>NC_051330.1:21104939-21704939 GCF_015220235.1 Choloepus didactylus | reverse complement strand
ATGCTATGGAATGTAATGTGATGGAATGGAAGGGTATGGAATGAAATGTTATTGAATGAAAGGATATGGGATGGAATGCTATGGAATGGAATATATTGGATGTTATTCATTTGAAAATTAATGAATGGAATGTTATGGAATGTTATGGAATCAAATATTTAAGAATAGCAAGGAATGATACAGAATAGAATGTTATGAAAGAAATATTATGGAATGGATTGTTCTATTATGGTATGATTTGGGATGGATAGCATTGTTTTGGAATGGAATGATATGGAATGGAAAGGAATGGAAAGGGATTTTATGGAATGGAAGGGAATGATTTAGAATAGAATATTATGGAATGGAATGTTATGGAATGGAATCTAATGAAAGGAAAGTTATGGAATGGAAAGTTATGGAAAGGAATGTTATGGAATGGAGAGGAATGGAATGGAACATTATGGAATGGAATGGAAAGAAATAGAATGGAATGGAGTATTATGGAATAGAATGTTATGGAATGGAAATTTATGGAATGGAATGGGATGTTATGAAATGGAATATTAAGAATGGAATGTTATGGAATGGAATGATATTGTATCCAATGTTATGTAATGGAATTTTATGGAATGGAATGTTATGGAATGGAGATTTATGGAATGGAACATTATGGAATGGCATAGGATGCTATGGAATGGAATGTTATGGAATATTATGAAATGGAATGATATGGGTTGGTATGGAATATTATGGAATGGCAAGTTACAGAATGGAATGGAATGCTATATTACATATTGCAATGTTAATGTATCAAATGTTATGTAAAGGAAAGTTAAGGAATGGAATACTATGGAATGGAATGCTATGGAATGTAACCTTATGTAAGCAAATATTATGAAATGGAGAATTATGGAATGGAAACTTATGGAATGGAATGTTGTTGACTGGAAATTCATGGAAGGGAATGATATGGAATGGAATTATATGGACTGGAATGTAATATTATGGAATGGAGTGATATGGAATTGAATGTTATGGAATGGAGTGGAATGTTATGGAATGGATTAAATGTAATGGATACAAATGGAAAGGTACATTATGGAATATAATGTTATGGAATAAAATGTTATTGAATAGAATGTTATGAAATAGAATGTTGTGCAATGGAATGTTACAGAATGTAAAGCTATGAAAGGGAATATTATGGAATGGAATGCTATGGAAATATGTGATGGATTGGAATATTACAGAATGGAATTTTATGGATGGAATATTATGAATTGAAATTTTGTGGAATGGAAGGTTATGGAATGGAATATTATGGTAAAAAATGGATTGCTATGCAATGTAATGTTATGGAATCTAATGAAAGTTTATGGAATGGAACATTGTGAAATGGAATGAAATGCTATGGAATGGAATGTTATGGAATGGAATGTTATGGAATGGAATAGAAAGTTATGAAGGGAATGTTTTATAATGGAATGCTGCATTGTGGAATGGAAAGTTATGGAAGGAATGTTAAGGAACAGAATGTCATGTAATGGAAGGTTATGGAATGGAATGATTTGGAAAGGAATGCAATGTTGTGGAATGGAATATATTGTTATGGGTTTGAATGTTTTGGATTGGATTGTCATGGAATGGACTATTACAGAATTGAATGGCTTCTTACAGAATAGAATGTTAAGGAATGGAATGAAATTCTATGGAAATGAGTGTTATTGGTAGTAATGATGAAGAATAGAATGATTTGTTATGAAATAGGATGCTTTGTAATGGAATGTTATGGACTGGAATGTTATGGAATGGAATGTTAAGGAATGGAATGATATTGAATGAAATGGAATGTTATGGAATTGAATGAATGGTTTGCATTGGAATGAAATGTAATGGAAAAGACTATTATGGAATAGAATGATATTGATTGGAAATTTAAGGAAAGGAATGATTAGTAACAGACATTATGGAATGGAATGGAATGGAATGTTATGGAATGTTATGGAATGCCATAGAATTGCAAGAAATGTTGTGGAATGAAATGTTACAGATGGAATGTAAGGTTTCTAAGGAAATGATATTGAGTGGAATGTTATGGAATGGAATGTTATGGATGAAAATGATTTGAGATGGAAGGGATGTTATGGACTGGAATGTTCTTGAATGGAATGAAATGATATGGAAAGGAATTTTATGTATGGAAATGTTTTCATATACAATGGACATGTACGGATAAGAATGTTATGGACTGGAAAGTTATGTGAAGTTATGGAAAGAATGTTATGCAATGGAATGGAATGGAATTTTATGTATTGGAATGCAATGACATTTTATGGCATGGAATTATATGGAATGGAATGTTATGAAATGGAGTTTTATGAAATAGAGTAGAATGTTATGGTATGGAATGTTAAAACTGGAAAGTTATGGAATGGAATGTTGTGGAAAGGAATAGAATGGTATGGAATATTATGGAATGTTATAGAATGGCATAATATTGATTTGAAAGTTACAGAATTGAATGGAATAGGAATAGGCATATAATATTATGGAATGGAATGTTAAAGAATGGAATGGAATATTACAGAATAGAATGGAAAGAAAGGAATGAAATGTGTGAAATGTAACAGAATGTAGATCTTTTGAATATGAAGTAATGGAATGGAAAGGAATGGAAGTTATGGAATGTAATTTTGTTTAATGGCTTGCAATATTATGCAATGGAAAGTTATGTAATTGAATATTTTATTATGGAATGGAATGTTAAGAATAGGAATCTCTTGGAATAGAATGATATGGAAGAGTATATTATGAAAAGGAATATTATGGATTGGAATGGTATCAAATGGAATGTTATGGAATGGAATGTTTTGTAATATTAGTAAATGTGGAATTGAATCTTATGGAAAGGAAAGGAATAATATGAAATGGAATGGAATAAAATGGAATAAAATGGAATGTAATGTTATGGAAAAGAATGTTATGGAATGGAATGGAATAGAATCTTATGAAGTGGAATGGAATGGAAAGTTATGAAATGGAATGGTATGGAATGGAATGTTACGGAAATGAATGGATTGGAAAGGAATGGAATGGTATGTTATAGAATGGAATGGAATGGAAGGGAATGGAATGGAATATAAAGAAAAGGAATGGAATGGATGTAATATAACAGATTGGATGTCATTGAATGTATTATATGGAACAGAATGGAATGGAAGGTTATATAATGGAATTCAATGGAATGATATGGAAAGGAATTTTATCGAATTGAATGTTATGAAATGGTATGCAATGTTGTGTAATGGAATAATATGTATTGGAATGAAATGTTATGGAATGGAATGTTGTGGAATGGGATGGAATGTTATGGCATGCCATGGAATTCAAAGAAATATTATGGAACGGAGTGTTACAGAATAGAATGTAAGGTTTTTAATGAAATGATATGGAATGTAATCGTATGTTATTGAATGGAATGTTATGGATGAAAATGTTTTGGAATGGAAGGGAGGGTATGGATTGGAATGTTCTTGAATGGAATAAAATGATATGGAAAGAAATTTTGTGATTGGAAAGTTTTTGTATACAATGGACATGTATGGAAAGGAATGTTATGTCATGGAAGGTTATGCAAAGTTTTGGAAAAAATGTTATGGAGTGGAATGGAATAGAATGTTATGCAGTGTAAAGCAATGGTATGATATGGGTGGAATTATATGGAATGGAATGTTATGAAATGGAATGTTTTGAAATGGAGTAGAATGTTATGGAATGGAATGTTATAGATTGAAAGATATGGAATGGAATGTTATGGAAAGGAATGGAATGGAATGGTGTTGAATATGAAATGGAATAATATTGAATGGAAAGTTACAGAATGGAATGGAATGTTATGAAATGGAATTATATAGAATGGAATGGAATGTTAGGGAATGGACTATTTTGGAATGGAATGGAAAGGAAAGGAATGAATGGAATAGAATGCTACAGAATGGGATGTTATTGAAAGAAATATTATATAATGAAATGCTAGAGAATGGAATGGAATATTACAGAATTGAATGGAAAGAAAGAAATGGAATGTGTGGAATATAACAGAATGGAATGCTATTCAATATAAAGTAATGGAATGGAATGGAAGTTATGGAATGTAATTTTATTTAACAGCTTGGAATGTTATGCAACGAAAAGTTATTTTATGAAATGTTATAGTATGGAATGGAATGTTAAAGGGAATATTTTGGAATGAACTGACATGGAGGAGTATATTATGAAAGGGACTATTATGGAATGCAATGCTATGGAAAGGAATGATATGGAATGGAATGTTATGCAATGGAATGCTATGGAATGTTGGTAAATGTTATGGAATTCAATCTTGTGAAATGGAAAGGAATAATATGGAGTGGCATGGAAAGTTATGGTATGAAATTGAATGTTATAGAATGGAATGTTATGGAATGTTATTGAATGTCATGGAATTGAAAGAGACATTATGTAATGGAATGTTACAAAATTTAATGTAAGGTTTTTAATGAAAATATATGGTGGGTAATGTTAGGTTTTGGAATGGAATGTTATGGATGAAAATATTTTGGAATGGAAGGGATGTTATGAATCTGAATATTCTTGAATGGAATGAAATGATATGGAAAGAAATTTTATGTACTGGAATGTTTTGGGATACAATGGACATGTATGGAATGAAATGTTATGGAATGGAAGGTTATGGACTGTTATGGAAAGAATGTTATGGAATGGAGTTGAGTGGAATTGAATGTTATGCAGTGGAATAAAATAGAATGTTATGGAATGTTATATTATGGAATGGAATGTTAAGAAAGGGGATGTTTTGGAAGGGAATGATATGGAAGAGTATATTTTAAAAGGGGGTATTATGCAGTGGAATATTATGGAAAGGAATGATACAGAACAGAATGTTAAGAAATGGAGTAGAATGTTATGGAATGAATGTTATGAAATATAATGTTAAAGAATGGAAGGGAATGTCATGGAATGGAATGATATAGATTGGAAAGTTATGGAATGGAATATTATGGAAGGAAATGGAATAGAATGGTATGGAATATTATGGAATGACACATGTGCCATTTTGGATGTATTCTGTACCCCAAAATGCCTTGCTGTTTGATACAATCTTGTGGGGACAGACCTGTCTGTTGAGTAGGTTGGAACATATTGATTGTTTCCATGGAGATGTGACTCAATAAAATGTGGGAAGGAACTTTGATTCAATAATTTCCATGGAGGTGTTACCCACTCATTCAGGGTGAGTCTGAATTAAATCACTAGAGCCATATATAAGAACTGACAAACAGAAGAAACTCAGAGCAGCTAAGAGTGACATTTTGGAGAGCAACTGAGAGTGACATTTTAGAGCATCTGCAGCTAAGAGAGGACAAAACACCCCAACAGCAACATTTTGGAGAACAGCATTTTGAAATATAACCTGGGAGCAAGTGGAAACCAGCCACATGCCTTCCAAGCTAACAGGTTTTCTGGATGCCACTTGCCATCTTTTACTGAAGGTACCCTACTATTGATGTCTTACCTTGGACTATTTCTGGCCTAAAGATCATAACTTTTTAACCAAATAAACCCCTTTGTAAGAACCACTCTATTTCTGGGATTTGGCATAATGGCAGCATTAGCAAAACTGAATGGATTTTGATATCAGAGAAGTGGGGTGCTGCTGAGCTTGAAAATACCAAACACGTTGGAATAGCTTTTTTTTTTACTTTTTTTATATTCATTTTATTGAGATATATTCACATACCACACAGTCATACAAAACAAATTGTACATTTGATTGTTCACAGTGCCATTATATAGTTGTACATTCATCACCAAAATCAATCCCTGACACCTTCATTAACACACACACAAAAATAACAAGAATAATAATTAAAGTGAAAAAGAGCAATTACAGTAAAAAAAAGAACACTGGGTGCCTTTGTCTGTTTTTGTTTGTTTTCTTCCCCCATTTTTCTACTCATCCATCCATAAACTAGACAAAAGGGAGTGTGATCCTTATGGCTTTCCCAATCCCATTGTCACCCCTCATAAGCTACATTTTTATACAATCATATTCAAGATTCATGGGTTCTGGGTTGTAGTTTAATAGTTTCAAGTATCTGCCACCCAATTCATTAGAACCTAAAAAAGGTTGTCTATATTGTGCATAAGAGTGCCCACCAGAATAACCTCTCAGCTTGTTTTGGAATTTCTCTGCCACTGAAGCTTATTTCATTTCCTTTCATTTCCCCCTTTTGGTCAAGAAGATGTTCTCCATCCCACAATGGCAGGTCTGCATTCCTCCCCAGGAGTCATATTCCACATTGCCAGGGAAATTCACTCCCCTGGGTGTCTGATCCCACGTAGTGGGGAGGGCAGTGATTTCACCTTTCAAGTTGGCTTAGCTAGAGAGAGAGAGCCACAGCTGAGCAACAAATAGGCATTTGGGAGGAGGCTCTTAAGCACAATTATAGAGAGGCCTAGCCTCTCCTTTGCAGCAACAGTCTGGAAGAACTTTTTAAATGGATAAGGGGTAAATTCTGGAAGAATTGTGAGGAGCATGATGGAAAAGGCCTAGACTGTTTTGAAGAGACTGTTGGTAGAAATATGGACTCTAAAGATAATTCTGATGGCTCCTTAAACAGAAATGTTGAATGCATCATTGCAAACTAGAATGAAGGAGATTCTTGTTTTAGAGTGGCAGAGAATTTGGCAAAATTGAGTTCTGGTGTCAGATGGAAGGCAGAATTTGAAAGCAATGAGCTGGGTTACTTAGCTGAGGAGATTTCAAAACTAAATATCAAAAGAAGAGGCCTGGCTTTTCCTTGAAGCTTATATTAAACTGTGACAGGACAGAGATAAGCTGAGAAAAGAACCCTTGGGTACAAAGAAACTGGAAACTGAAAAATTCTCAGCTTCCAAAAAGTGAGACACAAGAAGCTACAGCCCCACATGAGGATTTAACCAAACATAGCGCCTGACTGCCATTTCAATACAGGCCAGGATTGGAGATGGAGTTACCCAGAAAGGATTTGTGGAAAGTCCTACTGTCTGAAGGTTTTGACTCCTGTGTGTTTCAGGCCAAGCCAACAAGATTTTAGAGAGAACTGTACAGCCAGAGCGATTGCTAGACTGGACTGGAGGGGACAAAGGAACAAATTGAAAGAAAAATTTCTTCAAAGACAGAGCCATGAAGATTGAGGCCTGGAGTCAAGAAGTCTCAGGCTGAGAGTGAAGCAGCCCATGTATGTGTAATGGGTGAGTTTGCCCCAGAGACAGAGCATGGGTCTTCCACCTAAATTCTCAGGAAGAATGCTGCCACCCCAGACCTCATAGATGGTGGAGCACATTCTCAGGGGATTGGGGAGAGCCTACATTCCACCCCACTGTTTGGAGATGGGGAGCCTTTGTCCCAGAGTGTCAGAGTCCAGGTGGCCACCTGATGTTTGAAGAGGGTGGGACCAAGAAGAAGGTGGTCTACCTAATGTGTGGATATGTCAGAGTACCTACCCCAGCATTTGGAAAGAAAAGAGCTGCCAAGAAGGCCCTTGTAAAAGGTTGGACTCCTACTCTCTCAAGCCCCAAGGATAAAATGTCATTTTATAAATGACTCACAGACTTTATAATCTAATAGAGTTTGCCCTGTGGGTTTTAGGAATTGTTTTGGCCCCTTAAACCCTGTTTTCCTTTCAGTTTCTCCTTATGGCAATGGGAATGTTTATCCTATGACTGTCCCTCCTTTGCATATTGAAAGCAGACAACTTGTTCTAAGTTCCACAGATCCACAACTAGATGAGAATTTTGCTTTAGGAGAAGACCATGCATGTGATTGATTTTTATGGGATCCTGTACTTACCTATTATTACTGAAATGATTGAAAGTTCTGTGATATTGTAATGGGATGAATGTATTTTTGTATATGGAAAGATCATGTCACTTTGGGGTCCAGGGATTGGTATGTGCCAGTTTGGATGCATTATGTCCCCCAAAATACCATGTTCTTTGATACAATCTTGTGGAGACAAACATATTAGTGTTGATTAGGTTGAAACCTATTGGTTGAGTGTTTCCATGGAGATATGACTCAATCAGCTGTGGAAAAGAACTTTACTTGGATAATTTCCATGGAGGTGTTACCCACCCATTCAGGGTGAGTCTGAATTAAATCACTGGAGCCATATGTAAGAACTGACAAACAGAAGGAACTCAGAGCAGCTAAGAGTGGCATTTTGGAAAGCAACTGAGAGTGGCATTTTAAAGCAGCTGCAGCTAAGAGAGGAGAAAACACCCCAACAGCAACATTTTGGAGAACACCATTTTGAAACAACCTGGGATCAAGTGGACACCAGCCACATGCCTTCCAAGCTAACAGAGGTTTTCTGGATGTCACTGGCCATCCTTCAGTGAAGGCACCCTATTGTTGATGTCACCTTGGACACTTTGTAGCCTTAAGACTGTAACTTTGCAACTAATAACCCCCCTTTATAAATGCTAATCCATTTCTGGTATTTTGCATAACATCAACATTAGCAAACTGGAACCATATGGAATGAAATAATAGTGAACTGAGAGTTACAGAATGGAATGGAATGTTATAGAATGGAATGATAAAGAATGGAATGAAACATTAGGGAATGGAATATTTTGGAATGGAATTGAAAGGAATACTATGGAATATAATGTTATAGAAAGGAATGTTATGGAATGCCATGGAAGACAATGCAATGGAAGATATGTAGCAGAACATAATGGAAGGCTATGGGATGGAATTTTAAATAATGGAATGATATGAAATGGAATGTTATGGAATGGAATGAAATGTTATGGAATGGAATGGAATGTTATGGAATGGAATGTTACAGAATGGATTTAATGGAAAGGAATTTAAAGGAATGGAATGTTTATAATGTAAATAAATGAAATGTAACATAAACTTAAGCAATTGAATTGTAATAATATGAAATGGAAAGTTACAGAATGGAATGGAATATTAATGGAATGGAATGTTATGGAAAGAAACATGAAGTGGAATGGAACAGAATGGAATGAAATGCCATGGAATTTAATACTATGAAAAGGAATGTTATGGAGTGGAATGGAAGGAAATGGAATGGTAGTTATGTAGTGGAATGAAATGGAATGGTATGGAACAGAATTTGAAATAATATTATGGTATGAAATGGAATGGAATGTTGAGGAATGGAATGGAATGGAATATTATGGAATGGGACATTATAAAGTGGAATCAACTGTTATTGAATGGATTGTAATGGAATGAAGTATTATGGATGGACTGCTGTAAAATAGAATGGAATGCTATGGAATGGAAGGAAATTTTAAGGAATGGAATGATACTGAATCATTTGACTCCATAAGGAATGTTATGGAATCAAATTTTATGGAATGGAATGTATTGAAATAGAGAAGAATGTTGAGGAATGGAATTTGTGGAATGTAATGTTATAGAATAGAAGGGAATGTTATACAATTGAATATTATGGAAATGATAGTTATGGAATGCAGTGTTATGGAATGGAATGTTATGGAATGGAAAGTTATGGAATGGAATGTTATGGAATGAAATGGAAATGAATAATATGGAATGTTATTGAGTACTATGGAAATGAATAATATTCAATGGATTGTTACAGAATAGAATACAGTATTATGGAATGAACTGTCATAAAATGTAATTGAATGTTATTTGAATGTTATGGAATGAAATATTATGGATGGACTATTATAAAATAGAATGGAAGGATACAGAATGGAAAGGGATGATAAGGAATGGAATGATACATAATATTACTAAATGTTATGAAAAGTTATGTAAAGGAATATATGGAATGGAATGTATTGGAATAGAATAGAATGTTATGAAATAATAAATGTTATGGAATAGAATCATAGAATTGAATGGAATAATATTTAATGGAATGGAATGTTATGGTATGAAATTGAATGTTATGGAATGGAATGCTACTTAATAGAATGGAATGAAATGAAATGGAATGCTATAGAATGGAATGGAATGTCATGGAATAGAATGTCACAAAATGGAAGGGAATGTTACAGAATGGAATGTAGTGTTATGGAAAGAAATGTTTTGGAATGTAATATAATGGAATGGAATCATATAGAACTCTATGTAATATAATGTTACGGAAAGGAAGGTTATGGAATGTGATGGAATGTAAATGAATGTTACAGAATGATATGGAATGGTATGGAATGGAGTGTAATGGAATTGAATATTAGGGAATTGAATGGAATGTTATGTAACAAAACATGGAATGTAAGGGAATGCAATGGAATGGAATGTTATAGAAAGGAATGAAATGGGATGTTATAGAATCTTATGAAATGGAAATTTATGGAATGGAATATTATAGAATGGAAGGAAAGGTTTCAAAATGCAATATTATGAAATGGAATTGATGGAAAGTATTTGAATGGAATGGAATGTTATGGATTGGAATGATATGGAATTGAATGGTATGGAATGGAATGTTATGGATTGAAATGGAATGTTATAGGATGGGTTTAAATGGAATGGAATTACTTGAAATGGAATTTTATGTAATGGAGATTAATGAAATGGAACAGAGTCTTAAGGAATTGAATGTAATAATATAGACTGGAATGTTACAGTATGGAATGGAAAGTTAAATAATGGAAAGTAATGTTATGAAAAGGAATGCAATGGAATGGAATGCTATGGAAGGTGATGATATGGAAAGGAATCTTATGGAATGAACTGGAAGTCAATGCAGTGGAAGTTATGTAATGTAATGAAATGGAATTTTAAAAACTGGAATGCTGTGAAATGGAATGGAGTGTTGAGGAATGGAATGGAATATTGTGGAATGAAATGTTAAAAAATGGAAGAGAGTGTTGTTATAGAATGGAAAGGAGTGGAATGGTTAGAACATAATATAATGGAAGGTTATTGAAGGGAATGTTATGGACTGGAATGTTATTGAATGGAAAGGAAGGTATGGAATGGAATATTACACAATGTTATGGAATGGAATTTAATGCAATGGAATGTTTTGTAAAGGAGGCGAATGATGTGGAATGTAATATTATAGAGTGTATTGTTATGTAATGGAAAGGAATCTTATGAATGGAACGTTATGGAATGGAATTCAATGAAATGGAATGATATGGAATGGAATGTTATGGAATGGAAATGAAGGTAATGGAAGAGAATCTTAAGGAATTGAATGGAATAATATAGAATGGAAAATTACAGAATGGAATGGAATGTTAAATAATGGAGTGTAATATTATTGAAAGGCATGTAAGGGAATTTATTATAATGGAAAGGAATGGAATGTTATGGAATGTAATGTCATGGAAAGGAATGATCTGGATTGCATGGAAGGCAATGCAGTAGAAATAGTGTAGTGGAATGAGATGGAATGTTATGGAATCAAATTTTTGAAGAACAGAATGTTAAGAAATGGAATGGAATGTTGAGGAACAGAATGTTATGGAAGAGAATGGAAAGTTATGGAATGGAATGATATGGAATGGAAGGGAAGATTATGGAATTTTATGCAATGCAATATTATGGAACAGAATGTAAAAATGGAATGAAATATTATGGAACATATGAAATGGAAAGGAATGGAACGGATGAAATGTAATAGAATGGAAGTTTATTGATGGGAATATTATGGCATAGAATATTCCATTGAAATGGAATGTTATGGAATAGAATATTATTGAATGTAAATGAAAATTATAGAATGAAATGCTATGGAATGTTATGGAATGGATTTTTATGGAATGGAATGTTATGAAATGGAGCAGAATGATGTGTAATGGAATATTGTGGAGAATAATGTTATGGAATGTAAGGCAGTGATATGGAATGGAATGTTATGGAATGGAAATTATGGAATTCAATGTTGTGTAATATGCTTGAATGTAATGGAATGTTATGTTATGGAATGTTATGGAATAAAGTGTTATGGAAAGGAATGTTATGGAATGAAATGGAATGTTGTGGAATTAAATTGAATATTATGAATGGAAGGAATGCTATGGGATGGAATAGGAAATGGAATGTTATGGAATGAAATGAAAAAGAAAAGTATGGATATTAGGAATGCTATAGAAAAGAACAATATTGAATTGAATGTTACAGAATTGTATGGAATATTATGGAATGGAGGTTATAAACTGGAATAGAATGTTATGGATTATAGTGTAATGGAAAGGAATGGAATGGAAAGTAATGAACTGGCCTGGCATGGAATGATACAGAATGGAATGTTATTGAATGGGATATTATGGAATGGAATGGAATGGTATATGATGGAATGTAATGCAAATAATGGAATTCAGTGTTATGGAATGAAATGGATTGGAAGCGAATGGAATGGATAGAATATAATAGAATGCAATGTTATTGAATGTAAAGTTATGGAATGGAATGCTATAAAATGTAATGTTATGGAATGGAATCTTATGTAATGGCTTGGAATGTTACAGAATGGAAATTTATGGAATCAGATGTTTTATTATGCAATGGAATGTTAAGAAAGGGAATGTTGTGGAAAAGAATGTTATGGAACAGTATATTATGAAATGGAACATTATTGAATGGATTGTTATTGAAAGAAGTGTTATGGATTGGAATGCTATGGAATGTAATACTATGAATGTAATGTTATGGATTGAATAGTTATGGAATGGCATGTTATGGAATGGATTTTTATGGAAAAAAGGACTGATTAGGAAGGGAGTTTATGTAATGGAATGGAATTTTATGAAATGAAATGTTACAAAATGGAATGGAATCTTATAGAATGGAATCTTATGGAATGAGATATCTCAGAATTGAACAGAATGGGAAGGAATGGAATGAATAGAATCTTATGAATGGAATGTCATGGAATGCTTTTCTGGAATGGATTAGAATATTCTGGTATGGAATGGAATGATTTGGAATGTAGTGAAATATTATGGAATGGAATATTATGGATGGAATACTATGCAAATCAATGGAAATCTATGGAATGGAAAATTATGTTATTGATGGAATGATAGGAATAATATTGAATGATATCAAGTGTTATGGAAAGTAATGATGGAATAGAATGTCATGGAATGGAATGTTACAAAATGGAAATAAATGTTACAGAATAGAATGTAATGGAATGGAATTGAAAAAATATGGAATGCGATGGAATGTTAGGGTAGAGAATCAAATGATATGGAATGGACTGTTTCTTGTTGCAATGAAATGATATTGAAAGGAAAGTTATGGAATGAAGAGTTACAGAAAGAAAGAAAGGGAATGATACAGAATGGAATGGAGTGTTAGGGAAAGGAATGTTTTGGAATGTTATAATATGGAATTGAATGCTATGGAATGCTATGTAATATAAGGATATGGAAAGGAATTTTATGGAATGTTATGGAATGCTATTGATTGCTATAGAATAGAATGGAATGGAATAACATGGAATGGAATGGAATGGAATATTGTGGAATGTTATGGAATAGAAT
This sequence comes from Choloepus didactylus, assembly GCF_015220235.1. Classification (NCBI taxonomy): domain Eukaryota; kingdom Metazoa; phylum Chordata; class Mammalia; order Pilosa; family Megalonychidae; genus Choloepus; species Choloepus didactylus. The sequence goes on along the minus strand of NC_051330.1, from coordinate 21,691,397 downwards.
ATTATGGAATGGAATGTTACAGAAGGCAATGGAATGTTATTGAATGGAATGTCATAATTTAACAGATTTTATGTAATACAATATTAATATGCAATGGAATGGAATGGAACTGAGTGGAATGGAATGAAGTGATATGGTCTGCAATGTTATGGAAAGGAATGTTTTGGATTTGAATGTTATCAAAGGTAAATGAATGTAATGGAATAGTATTTTAAGGAATGGAATGGAATAATATGAAATGGAATGTTATAGAATGGAATGCAATATTAAAGGATGGAATATAATGTAATGGAAAGGAATGCTATTGAATGGAATGGAATGTTATGGAATGGATTTTTATGAAAAGAAATGGAATGATTAGGAATGGAATGTTATTGAATAGAACAGAATGTTAGGGTATAGAAAATTAAGAAACAGAATGGAATATTATGTAATGGAATATTTTGGAATGGAATATTATAGAATGGAAAGTAATGGAAATGAATTGAATGGAATGGAATGCTATGAAATGAAATATTATTGAGTGCAATTTTATGGAATGGAATGGAATGATTTGAAATTTAGTTGAAAATTATGAAATGGAATGTTATTGAATGGAATGTTGTGGAATGAAATATGATGGACTGTTATGAAATAGAATGGAATACAGTGGAATGGAAAGGAGTGTTAAGGAATGGAATGATATGGAATGGAATATTATGGAATGCAACTGAATGTGATGGAATAGAATGTTGTGGAATGTAAGGCAATGGAATGGAATAGAATGTTATGGAAAGGAATGGGATAGAATATTATGGAATCTTATGGAATGGAATGTTATGGAATAGAATGTTATGAAATGGAGTAGAATGTTGAGGAATGGAATATTATGGAATGATATATTATGGAATGAATTGAAAAAGAATGCTATGTAGTGGAATGCAATGGAAGGTAATGAAATTGAATTTTATGGAATGGAATACTATGAAACAAAGTAGAATGTTGTGGAGTGGAATATTATGGAATGAATTTATATGGAATGGAAGGGAATGTTATAGAATGGAATGTGATGGAAAGGAAAGTTATTGAATGGAATGTTAGGGAAAGAAATGGAATGGAATGGAATATTATTATGGATTGCATTAATATTGAAAATAATATTACAGAATGCAATGGAATGTTAAGAATTGGATATTATATAATGAGATGGAATTTTATGGAGTGGAATGGAAAAGAAAGTAATGGAATGAATGGAATATTATAGAACGGAATGGAATGTTTCATAATGAAATGGATTGTAAAGGGATGGAATGGATGGAATGTAATAAATGGAATATTATTCAATGTAAAGTTATGAAAAGAAATGGAATGGAATGGAATGTTGAATCAAATGTTATTGAAAGAAATGTTATGGAATGAAATTTTATGCAGTGTCTTGGAAAGTTATGAAATGGAATGTTAATTTATGGAATGTTATTTTATGGAATGGAATGTTAAGAAAGGGAAAGCTGTGGAATGGAATGTTATGGAAAAGTATATTTTGAAAAGGAATATTATTGAATGGAAATTTATGGAAAGGAATGTTATGGAATGGAATGGTATGGAATGGAATGTTACAAATAGAATGCTATGGATTGGAAAGTTATGGAAGGGAATGTTATGGAGTGGATTTGTATGGAAAGGAATGGAATGCAATGCTATGGAATGGAAATGGATGTTACAGAATAGAATTTTTTGGAATGGAGTGGAATATATGGAATGGAATGGCATGGGATGTTATGGTATGAAGTCAAATGATATTGAATGGAATTTTACTTAATGCAATGCAATGATATGGAGTGGAAAGTTAGGGTATGGGTGATATGTTATGGAATGGAAAGTTACAGATGGAAGGGAATGTTACAGAATGCAATGTAGTGTAAGAGAAAGGAATGCTTTGGAATGTAGTAGAATGAAATGAATTGTATGGAATGCTCTGTAATATAATGTTATGGGAAGGAATGCTATAGAATGTTATGGAATGGAAATGAATGTTATAGAATGGAATAGAATGGAATGGAACATTAAGGAATGGAATGTTATGTTATGTAATGGAATGTTATGGAATGGAATACTATGGAATGGAATGGATTGAAAATTTTGGAATGTTATGGAATGGAATGTTTCACAATGCAATTGATTGTTATATAATGGAACAGAATGATAAGTAATGCAGCAATATGGAATGGAATGGAAAGGAAGGGAATGGAATGGAATGTTAAGGAATGGAAGGGTATGGGAAGTTTTTGAAAGTTATGGAATGTTATGGGAAGAATGATATGGAATGCAAGTGAAAAGAATGAAATAAATGTTATGGAATAGAATCTAATGAAATGGAATGGAATAATATGGAATGGAATGGAATGTTATGGTATGAAATCAAATATGGAATGGAATGTTACTTAATGGAATGGAATGAAATGGAATGGAATGGAAAGTTCCAGAATGGAAGGTATTGTTACAGAATGGAAAGTAGTGTTAGGAAAAGAAATGTTTCAGAATGAAATAGAATGGCATGGTATGGAATGCTATGTAATATATAAAAATAAATATGGAATGTAAATGAACACTATGGAATGGAATGGATTGTTATGGAAAGCAATATTATGCAATGGAATTAAAAGGAAAGGAATTGATTGCAATGGAGTGTAGTTGACTGGTAAGTTATAGAAAGGAATGCCATGCAATGAAATGTTATGGGATGGAATATTTTGTATTGTAATGGAATGTTACTGAATGGAATTTAAGTAATGGAATGATATGGAATGGAATGTTATGGAAAGAAATGAATGTAATGAAATAGAATCTTAAGGAATTGAGTGGAATAACATGGAATGGAATGTTATGGAAAGGAATATATGGAATGGAATTGAATGGAATGCAATGGAATTCTATGGAATGATATTTTATAGAATGGAATGTTATGAAATGGAGTAGAATGTTGTGGAATGAAATATACAATGAAATTGTATGGAATGGAAATGAATCTTATGGAATGGAAAGTTATAGAATCAAATAGAATAGAATGGCATGGAATATATGGAATGTTGTGGATTGGAATAATATTGAACGGAATGTTACAGAATGGAATGGAATATATGACTGGGACAGAATGGAAAGTAAAGAAATGAAATGGAATGGAATAATGTAGAATGGAATCATACTGAATGGAATGTTATGGAAAGGAACGGAATGGAGCATTATGGAATGGAGTGGAATATTATGGAGAGGAATGTTGAAGAATGGAATGGAATGTTTCAGAATGGAATGGATTGGAAAGGGATGCAATGGATGGAATGTAATAAAAATGAGTGATATTGAATAAAATGTTATGGAATGGAATGAAATAGAATGGAATATTATAGAATGGAAAGCTATTGAATGTAAAGTTAAGGAATGGATTGGAATGGAAAGGAATGTTTTAGAATGGAATGTTGTTGAATGATATGTTATGGAATGGAATTTTATGCAATGTCTTAGAATGGAATGGTAAGGAAAGGAAATTTATTTTATGGAAAGGAATGTTAAGAAAGGGGATGTTTGAATGGAATGCTATGGAAAAGTATATTTTGAAATTTAATATGGAATGGAATGTTATGGATTGGAAAGTTGTGGAATGGAATATTGTGGAATGTATTTTTATGGAAAAGAATGGAATGGAATGTTATGGAATGGAAATGAATGTTACAGAATAGAATCTTATAGAATGGAATGGAATAATAAGGAATGGAATGGAATGTTATGGTATGAAATCAAATCATATTGAATGGAATGTTACTTAATGGAATGCAGTGATGTGGAATGGAATGGTAGGGAATAGACTGAAGGATAATGAATGGAAAGTTACAGAATGAAGGGAATGTTACACAATTTAATGTAGTTAGGGAAAGAAATGTTTTGGAATGTAATATAATGGAAAGAAATGGTATGGAATGCTATGTAATATAATGTTATGGAAAGGAATGTTATGGAATGTTATGGAATGAAAGTGAATGTTATGGAATAGAACAGAATGAATGTTAAGGAATGGAATGTTATGGTACGTAATAAAATGTTATGGAATGGAACATTATGAATGGAATGGATTGAAATATTGTGGAATTCTATGGAAAGGAAGTTTAAACAATGCAATGTATTGTTATGGAATTAAAAGTTATAGAAAGGAATGCAATGTTATGGAATGCAATATTATGGTATGTAATGGAAAGTAATGGAATGGAGTTAAATGTTATGAATGTAATGTAATGAAATGGACTGCACTGGAATGGAATGCTATGGAATGGAATGTTATGGGAAGGAAGGTTGTGGAATGGAAGGAATTGGAATGGAATGTTAAGGAATGGAACACTATGGAATGGAATGGAATAGTGTGAATTGGAATATTATGGAAAGGAATTTATGAAATTGAGTGTTACAGGATGAAATGGAGTGTATGAATGTAATACAATAGAATGGAATAGAATGTTATGGAAAGTATTGTTATGGAATGGAATGGAATTGAATAGAAAATTATTGAATGGAAAATTATGGAACTGAATGCTATGGAATATAACAGAACATTACAGAATGGAATGGTATGGAAGGTTATGGAATGTTGTGTTAAGGAAGGAAATGTGGAATGAAATGCTGTGGAACAGAATATTAAGGAAAGGAATGATATGGAGTGGAATATTATGGAAAAGATTGATATGGAATAGAATATTATAGAATGGAATGTATGAACGCAATGGATTGTTGTGGAATAGAAAGTTTTGGAATAGAATAGAATGGAATGTTATGGAATATTATGGAATGTAATGTCATAGAATGCAATATTAAGGAAGGGAACATTGTGGAAAGAACTTATATGGAACAGAATATTATGAAATCGAATGACACAAGATGGAAAGTTATGGACAGAATTGGTATGGAATGGAATGTTATGCAATGGAATGTTATGGAATAGAATATTATGTAACGGAACAAATGGAATGCAATATTATGGAATGGAATGGAATAAAATGTTTTGGAATGGAATGTTATGAAATGAAATGTAATGTTATGCCATGGAATGTTATGGAATGGAAAATTATGGAATTTTGTGGAATGAAATGATTTAGAATGGAATGTTATGGAATGGAAGGAAAGGTTATTGGATGGAATATCATGGAATGGAATGTTATGATTTGAAAGGAATGTTAGAATGTAAATTTATGGATTGGAATGTTATGAATGGAATGTTATGGAATGAAATGTTATGGAAAAGAATTCTATGGAATGTTATGGAATGGAATGTTATGGAATTGAATAGAATGGTATAGAAAATAATGTTATGGAATGGAATGGAATGGAAAATTATGGAATGGAATATTATGGAATCAAATGTTATGAATGGAATCTTATGGATTGAAATTTTATGGAAAGGAATTTTGTATCATGGAATGGAATTTTAGCAAATGGGATATCATGGACTGTAATGTTAAGGAAGAAACAGTTGTGGAATGAAATGTTTTTGAACATTACAGAATGCTATGGTATGAAATGATCTGGAATGGAATGTCATGGAATGGAATCATATGGAATTGAATGTTAAGGAATGAAATGGAATGGAATAGAAAATTATAGAATGGTATATTATGGAATGGAATATTATGAAATGGAATGTACTGCAATTGAGTGATATGGAATGAAAGGTTATGGAATGGAAAAATATTATGGAATTGAGTGTTTTAGAATGAAATGCAATGGAATGAAATCTTATGGAATGGAGTGGAATGTTATGTAATGGAACAATTTGGTTTGGAATGTAATTAAATGCAATAAAATGTTATGGTATAGAATGTTGCAGAATGGAACATTGCAGAGTGGAATTGAATGTTATGACATGTAATCTTATGGAATGGAATGGTAAAGAATATTATGGAATGGAATATTCTGGAATGGAGTGTTATGGAAAGGCATGCTGTGAAATTATATATTATGTAATGATATCTTTTGAAATGGAATTATTTGGCTTTGTATAGCATGGAATTGAATGGAATGGAATGGAGTTCCAAAAAGCACAATGTTAGACAGTAGACATTATATTTAGTGAAATTAGCCAGAAATAAAAGACATTTACTCTGTATACTCACTATTATGAACCATCATTTATGAGCAAAATTTGAGCATTAAAGATGAGAACACATGCTATCAGGAGACAGAAAGATGTTAAAAATTGGCCTTTTGATGCTGAAGGTGTATATAATCATAAACAGGATTGAGCATACAAGTTTAGAAATGGATAGCATAATACTGTGTGAGGTATCACAATATTGCAAGTACCCTGAACAAAGATTAGTGTGAGCCTGTTTGAAAGATGAAGGCTAAGGGCATATATGACACCAGAAGGAAAGATGTAAGATAAAGACTGGGATAGTATAGCTTAGTGAAAGATAGAGTTAACAATGATGGTGATTAAATATACAAATATAGGAATGTTTTTGGAAGAGGGAGGACAAATGAATATCAATATTGCAAGGTGTTGAAAATTGGATGATATAAGGGAAAAATTCAATCAATGGAAATGAGTCTATAGTTATTGGCAACATTGGAAGATTCTTCCATTAATTGTATCAAAGGAAATATACCAAATTTAATTGTCTATAAATGTGGTTTATAAGGGAGTGATATGGGATTCTTGGTGGCAGTGCTGTTGCGTGACTTTTTCACTGTATCTTAATGTATTTTTAATTTTCTTCTATCGTTTATATTTTTCTTCTTCATTTTTTCTCCTTTTCCTCTTTCTTTGTGGAAGAAGCAGAAATATCCTCAAATATATTGTGAAGGTGAATGTATAACTATGTGACTATACCAGGAATCATTGATTGTTTATTTAGAATGGATTGCATGGTGTGTGAATAAAACTATTTAAAAAATAAACAGAGAAATACAAGTGCTGTAGAAAATGTTGAGAGAGTGATGTTCCTATTCACTGTTGGCAAGAAAGTAGAATGGCACGACCCATCTGGAGGGCAGTGTGGTGGTTCCATAGGAAGCTAAATATGAGGTTGACTTATATCCTGAAAACCAGTTACTGGGTATATGCCTGGAAGATCTAAGAGCAGTGCATGAGGGGACATGGCATACTTGTGTTGATGGTGGCAGTATTCATGATTCACAATGGATGGAGGTGAACTTAGAGTACATTGACTGATAAATGGAATAGTGAACTGTGGTGTATACATTCAATGGAATATTGAGCAGCAACAAGAATAAATGAAGTTGTGTGGTATGCAACTATGTGAATGTACCTTGAGGAGAGTATGTTGAGTGAAATAAGCCAGAATAAAAAATATAAACATTATAATGCTCCACTAATATGGACTGTTTATTGTGCAAAGTCCGAGAATTGAATCTGAGAGCACAGGTTATCAGAGATAGTCTTATGTTAAAGGTTCCTAGATATTAATCTCTTGCAGCAGTCAAAACTATTCATGAATTGTAATGGTTACATCTATATTCTGAGATGATGAACTCTTTTTGTGTATAACCTGGTTAGTCCCTGGAACATTGGGTATCTATGAGACACTGGAGACTCAGTGCCAGAATTCAGCAACTATGAATTTCAGCATTATCCAAATATCAAATACTAAAGAAGCTGAAAAAGAGATCAGACTTAATCAGAAATATGAACAAAATTAACTTGGTTAGCACTAAGGTAAGCCAGAATAAAGAGAAAAGGAGGATATTGAGTGAGTTTTAAAATTCCAACTTCTTTGTGAGATCAAAGAAAGACATGTATATTTGGTGGAAAATCTAAATTTTCTCTGGCATGTTATATAATTTAACTTATATGTTCAGTTTATTCAAACAGCATAATTACATGGAACCTTGAATAGTGGGTGAGATCTGGTTGGTTTGTACAGGTTAGCATGAAACCCAAATACATCCCAGAGTAATTTGGGCATAGAATACAAATGTATTTGCAATGTCTACTTCAGGGATTAGGGAGAAATTGGAAATATTAAACTTTCCTACCTTGGGAGTTCCTGATATTCTCACAAGCAATGGTGACTAAAATTGTAGTAGGACTCAATCTTGATCTTGGGGTTTGTGCTTATGAAGTTTCTTACTGCAAAGGAGAGGCTAAACCTGCTTATAATTTTGACTGTCACCCCCAGACAACCTCTTTCATTGTTCAGATGTGGGCTCTCTCTGTAAGCCAACATTGCAGGTAAACTGAGTGTCCAGCCCCCTACATTGGCCATGATTCCAAGGGGTGTAAATCTCTCTGGCAATGGGACATGACTTCCAGGGATGAGCCTGGACCCAGCATTGTGGGATTAAGAAAATCTTCTTGACCAATAGGGGGAAGAGAAATGAAACAAAATAAATTTTCTGTGGCTGAGAGATTTCAAGTGAAGTTAAGAATTCATTCTGGAGGTTATTCTTATGCATTTTACAGACATCCCTTTTTAGTTATTAGTGTATTAGAATGGCTAGAAGGAAATACCTGAAATTTGTTGAACTACAATCCAGTATCCTTGATTCTTGAAGATGATTGTGTAACGATATAGCTTATACATTGTGACTGTATGATTGTGAAAACAGTGTGGCTCACAAACCCTTTATCCTGTGTATGGACACATGAGAAGAAAATAGGGGAACAAAAAGTAAATAAATAAGAGAGGGTGAAAAGGAGTATGAGATGTTTTGAGTGTTCTTTTATACATTTATTTTTGTTTTCATCCTTATTTTCATTTTATATTTCTTGGAGTAAGGAAAATTGTCAAAAATTGATTGCAGTAATGAATGCACTACTATACAATGATACTGTGAACAATTTATTGTACACTTTGGATGATTTATGGTATGTGAACATGTCTCAATAAAATTTCATTTAAAAATCAATTGAGGAGATGGACCTAGATGGCAGATTAGGAGAGAGAGGGCAAAAAATGTCTTCATGAAAAACACTAGATAATAGACAGAAAATGATCCAGAGCATCAGTTCCAGGGAGGCACCAGCTGGACAAGGTCTGCTAGATCTGTAGGGACTATGCACTTGGTGAAACCAGGAGTCTGTGTTCCTAATTGAGTGAGTGAGCCTGGTGGAGAAGCAGCAGCCATACCATGGTCTGGGGAAACCATGGGTTGGCATTTGGAGTCAGACTAGTTTTAAAAACCCAAAAGGGCTGCAGACCTGGCAGTGAAAGCCACACAGTGAAGTGTGGAGGGAGCTACTTTCCCAAAACCCATGGGCAAACCACAAAATCTGGGGTGGATAATAGCCTCTTGCACACCTGGAGCTAATTGTCTCAGAGCTAGGAGGCAGAGGTCAGCAAAAAAAAAAAAAAAAAAAAAGAAAAATAACAATGCCCCATACATTCATCTTCCTGGAAGGCTGGGAATATTCCTGCCCAGTGCTTGGAACCACAGCCCAGAGTTGTGCTGCACAACCCAGCATGGCAGGAAGTTTGTCCAGCAACACACACATATGTCCAAATAGCTGGCATGTATGGTAGCCTCTTGCATACCTGCAGCTAATTGTTTCAGAGTTAGGAAAACGGAGGTCAGTGAAAAGGGGAAAATAACCATGCCCCATATACCCTTCTCCTCTCCTGGGAAACCCATGATGTCCACAACATTGTCTTCTTATTGTTTCTGAAAAATAGCGGTATGGTTCTTTTTCCAATTAGTAAAGTTGGATTTTACAATTGGGTCCAGGTGGAGGTCAGGTGGCACCTACTGGGAAACTGAGGCCATACTGCAAGGGTTCTCACAAGTCTGAGAGATAGAAGTGCACCATGAAGTATTAAGAGGAAATGGGAGGCTCAGGAGACTCAGAAAGTAGATGGGAAGAACACTATCAGACCAAGAGTAGCCCATGGGTGAGTGCCTTTATTGGGACCCAGGTGTGGTGGTTAGACTTTGTGGAAGTCAAGGATTGGTTAGCTTAAAGCCAGTGCCTGTGTGCAGAGGAAGGGAGTGGGAATATGAAGGCATGGGGGTTAACTTATCATTTGTGACTAGCTGTAGGTTTTGGTTGAGGAATGTGGGGCTGTGGGTGCTGGGCACAGATCCAGTTTTCATTTCTGGGGGTGTTTATGCTCCAGGTCTGGAAAGCTGCTTATTAACTAGGCCAAAGTTCAGTGTTGAGGAAAGTCACTAAGCCATAGTAAGATGGATGTTGAGGCAGCAGCTTATTCTCCTCTTTCAGATTTCATAGAGTTGAAGAGAGTCAGAGCCTTGCTTTGGGTTAGGTTTTGGCTTAAGGGAATATTGTAACTGGTTTGATCTTCTATCCTAAGCATTAAAAGTTTCCCCATATTAGCAATAAATCTGTTTTCCTTTTTTGTCACTTGTGTGTTCACTGGAGTAGCTCTTTTCATTTCCCTTAAGAACTTTTCTTTTTAATTCAGAGCTTGGTTAACTGCATGGTGTAACAGACCTAGTTTTGGCCTATCTTGGCTTTGGACATGCCTTCTCCAGTAAGCTTAATAATTTATAATTTTTTATTTAAACTGAGAGGTGTGAATCTTCTTTTAACTTGAAGAGTTAGAGGCCATTGTAGGTTAATTAACTGGCCCAATTTCAGTATTGTTGCATCTCAGAAAAAGGGAGGCCTGAGGAGAGAGAGCTGGGGCAAAGGCTGGTAATTGGAAGAGTCAGAACACACACAGTATTAATTTTGTCATCATAAGGTCATGGTTCATCTTACTTCAAAGCAATTACAAAGGTAACCTCAAAACTCACTGATCATAGATCACCATAACAGATATAATATTAATGGAAAAGTTCAAAACTTGCATGAACTACTAAAATATGATGCAGAGTAAGGAGAGGCTAGGCCTCCCTATGGTTGTGCCTAAGAGCCTCCTCCCAAATGCCTCTTTGTTGCTCAGATGTGGCCCTGTCTCTCTAGCTAAGCCAACTTGAAAGGTGAAATCACTGCCCTCCCCCCTACGTGGGATCAGACACCCAGGGGAGTGAATCTCCCTGGCAACGTGGAATATGACTCCCGGGGAGGAATGTAGACCTGGCATCGTGGGACGGAGAACATCTTCTTGACTAAAAGGGGGATGTGAAAGGAAATGAAATAAGCTTCAGTGGCAGAGAGATTCCAAAAGGAGCCGAGAGGTCACGCTGGTGGGTACTCTTATGCACACTTTAGACAACCCTTTTTAGGTTCTAAAGAATTGGGGTAGCTGGTGGTGGATACCTGAAACTATCAAACTGCAACCCAGAACCCATGAATCTCGAAGACAGTTGTATAAAAATGTAGCTTATGAGGGGTGACAATGGGATTGGGAAAGCCATAAGGACCACACTCCACTTTATCTAGTTTATGGATGGATGAGTAGAAAAATAGAGGAAGGAAACAAACAGACAAAGGTACCCAGTGTTCTTTTTTACTTCAATTGCTCTTTTTCACTCTAATTATTATTCTTGTAATTTTTGTTTGTGTGCTAATGAAGGTGTCAGGGATTGATTTGGGTGATGAATGTACCACTATGTAATGGTACTGTAAACAATTGAAAGTACGATTTGTTTTGTATGACTGCGTGGTATGTTAATATATCTCAATAAAATGAAGATTAAAAAAAAAATATGATGTAGAGTTGTGAAGTAGAAAATGCTGTTGGAAGAATTGCAATGATAGGCCATAGGGTTGCCACAATGTTTCATTTTTTAAAAAATGCAGTGTCTATGAAAAGCAATTAAGTGAAGCCCAATAAAATGAGGTATGCCTGTATGAGTATGACATTGGTATTTTACTTTGTATTGCATATCCCATTTTTACCTGTTTGATCTTTAAAGAAGCCTTGAATATTTTCTAAGTTTACTATAAAAAGAAACTGAGACTCAGAGAGTTACAAGAGAGGGCTAGAGTCACAAAATTAATGTCATGGACAAGAAAAGAATTCAATTCATCTGACTCTACATTTTGTTTTGCTGTATGTCTAATACTTCAAATATAAAGTGAATGTTTGTATAAAACAACAGAATTATTTCGGAATATTTCTGATTACTTTCAATTGTACTATATAGCAAAGCAATATATGTGTGCTGCAAAAATTCTAAGAGTTTAGATCCATTTCATCATGATTCCATCATGAAACAGCAAATAAACTTAACCAAAATTTGTTGGCCCTCACCATTGCCCATCGTTCAGTCCAGGTGGCTAGGTCATACTTCTCAAGAAAATGTTTGCAATTTGAAGATTTTCTAAGATAAACATTCTGGGAAGCCTAGGCTGTTCACGTATTAAAATAATTTAATAGTTTTCTTTATTTGGACCCCAATTCTAAAATTGTTGTTTTTGCAGAAATAAATTTTACCTTTCTATCAAAAATAATAACACCAAACCCATCTCAGCCAACCATAGAAGTATTGGATTATTTTTTTTTACTCTTACTTAGAAAATGCTACTGTCTTGTAAAGCATAATCACAGAATATATAGCTCAATAGTGTTTGTAAGATTGTCAAAGTGTTGTGCGTGTCAGGCAGTTAAATGATAAAATTCTGTGTTTCTTTTCTGGATTTCTTTTTGACATTTGTTAGCTTTTTAAAATTTGTAATTTCTTGTTTTCTTTGTTCATTGTGTCAATACTTTTTTGTGGTATTTATGTAGTCATGATTTTGTAGACTTTTTCTTAAGGAGGTTCCTAAAATTGCATGAGTTTCAGATTCTAACCCTACTCAATACACACACCTGAGAGAAGAAAATGTGAATTGTATTGCCTGAGGAAGAATCAAGAGATAACTGAAAGTGAGAGAGTTACACAGAAAAGCTTGTGATCTGGGTATCTCTGCCCCCTCCCCCATGGAGAAGAGAATGTCAACTTGTGAATATATTGGAAAGTAGAAGGTTGTTTTATTGCTCTATAACTCAAGGCTTTCAGTTTATTATTTTGGTTGTTTTTCTATATATTTATATATTTTAATACACTGTAATACTGAACACTATTATAAATTATAGAAAGACAGGATGACTTTACATCAATTGAATACTGAAGTGAATGAACAGGACCTAAACTGTAGTCTTTTAGCAAGCAATACTTCCCTAGGAGTGGCTGATTATTCTTTATCTTTTAAGAAAGGAATGCATAAGGATTAGCCATTCAAAGATGAAGGAAGGAGCACATTCAGACAATGCTATTAGCAAAATAAAAGAGAAGAAAAGCAATTTAATTTGAGTGTTGATTGCAGGGGGCCACACATTTATTTGGGGAAAAATTAATTATTATAAATATCTGTAAATTAAAAGTTTACTGTTTCTGAATTAAAAGAAAGGAAGGCCAAGGAGCATGTCAACTTTAGAACTGAGGAATTATTAGCTAGGGGCATATTGCCCCAGAGATGGCTATTCTTATGTCCAATCTCCTTTCAAATGAGAGGAATAACCAACCACTATGGTGCAAGCTCTGCTATTAAGTCCTTTGGTCTTTTTGGTATTAACAGCTTACAAAGTGTAAGTACTGTCATCTCTCCTTTCACCATCTTTATTAGGAATTTGATAAATCAGGCAGGTCAGGCTCAAGCACCCCAATGATATCATGACATGATAAACAAAACAAAAGATAAAGAAATAAGCAAATTATCTAACCCAAAGGAGGTCTGGAGTGCCCAGAGTGTCCACCAATCATAGGCAACTTTGTTGTACAAGCCCTTACTTGGAAGCTCCAAGAAGTAATACAATTTCTCATCCATCCTGAATCTGTGCTCTCTGAAATGCAATTCTAAAACCCAAATGATACTTTTGTTACCTTTCAGCTCAGTTTATTTCTCAGTCCATAATTTAAATCCATAGCCTGCCTGTGCCTTCCTTTTCTTTACCTCTTTTGTCTCTGCTTCTCTTCCTTTGCTCCTTCACTTCAGAAGAAAAGCCTTAGGTTTGGTAGGGCTGAGATCATGCCTCTCAGCAGTCTACATTTACTAGAAAATGAAATGTTTACCAATTTTATTTAATACTTTAGTTCTGTAAGATTTTTGCTAAACTATAAGCACCTGATTACACATTCAGATAATCATATTTTAGAGGCTAATGAATGAGGTAAGTAACTTGAAGGACTTTATGTCACTCATTCTCAGGATGTTTAAAAGATTAGATTCTGGTTTTACTTACTGGGAAGTTTTTTCACTCCAACATAATATCAGTGAATATTGAGATTGATATGTCTGAGAAAATTTGATTCAGTGAAAGATTTCACAAAGGTCTCATTGTTAGCCAAGAGTTTTCAACTATATGATTTAGAAATATATCTAGGTACAGGGGTTAAGTCAAATTTTTTGTACCATTTCATCTCCTTAGGTACTACAAAATATCTAAGGGATTTTAGGATAATTCTGCATATCCTACTGCAAAGAATTTCTGTGACTTTATATGCTTATTTAAATCTTAGATGCTTGTGAGCTAGATAGGAAACAAAATGTGAGTGGCTTGCTAGTTAGGGTGTGAAATCTGGTTTCCTGATTCCAAAAGTTGATCAATGTGTCACAACACTATACACCAAATAATGTGGATGAATGTGTCCCAAGGGTGAGATTAAAGAAGAAAAGAATTAGTTTCAGCTTCTCTTGGGACATAGCTGAGAAGCTGACCATGCCATTGCTCCATTTTCAGGAGGAAAGAAGGCCCCTTTGCTTTTATCAAGATTATTTCTCCCATTTTAAACATTCTACAAATGATTTTTACTTCGGGAAATTTCATTTGTCCAATGGTAAGAGGTGGTACTTCAAATGCAAACATCACTGAGGAGGAAACATATTGGATTATTTTATAACAGAAACTAAACTGTGATTGAAACAAACAGATTGAGGGGAAATAACTGAAACTAATATCTTAAACATGCAAAATATCTTTAATACTATAAAGAGAACATTCAGATTTTTGAGAAATCCCCAGTATAAAATTGGGCAAAATTCATGAAAAGAAAAACAAATAAGTAATAGAAAAAAACAAAAATTATGTATATGGTCAAATATCTTAGAATTCAAAGGAACCCATATTTTAAATTTTTAAAAATTTTGTATATGGTGCAAAACTGAAAGTGTACACATTTAAAAATTTGGCATATACATGGCAAGATATACTAAATAGACCTGAGGTTTTCCTATTCATTCATTCATGTTTTCACATTTTTCAAATATTCTTTAATATTGTTATATTGCTTTACAATATTTTTAATGCCAGGCATGAGATTGTATTGACAGAGGGGAAAGAAAAATATGAGGAATTACAGAATGTCTCAAATCTTCCTTCCCATTTGTAAGGAATGCTGGGAAAATCTCAAGTTCTCATTAAGTAAGAATCAGTGCCAGGAATATTCCTGATCAGGGATGGAGACATCCATGCCAAGAAAGGTAGAATTTGGGGCACACTTCTCCCTGTTGGGTTTTAATATTCCCCACAGACCAATTATAGTTATTGTGCTTGGTGTACACTCCCCATCTCTCATCCTTTGAATTTATAAAAAAAAAACATGAGCATAGGCCTTGGAGGAACTTGATATTATTAAAAAGTAGTGATGAGCTGGTGAGCCTTTATTTCTGTATTCATAATGTGGATTGATGTTAAATGGTTTGTTTTAATTTCCCTCATGGTTAAACACAGGGGGAACAAAGATACACATCAAGAAAACTGATGGTGAAAAGCAATCCTGTAAAGTTAGTAAAATTTCAAGAATGAGGAAACTGAAAAATATATAAAAATATAATTTCTGTTTCCTCAAAAAAAATCTGTCCAAAAATTTGTTTTACATAATTATAGATGCATCTGCATGTGCTGGTTGTCATGAAATGCACAGAGGAGCCCTGGTATGAATTTATATTCTATTTGCATCTGGACTTCAGTTTCCTTTGCTTGCATCTTTCTTTTCTGACAGCATTCTGTCTTTTTCAGATTCTCTAGTATAATCTGGCTTGAGAGTAGTCAAAATCCAAAGGTACTAATCAATATCATTCCTAAAGGGCACCTTTCACCTTTCACTGTTATTGTATGATGAGGGCTCTCATGATGCTTAATTCTAGTCTTTTTGAAGGTAGGGACCATGCTTTTTAGATTCCTTTCACAGCTTACAACTTTGACTTACACAATGTGCCTCAGGCAATACTTGTGGAATTAATAAATTGATGGCTTACTTGAAAACAGCATAAAACAATTATACTGCCACTGATCAATTGGAGCCACAAGCCCATTAATTGGTTTCTTAAATGCTTTAATTCTAACTTTTTCATCTGTAGAATAGATAAAACAATTGTGCATTATCTCATAGGGTTGTTGGGAAAAATAAAGATAATCACTAAGCAGTAAGTGGTCATTATTAATGTATTCTCACTATGATTTGCAGATGAATGCACATTCAGGTAACATTTGTTTTTGTTAGTTGTATCACAACTGGATTTGTTGCTCAACTTTTTCTAATTTTGGTTGTTGACAATTGTGTTCTACAGGATTTGGTTGGACAAATATATTTGGAATTGTAGCATCTTGGAAAAGGGAAACACCTAGAAAAGTGCTGTTGTGTAGAAATGTGATGAGAGTCATAGAGTATTTGTAAATATTTTAGTAGCCATGTAAAAAAATAAAAAGGAATGGGTGAAATTCATTTTAATAATTGATTTTAATAATCATATTATTTAACCAAATATATCCAAATTATCATTTCAACACAACATAAAAATTTAATTATACCTTACATTCTTTTTTCATACTATGTCTTAGAAAACCTAAGTATACTTTTGACTTACAGGATGTGGTGGTTTGAATCTGTAATATATCACAGAAAAGACCCTGTTCTTTTAATCTGTTCTTGCAGAGGCAGATCTATTGTGTGTGGGACATTTTTGTTAGGCTATTTCAATTGAAATGTGCCCAGCCCATTCCAGGTGAGAGTTAATCTTTTACTGAAGTCCTATATGAAGAGGATAAAAGACAGTAAAAGTTCAGAGAGCTGAGAGAGAAATGCCTCAGGAGAAATGAGCAAGGACGCACAGTAGCTGAGAGAGAAAGTCATTGAAACCTGTGCTGGTTTGAATATATTATGTCCCCCAAAATGCCATGTTCTTTGGTGCAATCTTGTAAGGGAAGTTGTATTAGGGTTGATTAGATTGGAATCATTTTATTGAGTGTCTCCAAGGAGATGTGGCACCATCAACTGTGTGTGAAACATTTTATTGGATAATTTCCATGGAGATATAGACCCTGCCCATTCAGGGTGGGTCTTGATTTAATTACTGGAGTAATTTAAAAAGAGCCACACAGGGCCAGAAGCTAGCTGCAGCAATAAGAGACACTTTGAAGAACACACAGGAGCTGAGAGCAGAGCTGGAATATGACATGGGATCAGCAGATGCCAGCCACATGACTTCCCAGCTAACAGAGGTATTCCAAATGACATTGGCCTTCCTTCAATGAAGGTATACTTGTGTTGATGCCTTCATATGGACATTTTCATGACCTTCAGACTGTAACTTTGTAACAAAATAAACCCCCTTTATAAAAGCCAATCCATTTCTGATATTTTGCATAATGGCAACATTAGCAAACCAGAACAGAATTTGGTAACAGAGAAGTGGGCTGCTGCTGCTGCTGAGTTTGCAAATACCAAACATGTTAGAATGGTTTTTTAAATGGATAAGGGGGAATAGGAGACAACATGACAGAGTGGTGAAGTGTGAGTTTTAGTTACTCCTCCAGGACAGTAGGTAGAAATCCAGGAACTGCATGGACCAGACACTGCAGAACAATTTGACTTTTGGTGTACTTCATACAACACTCACAAATATGTGGAACAGATGAGATCAGCAAAATCTATAAGTTATTGCAGCCAAGGGACCTCTGCCCCTCCCTGCTAGGCTCAGTCCCATGGGAGGAGGGGCCATTGGTGCTGGGAATCAGTGGGGAGAATTACAGTTGCAGCTCTGATTGAAAACTCAGACTGCTGATCAAAAACTCCAAACATAGAGAGACTGAGACCAGACACCAGAGAATCTGGGAGCAGTCAGCCTGGTGGAGAGGAGATACAGCTAGCAAAACAACAAAATTTTCCAAAAGTAAAGAGACTTTTTGGAGTTCCAGTGAACATAAAATGGAGAAGGGCAGGGCTCAAACAGAATCCAGCACATATGCAAATCCAGAAGGCAAGGACCCTTGTCTGAAGAGTGCATTTCTCTGCTTTCTTGATTGTTTCTTAATGGCCCTAATCTCCTTATCTCTTAGCACTTCAGTAGCCCTTAGATCTGCAAGGAGGGGCCTTCTTTTCCTTTTTCTCCTTATAAATCTTTTTCTCTTTTTCTAAAGCAATTACTCTAAGAAGCCCATTATAGAAAGCCTCAAAGACTTGCAAATTGGCCCAGACAAGAGAAGAGCTAAAATACCTCTGAGGGACAAAGCAATAAGCCTAATGACTGAGAAAATTTGCTAAACACCATAACCTCCCAAGAAAAATGGGGCATCCCTTTACATCTATCTTCCCTTAGGGCTGGGAATGCTCCTGCCTGGCACCAGTGCCACAACCCAGAGCTGCCCCAAACAACCCAGTGTGACAGGAAGTGTTTCTGGGAACATGCACACCTGCCACAGTATCTGACATGGACAATAGCCTTTTGCACACCCGCAGCTAATTATCCCAGAGCTGGGAAGGTGGAGCTGTGTGAAAAGGAGGAAATTAACATATCCCATACAGCCATCCTTTCAGCAGTCTGGGAAAGCCCCTACATGGCCCTGTGGCCCAGAACTTCCCTTGGGAGATGGCACTCACCTATGATGTAGCACAGTCTTCCCTCAGCAGAGGCCCTAGGAGGGTTCCGCTTGGAAGGCACACCCATCAGCAAGTCCCAGGGACCATACACCAATACCAACAACTTCTGGGTCTGTGGCAGAAACAAACTCTGGTGAGGCTGAATTGAAGGATTAGACTATTGCAACAGCTTTAATTCTCCAGGAACATCAGGGAGATTTGATTATTAAATCTGCCCTCTCTCCCTAACTCCTCAGACAAATGCCCCACATTCAGGGTGGGGAGAACCAATTACACACACAAAGACCTCCACAAGACTCAGAACCCCACTCACCACAAAGGTAAAGTTGGTGAGAACTGGCTTGAGGGAATAGGGGGCTCAAAGAAACCACCTGTTTGTTAGAGAAAGTGTACTCCAGCAAGCTGTACATCTGACAAATTAGAGATAAGTGTTAGAATCAGTCTGCATATCTTAAAAGAACCCTATCAAGTTAAGCAAATGCCAAGAGGCCAAAAACAACAGAAATTTTTAAAGCATATGTATAAAACCAGATGATATGGATAACCAAAAACCAAACACCCAAATCAAAAGATCAGAGGAGACACAGTGCAAAAAATGAGAGCATGGCACAGGATATAAAGGACATGAAGAAGACCCTAGAAGAGCATAGAGAAGAAATTGCAAGAGTAAATAAAAAATAGATGATCGTATGGAAATAAAGGAAACTGTAAACCAAATTAAAAAGATTCTAGATACTCAGTACAAGACTAGAAGAAGCTGAACAGTAAATCAGTGACCTCAAGGGTGACAAAATGGAAAATGAAAGAACAAAAGAAAGAATGGGGAAAAATTTTAAAATTCAAAATGGACCTCAGGGATATGATAGATAATATATAACGTCCATATATAAAAGCCATTGGTGTTCCAGAAGGGAAGAGAAGGATAAAGGTTTAGGAAGAGTATTCAAGGAAATAGTTGGGGAAAATTTCCCAAATCTTCTAAACACCATAAGTACACAAATCATAAATGCCCAGTGAACTCCAAATAGAATAAATCCGAATAAACCCCTCTGAGACATATTCTGATCAGACTGTCAAATACAGAAGAGAAGGAGCAAGTTCTGAAAGTAGCAGAGAAAAACAATTCACCACTTAAAAAGGAAAGAGCATAAGACTAAGTAGTGACTACTCAGTGGCCACATATGGAGGTGACAAGGCAGTGGCATGACATATTTAAAATTCTGAGAGAGAAAAATTGCCAAAAAAGAGTACTTTATCCAGGAAAACTGTCCTTCAAATGTTAGGGGGAGCTTAAATTTTTCACAGATAAACAAATGCTGAGAGAATTTTCTAAAAATAGACCTGCCCTACTTGAGACACTAAAGGGAGTCCTAACAAAAGAAAAACAAGAAAAGGAGAGAGAGAGAAATATGGAGAAAGGTTCAGTACTAAAGAGATTCAGTATGGGTATATTAAAGGATATTAAGAGAGAGAGGGAAAATGTATATCTGACAAACATAAACCAAAGGATAGGATGGCTGATTCAAGAAATGCCTTCACAGTAATAATGTTCAAAGGAAATGGATTAAACTTCCCAGTTAAAAGATATAGATTGGCAGAATGGATCAAAAACAGGAAACATCAATACATTGCATACAAGAGACTCTTCTTAGACCCAGGGACACAAAGAGCTTGAAAGTGAAACCATGGAAAAAATATTTCATGCAAGCTACAAAGAAAGCAGGAGTAGCAATATTAATCTCAGATAAAATAGACTTTAAATGAAAGGATTATGAGAGACAAAGAAGGTCACTACATACTAATAAAATGAGCAATTCAACAAAAAGAAATAAAAGTCACAAACATGTATGCAACCAATCAAGGTACCCAAAATACATGAGACAAACACTGGCAAAACTAAAGCAAGCAATTGACGTTCCATAATAATTGTGGGAGATTTCAACACATCACTCTTTCTCCTATAGATAGATCAACCAGACAGAAGACCAATAAGGAAATTGAAAACCTAAAAAATATGATAAATGAATTTTAATTAACAGATATATATATAGAACATTACATCCCAAATTACCAGGATACACATTCTTCTCTACTGCTCATGGAACTTCCTCCAGATTAGATCATATGTTGGGACATAAAACAAGCCTCAATAAATTTCAAATAAATGAAATCATTCAAAGCACATTCTCTGACCACAATGGAATACAATTATAAGTCAATAACCATCAGAGATTTAGAAAATTTACAAATACCTGGAGAATAAACAACACAATCCTAAACAATCAGTGGGTTAAATAAGAAATAGCAAGAGAAATTGCTAAATATATAGAGATGAATGAAAATGAAAACACAACATATCAAAACCTATGGGATGCAGCAAAAGCAGTACTGAGAGGGAAATTTATAGCACTAAACACATACATCAAAAAGGAAGAAAGAAATAAAATCAAAGAACTAATAGAGCAACTGAAGAAGCTAGAAAATGAACAACAAACCAATCCTAAATGAAGTAGAAGAAAAAAAATAAGTATTAAAGCTGAAATAAATGACCTAGAGAAGAGAAAAACAATAGAGGGAATAAATAGCACCAAAACTTGGTTCTTTGAGAAGATTAAAAGATTGATAAGCCTCTAGATAGAAGGACAAAATCAAAAAAGAGAGAAGACCCATATAAACAAAATAATGAATGAGGAAGTGGACATTACTGTGGATCCTGAAGAAATTGAAAATAATTATAAAAGAATACTATGAACAATGGTCTGCCAACAAACTGGATAATGTAGAAGAAATAGACAATTTCGTGGAAACTTATGAACAACATAGACTGGTCAGAAAGAAATAGAACCTCTCAGCCAAACAATCACAAGCAAAGAGATCTAATATGTCATCAGAAAACTTCCTACAAATAAATGCCCAGGGCCAGATGTCTTCACAGGGGAAGTGTACCAAACTTTCCAAAATGAACTGAAACCAAACTTACTTAAACTATTTCAAAACATCAAAGAAAATGGAATACTACCTAACACAATTTATGAAGCTAACAGCAATCTAATACTAAAACCAGGGAAAGATGCTACAGAAAAGGAAAACTATAGGCCAATCTCCCTAATGAATATAGATGCAAAAATTCTCAACAAAATACATGCAAATCAAATCCAAAGATACATTGAAAAAAATCATACACCATGACCAAGTGGGGTTCATTCCAGGCATGCAAGGATAGTTCAACTTAAGGAAATCAGTCAATGCATTACAACACATTAACAAATCAAAAGAGAAAAATCAAATAGTCATCTAAGTAGATGCTGAAAAATCATTCAACAAAATCCAACATCTCTTTTTGATAAAACACTTCAAAAGATAGGAATTGAAGAAAACTTCCTTAATATGATAAAGAGCATATATGAAATCCCCACAACCAGCATAGTACTCAATGGTGAGAGACTGAAAGCCTTCTCTCTAAGATCAGAAATGAGACAAGGATGCCCACTGTCAGGATGTTAATCAACATTGGGCTAGAATTGCTAGCCAGGGCAATCCAGCAAGAAAAAGAAATAAAAGGCATCCAAATTGGAAAGGAAGAAGTAAAACTGTCATTATTTTCAGATGATGTGACCTTATATCTGGAAAACCCCGAGAAATCAATGATACACCTATTAAAGTTAATAAACAAATTTAACAAACTAGTGGGACACAAGATTAATGCATGTAAGTCAGTAATGTTTCTATATGTTAGAAATGAACAAAGTGAAGAGACATTCAAGAAAAAGGCATATTTTCAATAGCAACTAAAAAATGAAGTACCTAGGAATAAACTTAACCAAAGATGTAAAGGATCTATACAAAGAAAACTACATAACTCTACTAAAAGAAATAGAAAGGGACCTTAAAAGATGGAAAAATATTCCATGTTCATGGATAGGAAGGCTAAATGTCATTAAGATGTCAATTCTACCCAAACTCAGCTACAGATTTAATGCAGTTCCAATCAAAATTACAATAACCGACTTTGCAGACTTGGAAAAGCTAGTTTTTAATTTTATTTGGAAAGGTAACATGCCTCAAATGGCTAAAAACACTCTAAAAAAGAAAAACAAAGTGGGAGGACTAATAGTCTCTGTCTTTAAAGCTTATTATAAAGCCACAGTAGTCAAAATGGCATGGTACTGGCACAAAGATAGACATATTGATCAATGGAATCAAATTGAGAATTCAGAGATACACCCCCAGATCTATGGCCAAATGAACTTTGATAAGGCCCCCAAAGACTCTGAACTGGGACATAATCTTTTCAACAAATGGGGCTGGGAGACTTGGATATCCATATCAAAAAGAATGAAAGAGGACACCTAAAACACACCCTACACAAAAATTATCTCATAATGGATCAAAAACCTCAATATAAAAGACAGAACCATAAAACTCCTGGAAGATAATATAGGGAAACATCTGCAGGAACTTGTATTAGGTGGCCATTTCCTAGACCTTACACCCAAAGCACAAGCAACAAAAGAAAAAATAGATGAATAGGAACTCCTCAAGCTTAGAAGTTTCTGTACCTCAAAGGAATTTGTCAAAGAGGTGAAGAGGCATCCAACTCAATGGGAAAAATTTTTGGAAACCATGTATCTGACAAAGGCAGATATCTTTCATATATAAGAAACCCTAAAACTCAATGACAATAGTACAGGCAGCCCAATTATAAAATGGGTAAAAAATATGAAAAGACACTTCTATGAAGAGGAAATATAAATGGCCAAGAAACACATGAAAAAATGTTCAGCTTCATTAACTATTAGAGAGATACAAATTGAGACCACAATTACATACCATCTCACAACAATTAGAATGCCTGCCATTAAACAAACAGGAATCTACAAATGCTAGTGAGGATGTGGAGAAATTGGAACTCTTATTCATTGTTGGTGGGACTGTAAAATGGTTCAGCCATTATGGAAGTCAGTTTGGCAGTCCCTAAAAAACTAGATATGGAGTTACCTTTTGATCTCGGTGTATACCTGGAAATTCTGAAAGCAATGACGTGAACAGATATCTGCACACCAATGTTCATAGCAGCAATATTCACAATTGCCAAGAGATGGAAACAACCCAAATGTCCTTCAACAGATGAGTGGATAAATGTATATACACATGACAGAATACTACATGGCAGTAAGGAATGATGTTGTGAAACATGACAACATGGATGAACCTTGAAAACATAATGCTGAGCGAAATAAGCCAGAAACAAAAAGGAAAATATTAGATGCTACCACTAATGTGAATGTTGAAAAATGTAAAATAAATGATTTATAACGCAAAAAAAAAAAAAAAAAAAAAGATAAGTGGAAGATTCTGGAAGAATTTTAAGGAGCTTGATAGAAAATGCCTCAACTGCTTTGAAGGGACTGTTGGTAGAAATATGGACTCTAAAGATACTTCTTATGAGGCCTTGAGCAGAAGTGATAAATGCATTGTTACAAACTGGTAGAAAGGTGATCTTTATTTTCAGTGGCAGAGAATTGGACAAAATTGAGTCCTGTTGACAGAAGGAAGGCCGAATTTGAAAGTGATGACCTGGAATACTTAGCTGAGGAGATCTCCAGACTATTTGGGAGGATGTAGCCTGGCTTCTCCTTGCAGCTTATAGTAAAATGCAACAGGAGAGAGAAAAGCTGAGAAATGAACCCTTGGAAACATGAAACTGATAGTCTGGAAAATTTTGGGCTTCCAGAAAGTGATACTACAAAGAGAACAGCCCCATGTGAGGATTTAACCAAACATGGAAACTGACAACCATTGCAGTTCAAGCCAGGATTGGAGCTGGAGTTATATGGAAAGGATTTGTGGAAAGTCTGATTGTCAGTGGCTTTGACCCCTGTAAACTTCATGCCAAACCAACAAGTTTTTGTGAGCTCTATATAGATAGAGCCACTGCCAGTCTGGACTGGAGGGGATGGAGAAGGACAAATGGAAGAAAAAATTTCTTCAAAAGCAGAGCTATGGATATTGAGGTCTGGAGTCAAGAGGTCTCAGGCAGGAAGAGCAGAGTGACTCATGCACATGGAAAGGGCTAGATTGCCCCAGAGTCAAAGAGTGAGCCTTATGCCTAGGTGCACAGTAAGAATCATGCCACCCCAGGCCTCAGAGAGGGTGGGGCACATTCCCCAGGGATTGGGGAGAGCCTGGTTGCCACCCCACTGTTCAGAGAGGGGATTCTTCACCCTGGAGAGGTAGAGCCTGGGTGGCACCCCAGTGTTTTAGGAGGGTGGGGCTGAAAGGAAGGTGCTGCAGCCAAGAGAGACATTTTGAAGAATGCAGAGGAGCTGCGAGTGGAGCTGGAACACAACCTGGGATCAGCAGATACCAGCCATGTGGCTTCCCAGCTGAGTTTCTCTGGAGGCCATTGGCCTTCCTTCAGTGAAGGTATACTTGTGTTGATGTCTTCATTTGGACATTTTCATGGCCTTCAGACTGTAAATTTGTAATGAAATAAACCCCCTTTGTGAAAGCAATTCATGTCTGGTATTTTGCATAACATCAGCATTAGCAAACCAGAACAAAACCGGAAACTGGGAGTGAAGGACCAGTTAATGGCACCATGTTCCTTCCTATGTGACAGAGGAACACCAGATGCCAACAGCATTTTCTCAGACATTAGCATTATAAATTTCTAACCTAATTAACCCCCATTGAAAAGCCAACCCATTTCTGGTATATTCCATTCCAGCAGCTTTAGCAATCCAAAACACAGGACATTTCAGTTTAGTCAACCCACTTTTCAGGTGATGAACAGCCATCTTGTGGCTTGTGGCTACCGTATTTGACAGTGTGAATGTTATAGGATGTCAATAGAAGGTGCTCATCTAAATTATCATCTCTTCATAAGAGCTATAAAATCTTATTTAACAGAAATAGTTAAATTTAAATGCATAATTTGACTTTGAGTTTAAGGAGTAATGTCCCTCAATAGGGATAAAATATCCTGTAGATTTAATTAAGTAGGTCTACAATTTTTCATTCCTTTTTAATTTATTATTTATTAATCTGATCCTTTATTAATTAATCATGCTATTGAATAGTACATTGTTAATCAGTTTTTCTCAAAATGAAAGGAAATAAATATTACTTGACCCTAAACATCATTTTTCTCTAGATTGCCTTCTTTCTAGTACTTATTGGATTGTTTCTCATAGCTCAGATCTCTAATGTTTTATTCTCTAGTGTGAGATCAATACTTTTAAAAGTCTAACACCTAATAAGGGTTAATCACTGAATTTTTACAAATGTACAAATGACTCAAGGTCACTGTAAGTCAGGTAAAATGAGTCAATGCTGTTATCCTGCCTTGCTCACCAATGGTTTTTCTAACTGATCCCAAGTTAGAAAACTAGAGACCCACAGAGGAAAAGTTGGATAAGTTTGGCCCCAACACCCTATCATAATTGAATCAGCCTGGTTCTGTTTTTATTACTTTTATTTATACTGTCTTTAGTGTAATACTGTGCTGAACAGAGTTTATGCTAAAAATATTTTGATGTCCAAGAGCCAAAGGACATAAATTTTTTTTCAGTATAAACTCTAAGAAGTAAGAGTCAACAAGTCAAGCATATTGCTTAATGAATGATGGTGTGATGTGACAAAACAGAGTCCTGCTCAGGCTGTTCTTCCAGGAAATTGAAAGTTTTGAGCTTCATGAATGTGGATTGTGCTGAGAACTCAAAAGTAAAGATTAATTTCTTAAAGCAACCCATGACCTAAAATCAGCCCCAGGTAGAGTTTTAGAGGGGGAGATAATATGAGATGTGATTAATTATGGATGATTATTTGTCCATGACTGCATCATAAATCTTTCAGTAAACCTGATAGTTTTCTTTTGTCCTAAACTTACATGTTTTAGATTCTTAGGCTCCTCAAACAAATGTCATGAAATGCATCAGGATAAACAATTGAAATTTGCTATCTTATGGTTTTGAGGATAATAGAAAGAAAAATTGAAGTCATCTTCAAGGCAATGTTTTTTCCCCAAAGACTGGCATTCTGGGGTGGCTGCCAGCAATCCTTGGCTCCTCTGTCACATGTCAAGGTACATGATAGCACATCCTGGTCTGTCCCTTCCCTTCTGGGTGCTGATGCTTCCCAGCTTCTTGATTCCCGTGGCTATTACTTTTAAATACTTGTGACTGAATTTTATTACACTTAAAAAGGACTCCAATAATAAGATTAAGACCCATCTGATTGAGGTGGAATACACTTTCTTAACCTGAATAACCTCACAAAAAGGTTCTACATACAATGGGTTCACACCATAGGAATGGATTAAATTTATGAACATGGTTTTCTCGGATACAGAGCTCCAAACCATCATAATATCATTTCTGTTTTGTGTTCAGAGCTTTGAAGATGGGCAATTATTTCAGGTAGGCTTACTTTGTCCACCTCGGCTTGTTCAGCAACACTTGCTTCTCCTAGATCCTTTTTGTTCTCATCCTTCTGATCATTCTGATCTCCATCACAGCCACACCATCATGATCATTCTCTTCCAAGTGGACTCCCCACATCTTCATCCCCATGTTCTTGCACAGTCAACTCTCTCTCATGGATATCCTTTACATTTATGCCATTGTGTTCAAGATGCTAGCGGAATTGTTAGTGCGCCCAAGGGCCATTTCTTTTGGAGGTTGTACTGCCCAGCACTCCCTCTACCTGACTTTGGCAGGGGCCGTATTCTTCCTCTTAAGACTCATATTCTATTATGCTATGTGGCCATCTGCAACCTTCTGCACTGGCCTAAAAAGCTGCAGGGTCTTCTTGTTGACTGTGTGGCAGCCTGGCTTGAAGACTCTATAGATGATTTCTTGCTCACCACAGTCAACATAAAGTTCTCCTTATAGAAATCCTTCACTTCTACAAGGTCCCCAAACTTTTGAAGCTCTCCTGTAAACACAAATGGGTTTATGAGATTGCTATGTATATCTGCTGCCTCATTCTGCTTCTCATCACATTAACCATCATCTGTGTCCCTTTCACCAGAATTTTCATCACTGTTTACAGGATGAATGTGGTGCAGGGGAGACAGAAGTTGGTGGCCACCTCCTCACATGGAGTGGTTGTTTGCTTCTTCTATGGAGATACCATGTACACATATGTGCTGCCTCACTCTTACCACACTCCTAAGACAAGGCTGTGTCTGCCTCCTACACCATTCTCACTCCCATGTTCCACTGACTTACATTCAGCCTCAGGAACAGGGATGTCATGGGAGCTCTACACAAGTCTCCAGGGTGGTGTTTGTTGACAGGAACTGTGAACAATTTTTAAGAAGCCTACCTCTTATAAAAGAGTCTTGAAAATAAGGAACAGGACTTTATCATTACATTGGGATTTAAATATTTTCTTCTTTACAAATTTATCAAGTCACTTGCAAATGTTGGACATGCTTCAGGTTTGGAACAACGGGCAACTTTGGATAGAGTGGGAATAAAGCTGGAGTTTTAGTAGTCAACTCATCTTTTGAGAAAGAAAGCACACCACTGGAAAACATTCAGTGGCCTCTGTGTTTCAAGCAAAGGGAATATTGTCTTCAGGTATTCCTATAATTTCTCACCTTAGATAATGCAATTTGGTGAATTTATTGAAATATACTTGCCAGATATTTTCTTTTTACATCAAATTTTATTTCAATGTCTAATTGACTATTCTACAAGTAAATTTTTGGTCTTCCGTAGTTAGACATAATTCAAGCAAGCTAGCAGTAGTATGATTATAAGTAATTGGTCTGACTGTGTTCAATTAATTTTCTCAAATGAATTCATTCAATGTGGCTTATAGACACAATAGAACAGGTGAAATTTTGGAGGATGCTGTCATATAGATTTTCTCTTTGTTATAACATTTTATTAAAATCATCTCAGAAAAATGAATTCAATGTTAAAAAAATGTGGTGGCAAGGAATTGATAAAATAGATGACTCCTACATTTTCTATCCCTCATTGGCTCTGATCTCCTAATGATATCTTTCGGGAGCAAAATGACAGCTTCAAATCACCTATTTTTCACTAAATTTAAATTGTATGATGGTTTAATATGTTTCATTTTGGAATATCTTCATGCAAAGGAATGGGAATATTTTGAGGATAAAAGGATTATTTTTTATTTTGCTTATTAATTTACATTCCAAATTTTTGCTTAATTTACATTCCTCATTTTTTCTATTTTATACTACATTTTACTATACCTTATTGTATTTAATCATGTTAATAAATCTTGCATATTAACCACTATTGTTCCAATTAATTAAATAAAGTTACTTTCATATCTTCTCTTTTCCTCCTTTTCCCCACTTTATTAAAACTCCCATTTAAGTCCACATTCTTGCACTCCCCTAGTATTGCAATATAGGACATAATTATCTTATATTTTATTATGTGTGAAGGAACTATTTTACATATAAAGAACAAAAAGTACTTATTTATAAGCTTACTTTCCTAATCTCTAAATGTTTGGTAGTTTAAACATATGTAGGCAAGTCAGCTGGGAGTTATATATTTCAATAAATCCAATGCTTCTTTCTACACTAGAAAAGGGGTTATTTGTCCATTCTTCAGCTTTTATAGGCACATTACTTTTCATCCTGCACTTGCAAAGAGGACTTAGGGTTGAAGATGACCCTGCATCTAATCCTTAACTATAGTTATCCTGCCATTTTCTCCATCAACAATATCAAGTTGGGGAGTCAGCTATAAGGCACACCTTGTTTTGACCTCCCAGGTTTCCTCAGACAAATCACTCACCATCTATAAGATTTATTTCTTCCATCTGTGACACTGAATGACTAAGATCAAGATTAATGAACTATTTCCTATTTTCTGATTTAGAAAGTGTGAGTATGCTTCAAAAATACACTTTGAATAAGAAAGCAATGTTATTATTAAGAATGT
This sequence comes from Choloepus didactylus, assembly GCF_015220235.1. Classification (NCBI taxonomy): domain Eukaryota; kingdom Metazoa; phylum Chordata; class Mammalia; order Pilosa; family Megalonychidae; genus Choloepus; species Choloepus didactylus. The sequence goes on along the minus strand of NC_051330.1, from coordinate 21,661,713 downwards.
TAGGATCTCATTACAGGGAAGTTTATCCATCTTAACACTCATTAATCTCCCAGTATAGATTAAATTTACTGTGTCATGTTGCACAAAATGATTTAACTTTAACTCCTGTTTCTCAATGTATATATTTATGGTATTCTAATTTAATTCTCACCTCAGAGTTATTTAAAATTAAATAACTGGTGCAAAAGCATTTCTGGTTTTGAAGGTGCTATATATCATGAAGTATTAATACAGCTAACTCACCACCATAGATAAGGAGCAATGAGTTCTGCCTCCTTCACCCACATATATTCCAGGGGCAGTGTTGTGTCCTGACACTGATCTCAGAACAGAATATCTTTCCTGTGGAGGCAAAGCTACAGGGTGTGTCAATGTCTTTGAACTCTAACATGAGTGTCCATGAGAAAACAGAATATGTTTCAAGGACTGGTGTTGGTGTCTCTGGCCAGCATACATCCTTTGTGCTCAAAGTAATAGTCATTAACTTTCTAATATTTCAAGAGGGGCTGCAATGTCATGAAGTCACTTATCACTGATTTTACTCTATTAAATAAAAGAGCCCAAAACAACCTAACATGAAGAATGCATCCTCTTGGAAGAAAACTTCTCAGCTCATTCTGTATAATTCGACTTTCCTGCCACCAACCAGTCCAGTGCATCCAAAGGCATCACAAGGAGGGAGGAAGATGGAGGATTAGGAGAGACAGGGATAAATAATGGTGTCCATGAAAAATGCTAGGTAAAAGAATGAAAGTTCCAGTGATGCACTGGCTGGACAAAGTCTGTTAAATCCACAGAGGCTGTGCACTTGGTGAAACTGAGAGTCTGTATTCTGAAATTAGTGAGTGAGCCTGCTGGAGAACTGGAAGCCACACTGCAGTTGTGAAAAACTGGGGTTGGTGTTTGGAGACAGATTAGTTTAAAAACCCAAAAGCAACTGTGGACCTGGCAGCAAGAGCCATGCAGTCCAGGGCAGTGGGAAGTGCTTCCCACAACCCATGCACATGCCTCAGTATCTGCTGTGGATGATATCCTTTCAAGCACCCACAGCTAATTGTCCCAGAGTTAGGAAGGCAGAGGTCTGCAAAAAGGGGGAAATTACCATGCCCCATGCAGCCATCTTCTCAGGGGGCTGGGAATGTCCCTGCATGGCACCATGGCCCAGAGCTACACTGCACAACCAATCATGGTGGGAAGTGCTTCCTGCAACCCATGAAAATGCCTCAGTATCTGGCATGGATGATGGCCTTTCACACACCTGCAGCTAATTGTCCTGGAGCTAGGAAGGTGGAGGTCTGCCAAAAGGAGGAAATTACCACATCTTAAACAGCCATCTTCTCAGCAGGCTGGGAATGCCCCACATGGTGCCATGGCCCAGAGCTATGCCACACAGCCCAGCATGGTGGGAAGTGCTTCCCACAACCCATGCACATACCTCATTATCTGGCATGGACAATAGCCTTTCACACACATGCAGCTAATTGTCCCAGAGCTAGGAAGGTGGAGGTCCACAAAAAAGGGAAAAGTACCATACCCCATACAGCCATCTATACAGTGGGCTAGGAATGACCATGAATAGCCATGCAGCCCAGAGTTTCACTTGGGGACTGTGCTCACCTGAGATGTAGAAGAGTCTTCCTTTGGCAGAGGCCCAAGGAGGGCACAGTTTGGGAGAGGAGCCAAACTGAAATCCCAGGGACCATACACCAATACCAGGTACTTGTGGGTCTGTGGCAGAGATGAAATGTGGTGAGACTGAACCAAAGGCTTGGACTTCTGCAATAGCTTTAAGTCTCCAGGGACAACTGGAAGATTGATTAATTAAAATACACTCCCTTCCTAAGCACTGAGACACACCCCCCATATTCAGGGTGGGCAGAACCAAATACACACAGAAATTTGGTGCACCAATTGTAGCACTACAAGACTCAGACCCCTACTCATCACAAACACAAAGTTGGGGAAAACTGGCTTGAGGGTAATAGGTGGCTTGCAGATGCCACCTGTTAGTTAGTCAGAGAAAGGCATGGCACTAAGCTGCAGCTCTGACAAATTAGAGATAATTGTTCAAATAAGCCTGACTATCTTAAAAAAACCCTATCAAGATAGGCAAATGCCAAGAGGCCAAAAACAGTAGAACATTTTAAAGCATATGAAGAAACCAGAAGATATGGATAACCCAAACCCAAACACACAAATCAAAAGATCAGAGAAGTCACAGCTTTTGAAGCAGTTAATCAAAAAAAAACATGACAAACAATAAAATCATGACACAGGATATAAAGGACATGAAGAAGACTCTAGAAGGTCATAAAGAAGAATTTTCAAGAGTAAATAAAAAATAGATGACCTTATGGAAATAGAAAGTGTTGATCAAACTAAAAAGATTCTGGACACTCACAGAACTAGATTAGAGGAAGCTGAATGGTGAATCCACAATCTTGGAGAGGACAGAATGGAAAGTGAAAGAACAAGAGAAATAATGGGGAAAAATAAAAATTATTGATATGTATCTCAGAGATATGATGGACAACATGAAGCACACAGATATAAGAATGACTGATGTTCCAGAAGGGAAAGAGAAGGGCAAAGATCTAAGAAGAGAATTCAAAGAAATTGTAAAAATTTCCCAAACCTTCTAAACAACACAAATACAGAAATCATAGATGCCCAACCAACTCCAAACAGAATAAGTCCAAATAAACCCACTCCAAGACATATTCTGATCACATTGTCAGATGATGAGAAGGGGCAAGTTCTGAGGGCAGCAAGAAAGAAGCAATTCATCACTTACAAGGGAAACAGCAAAAGGCTAAGCAGTGACTACTCAGTGGCCACCATGGAGGTGAGAAGGCAGGGGCATGACATATTTAAAATTGTGAAAGAGAAAAATTGACAACCAAGGATACTTTATCTAGCAAAACTTTCCTTCAGATTTGAGGGAGAGCTTAAATTTTACACAAACAATAGCTGAGAGTATTTGCTAACAAGAGACCTGCCCTAGTTGAGATACTATGGGGAGTCCTACCAACTGAGAAACAAAGAAAGGAGAGAAAGGTATGCAGAAAGGTTCATAACCAAAGAGATTCAGTAAGGGTACATTAAAGGACATTAAGAGAAAGAGGGGAAAACTATATCTGACAAACATAAAACAAAGGATGGGATGGCTGATTCAAAAATGCCTTCACAGTAATAACATTGAATGTAAATGGATTAAACTCCCCAATTAAAAGATATAGATAGGCATAATGGATCAAAAAATATGAACTGTCAATATGATGCATACAAGAGAATCATCTTAGGCACAGGGACACAAAGAAGATGAAAGTGAAGGAATTAAAAAATATTTCATTCAAGCTACAGCCAAAAGAAAGCAGGAGTAGCAATATTAATCTCAGGCAAAATACACTTTAAATGCAAGGATGCTGAGAGACAAAAAAGGTCACTATATACTAATAAAAGAGAAAATTCAACAAGAAGAAATAACATTTAAAAATGTTTATGCATCCAATCAAGGTGTCCCAAAATACATGAGACAAACATTGGCAAAGCTAAAGGAAGCAAAAGATGTTTCCACAATAATTGTGGGAAATTTCAATACATCATTCTCTCCTATAGATAGATCAACCAGACAAAAGGCCAATAAGGAAATTGAAAACCTAAACAATCTGACAAATGAATTTGAATTAACAGACATATATAGAACATTGCAACCCAAATCACCAGGATGCACATTATTCTCTAGTGCTCATGGAACTTTCTCCAGAATAACTCATATGCTGGGACATAAAACAAGCATGAATAAATTTTTAAAAATTGAAATTGTTCAAAGCACATTCTCTGATGACAGTGGAATACAATTACAAGTCAATAACCATCAGAGACTTAGAATATTCAAAAATACCTAGAGCTTAAACAACACACTCCTAAACAATCAGTGGGTTAAAGAAGAAATAGCAGGAGAAATAGCTAAATATATAGTGATTAATGAACATGAGAACACAACATATCAAAACCTATGGGATGCAGGAAAAGTGACACTTAAAGGGAAATTTATATCTCTAAATGCATACATTAGAAAGGAAGCATAAGCTAAAATTGAAGAACTAATGGAGCAAATGAAGAAGCTGGAAAATGAATAGAAAATTAATCTTAAACCAAGTAGAAGAAAAAAAATAACAAGGATTAAAGCTGAAATGAATCACAAACAAAACAATAAATAAATAACACCAAAAGTTGGTTCTTTGAGAAGATCAACTTGACTGACAAGCCCCTAGCTAGACTGGTAAAATCAAAGGAGAGAACTCAGATAAACAAAATAATGCATAAGAGAGGCAACATTAATGTGGATCCCAAAGAAATAAAAAAAAAAATAGGATACTATGAACAACTATATGCCAACAAACTAGATAATGTAGAGGAAATGGACAATTTCCCGGAAACACATGAACAACCCAGACTGATGAGAGAAGACATAGAAGACCTCAACTGGCCAATCACAAGCAAAGAGACCCAATCATTCATCAAATAAATGCCCAGGGCCAGATGGCTTCACAATAGAATTCTACCAAATTTCCAAAAAGAACTGACACCAATATTACTTAACCTCTTTCAAAACATTGAAGAAATTGGAAAATGACCTAACACATTTTATGAAGCTAACACCACTCTAATGCCAAAACCAGATAAAGATGCTACAAGAAAGGAAACTACAGACCAATCTCCATAACAAATATAGATGCAAAACTTCTCAACAAAATACTTGCAAATTGAATCCAAAGACACAATAAAAAAAATCATACACCATGACCAAGTGGGGTTCATTCCAGACATGCAAGAATGGTTCAACATAAGAAAATCAATGTTTACAACATATTAACAAATGAAAAGGGAAAAATCAAATGATCATCTCAATAGATGCTGAAAATGCATTCAATAAAATCCTGAAATGCTGCAGAGAGCACCAACAGACTCCAGCCTTCCAGACCCCTCCCAATGGGTTACAGCTCAGGAAGTCTTTGCCACAAGAAGAATAGCAGCGCCGAACAGCAGTGACAGCAAATCCAAAAGGCAGTAATCCACAGCACGTTGTTCTTGGCCTTTTATTGGTTAGAGGGGGAGGGCTTAAACCCCTGGTGTCTTAGGATTGGCTGATTTTTATGCAAATAAGAGATTGTACTGTAGGCCAATGCATGACCAGCTAAGAGTGATTTGGTACTCTTTTCAAAAATCAGTGAGCTGTAGATATGTTTTATTTCTGAATTCCCATTTCAGTTTCCACTTTGTATTCTTTCTTTTTTTTTTTGCCTAACGACTCAGGCTAGAACTTCTGCTATAATGTTGAATAATATTGGTGACAGCGGACATCTTTTTCTCCACCTTGAATATGATATTAGCTGTGGACTTTTCATGAATGATATGTATCATTTTGAGTTAATTCCCTACAATTTCTAGCCTTTTTGGGTGTTCTTTATGAGATAGTTGCTGGCTTTTGCCAAATAAATTTTCTGCATTGTTTTAGATGTCATGCTTTTGTTTTGTTTTGTTTTGTTTTACTTAATTTTATTAATTTGGTATATTATGTTAATTTAATGTTGCTATGTTGAACCTCTACTGCATGTGGGATAAATTTCGCTTGATCATGGTGTATAATTCTTTCAACCTGTTATTGGATTCTACTTGCTAGAATTTTGTTAAATATTTTTGCTTCAGCATTCATAATGGATACTGCTCCATAATACTATTGTGATTTTTTTGTCTGGATTTTGTACTGGGGTTATATTCAGCATGTAGAATGAGTTAGGGTCCCTCCAATTCAATTTTTTGAGGGATTTGAGTGGGATTGGTGTTTTTGGAATGTTCAATAAAATTCAGCATTGAACCTATCTGGTCCTGTGGTTCTCTTTTTTGGGAAGTTCTGATTACTGGTTTGATCTCATTAGTTTTTACTGGTCTGTTGAGATCTTCTCTTTCTCCTTTAGTGTAGACAGTTGATATGTTTGTAGGAATTTGCTCATTTCATCTAGCTTATTGTATGTGGCACAATTGCTCATAGCATACTTTTATACTCCATTTTATTAATCGGTGGTCTATGATAATGCCCCTCTTCCATTTCTAACTTCAGTTATTTCTGTCCTCCTTTTTTCCTTGTCAGCCATCTAAATGTCTGATGATTTTATTATACTTACAAAGAAATAATTTCTGGTTTCATTGATCATCTTTTTTTATTCTCTATTTCATTTATCTCCACTATGAAATTTTCCAGTTAAGCCTCTGTTATTGACTTCTATATTATTTCAGCATTATTCGAGAAAATCCATTATATGGTTCCAATATTGTTAAATGTATCATCTTGTTTATGTATGGAGTCTTTTTTTAATCATTTTTACTGAGACATATTCACATACCATGCAGTCATACAAAACAGTGTACACTCATTGTTTACAGTACCATTATATAATTGTGCATTCAACACCAAAATTAATTTTTGACATTTTCATTACCACACATACAAAAATAATAGGAATAAAAATTAAAGTGAAAAAGAACAACTAAAGTAAAAAAGAACACTGGGTGCCTTTTTTTCCCCCATTTTTCTACACATCCATAAACTAGACAAAGGGGAGTGTGGTCCATATGGCTTTCCTGATAACATTGTCCCCCTTCATAAGCTACATTTTTATACAATCATCTTCAAGATTCATGGGTTCTGGGTTGTAGTTTGATAGTTTCAGGTATTTGCTGCTAGCTATTCCAATTCATTAGAACCTAAAAAGGGTTGTCTATATTGTCTGTAAGAGTGCCCACCAGAGTGATGTCTTGGCTCCTTTTGGAATCTCTCTGCCACTGAAGCTTATTTCATTTCCTTTCACATACCCCTTTTGGTCAAGAGGATGTTCTCCATCCCATGATGCCAGGTCTATATTCCTCTCTGGGAGTCATATTTCCACATTGTCAGGGAGATTCACTCCCCTGGGTGTCAAATCCCATGTAGGGGGAGGGCAGTGATTTCACTGGCCAAGATGGTTTTAGCTAGAGAGAGAGGGCCACATCTGAGCAACAGAGGCATCCAGGAGGAGGCTTCTAGGCACAATTAGAGGGAGGTCTAGCCTCTCCTTTGCAGCAACAGTCTTCCCAAGGGTAACTCCTGTGGTAGAGGGCTCAGCCTATAAAAACACCAGTCCCCTATATCTGTGAGCACATCAGAGACCATCAAGGTGGGGAAGCCAAATACCCCTGCATTCTCCATCAGCTCCTCAAGAAGGCTCTGCATGTTTTTTTCATTTTTTAATTAACTTTCTTTAAATCAACTATATAAAAAAATAAAAAAATAAAATAAACATTTCAAAAAACCATAACAAAGGAGTAAGAAAAAGACAACTAACCTAAGATAACTACTTTATTTCCAACATGTTCCTAGTCTATCCCAAGAAAATAACCTAAAATAGCAACACTTTTGTGAACTTGTTTCTACCATACCCATAAGAAATTAACAAACCATAGTCATTCCTGGGCATTCCAAGAGCATTCCAAGAATGTTAAATTTACACATAGCTTATCTGTTCTTATTGGGTTATCATTCTCCCTTCCTTATTTGTTCTCTGTCACCAGTTTCCCTACATTTTACAATATAAACCTTTTGTTTTACATTTTTTAATGTTCACATTAGTGGTAGCATATAATATTTCTCTTTTTGTGCCTGGCTTATTTCGCTCAGCATTATGTCTTCAAGGTTCATCCATGTTGTCATGTTGTCGTATGTTTCACAAAATTGTTCCTTCTTACAACCATGTAGTATTCCATCATGTGTATATACCACATTTTATTCATTCATTCATCTGTTGAAGGACATTTGGGTTGTCTTGTCTCCATCTCTTGGCAATTCTGAATAATGCTGCCCTGAACATTGGCATGCAGATATCTGTTCATGTCACTGCTTTCAGATCTTCCAGTATACATTAAGAAGTGCAATTGCTGCATCAAAGTATAACTCTATATCTAGTTTTCTAAGGAATTGCCAGACTGACTTCCAGTGGCTGAACTATTATTCAGTCCTACCAACAATGAATAAGAATTCAAATTTCTCCACATCCTCTCCAGCATTTGTAGTTTCCTGTCTGTTTTAATGGCAGCCATTCTAATTGTGTGAGATGGTGTCTCATTATGGTCTTAATTTGCATCTCTCTAATAGCTAGTGAAGCTGAACATTTTTTCATGTGTTTCCTGGCTATTTGTATTTCCTCTTCTGAGAACTGTCTTTTCATATCTTTTACCCATTTTATAATTGGGCTGTCTGTATTATTGTCATTGAGCTGTAGGACTTCTTTACATATGCAGGATGTCAGTTTCTTGCCAGATACATGGTTTCCAAAAATTTTTCCCATTGAGTTGTCTGTCTCTTCACCTCTATGACAAATTCTTTGGGGTACAGAAACTTCTAAGCTTGAGGAGTTCCCATTTATCTATTTTTTTCTTTCATTGCCTGTAGTTTGGGTGTAAGGTCTAGGAAGTCACCACATAATACAAGGTCTTGAAAATGTTTCCCTACATTATCCTCTAGGAGTTTTATGGTACTGTCTTTTATATTGATATCTTTATTCCACTTTGAGTTAATTTTTCTGTAGGGTATGAGGTAGGGGTCCTTTTTCATTCTTTTCATATGGATATCCAACTCTCCCAGCCCATTTGTTGAAAAGACTGTTATGTCCTGGTTCAGTGTCTTTGGGGGCTTTATCAAAGATCAGTCAGCCATAGATCTGAGGGTCTATCTCTGAATTCTCAATTCAATTCCATTGATCAATATGTCTGTCTTTGTACCAGTACCATGCTGTTTTGACTACTGTAGCATTATAATAATCTTCATAGTCAGGGAGTGTAAGTCCTCCCACTTCGTTTTTCTTTTTTAGAGTGTTTTTAGCCATTTGAGGCATCTTTCCTTTCCAATTAAATTTGATAACTAGCTTTTCCAAGTCTGCAAAGTAGGTTGTTGGAATTTTGATTGGGATTGCATTGAATCTGTAGATGAGTTTGGGTAGAATTGACATCTTAATGACATTTAGCCTTCCTATCCTTGAACATGGAATATTTTTCCATCTTTTAAGGTCCCCTTCTATTTCTTTTAATAGAGTTATTAGTTTTCTTTGTATAGGTCTTTCACACCTTTGGTTAACTTTATTCCTAGATACTTGATTTTTTTAGTTGCTATTGAAAATGGTATCTTTTTCTTGAGTGTCTCTTCAATTTGTTCATTTCTAGCATATAGAAACATTACTGATTTATGTGCATTAATCTTGTATTCAACTACTTTGCAAAATTTGTTAGCTCTAGTAGCTGTATCATCAATTTCTCAGGGTCTTCAGATATAAGATCATATCATCTGCAAACAATGACAGTTTTACTTCTTCTTTTCCAATTTGGATGCCCTTTATTTCTTTGTCTTGCTGGATTGCCCTGGCTAGGACTTCCAGCAAAATGTTGAATAACAGTGGTGATGGCAGGCATCCTTTTCTTGTTCCTGATCTTAGAGGGAAGGCTTTCAGGCTCTTGCCATTGAGCACTATGCTGGCTGTGGGTTTTTTAAATATACTCTTTATCATATTGAGGATGTTTCCTTTAATTCCTACCTTTTGAAGTGTTTTTATCAGAAAGGAATGTTGGATTTTGTCAAATGATTTTTCAACATCTATGAGATGATCATTTGATTTTTCTCTTTTGATTTGTTAATGTGTTGTAATACATTGATTTTCTTATGTTGAACCATCCTTGCATGCTTGGAATGAATCCCACTTTTTCATGGTGTATAATTTTTTAAAATATATCTTTGTATTTGATTTGCAATTATTTTGTTGAGAATTTTTGCATCTATATTCATTAGGGAGATTGGCCTGTACTTTTCCTTTTTTGTAGCATCTTTGCCTGGTATTGGTGTTAAATTGATGCTAGCTTCATAAAATGTGTTAGGTAGTGTTACATTTTCTTCAATGTTTTGAAAGAATTTAAGTCACTATTTAGTCTTATGCTGTTTCATTTGTAAGTGGTGAATTGCTTTTCTCTTCCTGCTTTCAGAACTTGCTCCTTACCATCAGTATTTGACAATCTGATTGGAATATATCTTGGAGTGTGTTTATTTGGATTTATTCTATTTGGAGTTTGCTGGGCATTTATGATTTGTATATTTATGGTGTTTAGAAGATTTGGAAAATTTTCCCCAAAAATTTCTTTGAATAATCTTCCTAGAGCTTTACCCTTCTCTTCCCCTTCTGGAACACCAACGACTCTTATATTTGTATGTTTTATATTATCTAACATGTCCCTGAGGTCCATTTCAATTTTTTAAGTTTGACACCCATTCTTTCTTTTGTTCTTTCATTTTCCATTCTGTCATCCTTGAGGTCACTGATTCACTGTTCAGCTTATTGTAGTCTTGTACTATGAGTATCCAGAATCTTTTGAATTTGGTTGACAGTTTCTTTTATTTCCATAAGATCTTCTAATTTTTATTTACTCCTGCAATTTCTTCTTTATGCTCTTCTACAGTCTTCTTCATGTCCTTTATATCCTGTGCCAAGCTCTTGTTTGTCTTTAGTTCTTTGATTAATTACTTCAAGTACTGTGTCTTCTCTGATCTTTTGATTTGGGTATTTGGTTTGGGTTATTCATATCATCTGGTTTTTTCATATGCTTTAAAATTTTCTGTTGTTTTTGGCCTCTTGGCATTTCCTTAAGCTGATACTGTTCTCTTAGGATATGTAGACTGAGACAAACACTTATCTCTAATTTGTCAGATCTACAGAGTGATGGAGTATACTTTTTATAACTAACCAGCAGGTGGCATCCATGAGCCACCTATTCCCCTGTAGCCAGTTCTCCCTAACACTGTCTTTGTGGTTAGTGGATGTGTGAGTCTTATGGGGTACAATTTGTGCACCACATTTGTGTGTATATTTGGTGCTGCCCACCCTGAATGTGGGGTGTGTGTCTGAGTGGTTCAGAAGGGAGGGCAGTTTTAGTAATCAAATCGTCCATGTGTTTCTGGAGATTTAAAGCTATTGCAAGTCATCCTTCAGTTTAGTCTTGCCACAGTTTGTCTCTGCTGCTGACCCTCAAGTCCTTGGTATCACTGTATGTTCCCTGGGACTTTTGAGTGGGTCCCTCTTCAAAGCCATGCCTTCCTAGGGCCTCTGCTGAGGGAAGACTTGCTACAACATGGGTGAGTACCACCCCCCAAGGGAAGTTCTGAGCCACAGGGCTGTGTAGGGGCTCTCCCAGTGTGCTGAATGGATGGCTGAATGAGGTGTGTTAATTCCCCCTTTTCACACAGCTCTGCCTTCCCAGATCTGTGACAATTAGCTGCAGGTGTGTGAAAGGCTATTATCCACTCCTGATGTTGTGGTGTGTGTGTGTTGTTGGAAACACTTCCTGTCACACTGAGTTGGGGCAGCTCTAGGCTGTGATGCTGGTGCTGGGCAGGATTGTTCCCAGCCCTCCAGGAAGATGGCTGTAAGGGGATGTCCCCCTTTTCTTGGGAAGTTGTGATGTTTAGTGAATTTTCTCAGCCACTAGGCATTGCTTTGTCTCTCAGAGCTATCTTAGCTCTGCTTTTGCCACAGCTCAAATTACAAGTCTTTGAGGCTTTCTGTAATGAGTTTATTAGAGTGTTTTAGCAAAAGAGAAAAGGATTAAAAAAAGAAAGTCCCACCTAGCAGATCTAAGGGGCTATTGATATGCTGAGAGACAAGGAGATTAGGACCGTTAAAGAACAATCAAGAAAGCAGAGAAACCCACTCTTCAGACAAGGGTCCTTGCCCTCTTTATTTGCATATGAGCCTGATTCTGTTTGAGTCCTGCCCTTCTCCATTTTATGTTCACCAGAACTCCAAAAATCTCTGTTTTTATTTTTTATTTATTTATTATTATTATTATTTTTTTTTTTTTGGTGTTTTTGCTAGCCGTATCTCTAGTCTGCTGGGCTGACTGCTCCTGGATTCTCTGGTGTCTGGTCTCAGTCTATGTTTGGAGTTTCAATCAGCAGTCTGAGTTTTCAATCAGAGCCTCAACTGCAGTTCTCCCTCCTTGCTCCCAGCACCAACAGCCCCTCCTGCCATGGGACAGAGCCTGGCAGAGAGGGGCATGGGTCCCTTGGCCACAAGAACTTACAGATTTCACTGATCTCAGCTGTTCCATACAATCATGAGTGTTCTATGAAGTATGCTCAAAGCCAAATTGCTCTATGGTGTCTGGTCCATGCAGTCCCTGGCTTTCTACCTACTGCCTCAATGAATTTTTAAAGGCAATTTTATTGAGGTGTATTTGCACCTGAAACAATCCATCAAATATATACAACATATAAAATCAATGGCTTAAAGTATTATATCATAGCTCTGTATTAATCACCACAATCATTTTAAGAACATATTGATTACTACAACAATAAAAGTAAAAATAAAATCCCCAAGCATCCCATATCACTTACCTGTCCCCTACTGTTGACCCCCAGCATGCTGTGGTATTGTTAATGAAGAATATTAGAATGTAACTGTTAACAATAGTCCATAGCCTACAATTGGTGCATTTTCCCAGTGTGCCACTCTACTATCAACTCCTTCTAATAATGATGCACAGTTATTCTAGTTCATGAAAGAAATTTTTGTATTTGTACTGTCAATCCCAGTCATCATCCACCTCACATTAGGGTGGTCACTGCTTAGACATTACTGATGATAAAGGAAGTGATTATACAAGATAGAAGGGGTAGAAATAAACAAGATAGGATTCAACAAAGGATTATGGATACTGAATCTCTATATTAATACTTGTTCATATTGAAAAATTGTGTTGATATGGGGACATGGGCTATATCTGGTTGATGTCCTTGAAAAGGCTATTACCTCTGGGTTTTGGACTTATCTGGCATAGGTACACTGGTAGATTTGAGTTTCTGAAAAATAAACTTAGTGAGTGAAATTTTTTATAGTCTTGGACAGGGACCTAAGTATTTCGGGACTAATGCTTAGGGCTTGAAATACTGTGGCCATTGGGATATACAGCTGGAGTTTGCATGAGAATTACCACCAGGATAGCCTTTCAACTATTTGAAATCTCTTAGCCCTTAACAAAACTGTAACCTTATTTTGTTACAGTCAAAATGTCAAGAAGACATTTTCAATCCTTTGATGTCAGGGGCAGGCTTATTCCTTGGAGTCATGTCCCATGTCATCAGGGAGATTCACTCCTCAAGGAGTCATGTCCCACAAGTTTGCTGAACTTGTTTATTATCTCTAGTAGCTTTGTTGTAGATTTTTCAGGATTTTCTAAATACAGGATCATGTCATCTGTAAGCAGGGAAAGTTTTAATTTTTCCTTTCCAATTTGGATGCCTTTTATTTCTTTTTCTTGCCTAATTGCTCTATCTAAAACTTTCAGCACAATGTTAAATAACAATGGTGATAGTGAGCATCCTTGTCTTGTTCCAGAACCTAGAGGGAAATCTTTCAGCCTTTCAGCATTGAGTATATTAGTTGTATGTTTTTCATATATGCCCTTTATCATGTTGAGAAAATTTCCTTCAATTCCTATCTTTCAAAATTGTCTTATCAAGAAAAGATAATGGGTTTTCTCAAATGCCTTTGCATCATTTGAGATGATCATGGGGTTTTTCCCTTTCAATTTGGTAATGTGTTGTATTGCATCATTTGATTTCTTGTGTTGAACCACCATTGCATAAATAAATGGATACACCTAACTTGATCATTGTGTGGAATTATTTTAATATGCTTATAGATTAGATGCACAAGTATTTAGTTAAGACTTTTGAATCTTCATTCATTAGAGAAATTAGTCTACAATCTTCTTTTCTTGCAGTAAGTTTGTCTGACCTTAGTATTAGGTGATGTTGACTTCACAGGATAGTTGGGTAATGTTCCCACTTCTGCAATTTTTTAGATCTTGAGCAGGGCTGTTCTAGTTTGCTAATGCTGTAGAATTCAAAACACCAGAAATGATTTGGCTTTTATAAAAAGGGGGTTTATTTGGCTACACAGTTACAGTCTTAAGGTCATGAGGTGTCCAAGGTAACACATCAGTATTTGGGTACCTTCACTGGAGGATGGCCAACAGCATCTGGAAAACCTCTGTTAGCTGGGAAGGCAAGTGGCTGGCATCTGTTCCAAAGTTCTGGTTTCAAAATGGCTTTCTCCCAGGATGTTCCTCTCCAGCAAGCTTGCTCCTCTTCAAAACATCACTCACAGCTGCACTGAGTTCCTTCTGTTATGTCAGCTCATTTATATGGCTCCACTGATCAACTTAGACCCACCCTGAATGGATGGAGCAACACCTCCAAGGAAACTATCCAATCACAGTCATCACCCACAGCTGGGCGGGGTGCATTCCAAAGAAACACTCAAAGAATTACAATCTAATCAACACTGATTATGTCTGCCCACACAAGACTACATCAAAGATAGTAGCATTTGAGGGACAAAATATATTCAAACTGACACAAGGACTGAAACTAATTTTTCTTGGAATGATGGTAGAATTCACCTTTGAATCCATCTGGTTCTGGACTTTTGATTTGGGGCGGTTGTTTTGATGACCAGTTCATTCTCTTTTCTTGTGATTGCTGTGTTAAGGACTCCTATCCTAGAGTTTGTAAAGGGTGTTCATATGCTTCTAGGAAGTTTTCCATTTCATCTAATTTGTCTAGTTGTTGGCACACAGTTGCTCACAGTATCCTCTTAGAATATTTTTTTATTTCTGTGGTCTCAGTAGTTATAGCCCACTTGTCATCTCTGATTATATTTATTAGCATCATCTTTTTTTCTGTCAGTCCAGCTAAAGATTTAATTTTATTGACTTTCTCAAAGAACCAAATTTTTTTTTTCTTAATTCCCTCTATTTTTTATTGCCAATTTCATTTGTTTCTGTGCTAATGTTTATTTCTCTCCTATTTCTTTGAGGCTAGTTTCCTCTTATTTTTCTAGTTCCTCCAGGTTGGCAATTAGTTCCTCAATTTTAGTCCTTTCTTCTTTTAGAAATAGGCATTTAGGTAAATAAATTTCCTTTGCAGCACTGCCTTTGCTGCATCCCATAAGTTTTGATAATTTTAAGTTCTCATTTTCATTTGCCTTGAGAAATTTACTGATTTCTCCTATAATTTCTTCTTTGACTCACTAAGAGTGTGTTCTTTAACCTCCAAAAATTTATGAAATTTCCAGCCCTTTCCTGTTATTCATTTCCATATTCATTCCATCATGATTAAAGAAGTTGCTTAGTATCATTTCAAAAATTTTTAATTTATTTGGACCTGTTGTGTGATACAACAGGTGGTCTGTCCCAGGGAGTGATCTATGAGCACTTGAGAAGAGTGTATATCTTGCTGCTGTGGGGTGCAATTTTCTGTAAATATGGTGGGTCCAATTCATTTATCATATTATTCAATTTATCTTTCATATAAAGATAAATTTTCATTTTCAACTTTCATTGTTGATCCTATGTTTAGATGTTCTTTCATGAGACTGGTGTGGTGATGTGTCCAATTATTATTGTAGAGGCATCTATTTCTCCCTTCATTGTTGCCATTGTTTGCTCATGCATTTTGGGGAACTGTGAGTAGGTTCATAGATATTTATGATTATTTATTCTTGGTGGCTTGCCCCTTTTATCATTATATAGTGTCCTCTTTGCCTCTTTTAAGAGTTTTTGCATTTAAAGTCTACTTTGTTCCAAATTAGTATGGCTATCCCCACTTTTTGTTAACTTTTTACATGAAATATTGTTTTTCCAACATTTCATTCAGCCTCTTTTTGTCCTTAGGTCTAAAGTGAGGCTCTTTTAAAAAGCATTTAGATGGATCATGTTGTTTTATCCATTCCACCATTCTTTCTTTTGATTGAGGAGTTTAATCAATTAACATTCAATGTTATTAATGTAAAGTGAATACTTACTTCAGCCATTTTATCTTTTGGGTTTTATTTGTTATTTCTTATTTTTCTCTCTTTTTACCCCTTTAATTACCCTTACTGATACTCATCATTTCTACACTCTCCTCCAAATCTCTCCTGTCCTTTCCTGTCAGCCTTAACAATCCCTTTAGTATTTCTTGTAGGGTAAGTCCCTTGTTGACAAACTCTCAGCCAACTGTTTAACTGTGAATATTTTAAACTCTCCTTCATATTTCAAGGATAGTTTTGCCAGATATAGTTTCTTGCTGGTGGTTTTTCTCTTGCAGAATCCTAAATATGTGATAGCACTATTTTCTCACCTTCATGGTTCCTTATGAGAAACAGGCATGTAGTCTTATTTAGTTTCCCTTTTATGTGATGGATCACTTTTTCTTGCTGCTTTCAGTACTTTCTCTTTGTCTTTGGCATTTGACAGTGGTATTAGTAAGAGTCTTGCAGTAGGTATGTTCAGATTCATTCTGTTTGAAATCTGTTGTATATCTTGGATTTGAATAAACTTGTGGATTTTTCTACTGTTATTTCCTCAAATATTCTTTCTGCCTCTTCCCCCTCTCTCTTCTTCAGGGAAACCCATGGCATATATATTCATGTAATTTGTGTTTTCATTCAATTCCCTGAGACCATGCTCAAATTTTTTCCATTCTTCTCACTGTTCTTTTGTGTGTGAGATTCTGAATGTGTATCCTCTAGTTTGCTGATCCTTTCTTTGGTATCTTGAAGTCTGCTGTTTTATGAACCTTTGGATGTTTTATTCTTCTATTTTTACCTTTCATTCCCAGTTCTCTTGTGTTTTTGCATGCTTTGTAGCTCTTCTTTATGTTCACCCAGTGTCTTCATGTCCTTTAATCTCTTTGACACATTTTCCTTCAACTCCTTGATTTGCTTTAAGACATTTGTTTGAACATCAAAAATTGGTTTTTCCTACCCTTGTATCTTCTCTGAAGTTTTAGTTTTTCCTTTTACTGGTCCATATCTTCATGTTTCTTAGTGTGGCATGTGATTTTTTTACTGGTACCTTGGCATCTGATTCATTTTTATGAGTTTTTCTAGAAGTCATTTTCTCTATCCTAGGTTTTTTTTTTTACTGCTGTTGATTGGCATTTGCTATAACTCTTCTTTGACACTTGGTTCACCTTATTCTAAACCTTTAGAATAGTTCATGTTTTACTGATCTGTGTTTTTTACCTCTTATATATCCAACTCTTTCCTTGTGTATATGATACATATTTTGAAATTGCAATATTTGTTCAATTGTTTCACCCTCAGAAAAAAAGCTTTATTTCCCCTCTTATTCCTCTGGGAATGTTCTTCTATTCTGTTTTTGATTTGCCATTTAATATTTGCAATATGTTTTTCACCATCTTAAGCTATTTTACCTGGAGGGCTGATTTTGGGAGGAGACCCCCTTAGTTTTCTCCAATCAAATCCAGCCCAGGACCCATAAACAGAGGGGGTAGAACAGTTCCAGAATTCCCTGGGAAGGAGACTTGAAATGATGCCAGTACTCTCTATGAAGTTTCCTGATTCTGTGCTTTTCTTATCTTGACTAACAGATGACAATTTTCAGCCAACTGTTTTTCCAGTCTTGATGAGGTGGTATACTTTTAATTCTCAGCAGACCCCCATTTTTGATATCTTTTATATGTTGTACCACAGCTTCCTCATCTCCATTGTTTCTGATGAGAAATCAGAAGTCTTATATGCCTTTGCTTGTATGTAGCATATCTATTTTCTCTTGCCCTTTTAGGAATTTATACTCTTTTACATTTGATGGTCTGATTAGTATATGTTCTGTGGTGGGTCTATTCAGTTTTATTCTGTTTGGAGTACATAGGACTTCTTGTATATTCTTATTTATGTTATTTACAAGTGTTGGGAAAGTTTGGGCCATTATTTCATCAAACATTCTTTCTGGCATTTTCCCTTCTTTTCTTCTGAGACACCCATGATGTTTACATTTCTGTTCTTCATGTTGTCAACCAATTCCCTTAGACTCAGATCCTATTATTCCATTCTTTTCTCTATCTGTTCTTTTGTCTGTTTGAATTAGGATGCTCCATGTTCTATCTCACTGATCTTTACTTATGCCTTTTCACAGACACTATTCTCTGTTTCTAGTGTATTTTAAGTTTTATCTATAGTGTATTTCAATTCCAGAGTATCTGTTATTTTTCTTTGTATTCTTTCAAATTCTTCTTTATGCTCACTCAATGTCTTCTTAAATTCCTTCATCTCTTTAGCCATCACATTGTATTTGTTTAGATTTTTTGAATATCTTAAATTGTTTGATCCAAATTCTGTGTCTCCTCTGTCTTCTTAATTTCCTCAGACTAGGACATACTTTCCTGTGTTTTAGTATGCCTTGTGATTTTTTGCTGATATCTGGTCATCTGATTACCTTGATAAAAGATAAACCATTTAAACAGTAACCATTAGATAACTGGAGTGGTTATATTAATATTAGACAAAGTAAAACTCATGACAAGATATGTTACTATAGACAAAGAGAGGCATTTCATAACCATAAAAGAATGAATACATCAACAAGATATTACCATTGTAAATAGAGACAAACTTCACAAACAAGCCTTCATATACCTGAAGTAAAAATTGACACCTGTCTTAGAATTAAGCAGGTAGAGAATGGGTAAATTTATTATCTCCTGACCACCTCAACCTCAGTTCCTCCCACTTTATGCTACTGAGGTCACAACTTTAATCATTAGTGCTTTAATCATATGTTTACTAGTTTGACTCAACCAGAGCATGTTCTCCCTCTGAATATCAAGCCTTATGTACACCAACTGTATATGTTTCTAGTATATACTGCTGATGAATAATGAGTATTTTTGAATGATGACATGAATGAGTGAATGACATCCCAGCCAGTTATGGAGAAGCAAGAGAACATAGCATACTTTTAATATTATTATCATCTGTGCCAAATGCCTTCAGTATTATTTTCTAAACTGAGTTCCTAGATGTGTTAATAGGTGTTCAGTGAAAAGCAGGGATTTTGTACTGAAACTTTACCCTCTTGATTGATTTCTTCTATATTCTTGATGACTTGTGTAGTGTTAAAGTCTGTTCCCCACTTTGCAAAGTTATTTGAGGAACTGTTCCTCTGAATCTTGTTTGGTTATGTTGACCTCTTGGGTAGCATAGTTCTGAGGGTTTGATGGAAGATGAGCCTGGATAGTTGGTCATGGCCAGTCCACAAGATTTCTGATATAAAATGCTGAGGAATTTGAATGTTGTTTTTCAGATTACATGAATCATTGAACAATTTTAGATAAGGTAATAACATTGTCTCATTTGGATTTTATAATCATTACAGATGCAGTCTATAGGATGAACTGGATGACAGCCAGGTAAAAGCAGAGTAACTGATGGGAAATTTATGGTAATGATCCATCCTATAAGTGATAAAATCATGGAGTAAGTATATGACAAGGATAATGGGGAGGAGGAGTAAAATTAAGAAAGCATTTAGTAAGTAGATTTAACACGTATTCTTGACTAATTGTATTCAAAGATGTAGAGCAGGACATATCATGGAAACCTGTCAGCATCTGGCATATAGAAATGGGCAAATGGTAGTATGACATTCATCCTCACCAGGAAAAGGGAGCAGAACTCTGGGGGAACAGCTTTGGTATCATTATCCTATGAGAACCCAATTGTAAATTCAGATGTGGGTCTCAGGGGAGTTTTCAGGGCTAGATGTGCAGAGTTGAGGGTCACTGGCATATTGACTGAGTTGAAATCATAGGTTTTGGTGTGGTCTCTCAGAGAGAGAAAGTATAATGATATGGAAGTGAGCAGGAGGTGGAATCATGGGGAACATCAACATGTAAGGGGTAAACAGAGAAGGAGGACACCAAGAAGGAAGAAATACAGATGCATGAGGGAATCCTAAAGCAGCATATATGGAAGCCAATTTGGTGGTAGAGGAAGAATATTATCATATCTATAAATGATTCTTTAAAGTCAGGAAGAAAAGATGAAGAAAGCTAAAGGAAAGTGGCTGTTGCATTTGAGAATGTAAACATCATTGTTATTGGTAATCTTAGGAGAGCATTTCCTGTGGAGTGGCTGGCAAGATCACCATGGGTGAATTAAAGATGGGTAAGTCTGGATAGCTAATGCGTATGCTTTTCTAAGAAGCTAGCTATGAAGGAGAATGAGAGGGCAGTACTTAGAATGGTGGGGACCTTCAGGACAACTGTTATCTTAGTGATGGATGAGACTTAAAGAGGGAATAGCATTCTTATATCATAAGGAGAAGCTAGAGAGAGGGAGAAAGTGACAGCTGATTGAATTGAGCATGGTTGTTAGGAGGCAGGATGAAAAGAGACACAGTCAAGGCCAACCGCATAGGCCTGGAAACATTTTCTTACTCTAGTGTGTTGTCTGTCAATCAGTAAAATTTCCAAAGACACAACATTTAGGAAAAATTGTGCAACTTCAGTGGAGCAATCTTATTATCCATTTTTGTATTTCCTACCTTAATATATTAGACATACATATCTGTTCTCTTGCCCAAAATATGCCTTGCTCATACTGCTTCTGCACTGCTTCAACCCCATCACAAACTCATACCCCAAGTCCCTTTTGTTGTAGAGATTCTATGAATAAAATCCTCAATTAATGTGTCCTACCAAGGCCCTGTGCTTCCTCTAACTATCCAAATACATACCCATATTCTCTGTCTCAGGTTCTCTTCTATTCTTTGAACTGATGAAGTGCTTTGCCCCTTCTGGACATTTGCCCTTCCTGTGACTGCTGACAGAAGTGCTCTATCCTTAGCATTTTGCATGGCTGACTCCTCACTCTTCAGTTCTCAGCCTGAATGTCATGTCATCTCTTCACATGAAACAGATCCATGGAAATATCCCATCCTTTATCACCAGCTATAATATTCTTTTTATTTCCTTCAAATCCCTGAGTGGAACAAGGCTATCTTTTCTTGCTTGAAATGAGGCCTGCTGGGGAGAAAACACCATAGCAGAGACAGTGATTTGTGAAAATGCCAGATTGAGAAGTAAGAGCAAAGGAGATGAGATTTATTGCCATTCTCTTTGTGGGATAGTCAGGGGCAGGGCCAAGACCTCATATTCACATAATGGCTGAAATTCAGATATTGACACTATCTCCAAATGAGACTGTAGATTCTTTCATTCTGTTTCTTAATGGTTCACTTAATGAGCCTTTAAATGTGCCTTAATGAATTCCTGCTTTTGGCAGATTTTATTTTTTGTTGTGTTGTATATATAGGTCCCTGCACACCCACAAGTTCCACCACCAGCCGGAAGCAGAAAGGAAAGGGCAACTTGGAAGGAAGGGGTTGGGCAGCAGAAATTTCACACCTGGCTGTCAGTGCTCTGCAATTTAGGCCATGTACCATGACTAGGACCAAAAGTGTCTGCATCAATGAGGAGATACCACCAAGTTCAGCATGCACTGCACAGACCTTCAGACACCAGGCTGCAAGGTTGGGCAAAACCACACGCTAGATGTTATGGATCCAAGGAGGAGTGGGGGTCCAAAGAAGGGAAAGCTGGGAAACAAGGGTTGTTCCATAAGGGTGGTGCCTGTAGGGAGCTCAGGACTGGAAAGCTGACCATGTCCAAACACACCTGTGTCAATCAGTGTAGCATGGGGCTTTTCCAGGCTGCCTCCCTCAGGCTTTCCAGTGACTAACATACTCTGCAGGAAAGTTCATCTATTTTTCATTTCCTTTTTCCTCCTTTTATTAGTCTCTTGTGGAACAACAGAAAATGCATGGATAGAGCCCCACTCTGCCATCAATGCATGTAGAGACAACGGTGCACCCATTATACCATGAAACTCACCCATGTAAATAACTACAGGGTATGCCTATGTGGATATATCTCCCAAACATTAAACCATTAGTGTTTACTGCTTTTGTGTTGTATTTTGGAGGAGAAACACTCCAGTAGGGCAAGAAAATTTCCGGCAGGAGACTCACAAGAAACCCACAGTCCTGACAAGTGGATGGTACCTTTCCTCTATTCACCTGCTGTGTAATTTGAGAGGGCACTTAATTTCTGGGTTTAGCCGTCTTGAGCTCTGGGTGCCCACCTGGTACAGTCTCTTGTCCAAGACACTTTCCCCCAAGATAAACATGATCCATTCTGATTTTCTTGTCTCACATCCACATCTCTTAATGCATGATGCTGGGCCTTTCAGGGTTGGCTGCAAGGCACAGTTCAACTTCCACATTCAGTCTGGATCCAGCCAGAGTGAAGACAAGGAGGTCCTTTCTCTCTTTTGGTTTCTGTGCTTCCTGCCTTTGGAACACCTTACCTCAGAGGTCTCCTGGATGTGAAGGATGGATGCCTGTGCTGCCTCTGCCACACTCCCCTTAAGGCAGCAGATGTTTGGTATTTAGGGTCATTCAGGAGAGCCTGCCCTGCTGCAGGCTTGGAAAATGTCCCAGCCTTACCAGAGTGTGAATGAATTCCTAGGCAGATTAAAAACCATCTTAATTGGGGTATTCTTTGGAAAATAGATACTTAAAGGATTATTTTGTAAAGAAGTAATGTGTACACCTGAATTTGTGGTCTTTCACATTAAACAATGATCAGTTGATTTGGGGGCTGCTCTTGGGGGCAGATTGCTTGACAAGGAATCCATCAGCCTGGCTGGTAGTTTCCTAACTGTCACTGCCCTGATCTGTGCATGTGATGCATCTACACAAGGCTTAGATTTCTTCATTGTGAAAGTGGGCATTAACAGTGCTTGATTTTCTTGTGGGCTTTTGTTTAGTTTTGAATTAATCAGAGTTGATATAATTTAAACTCCCTTAGAGGTAGGTCATTATCTGCCTTGCCCACAGATGTAACTCCACTGTTTAGAATAGTTCCTGGCATGTAGTGGGTCATCAAGATACAGGGATTGAGGGGAGAACCTAAGATGGCAGCTAGGAGAGACAGGGCAAAAAAACACCGCCATGACAAATACTAGATAAAAGCAAGAAAGTGACCCAGAACACCAGTTCCAGCAATGCACCAGCTGGACAAGGTCTGCTAAATCCACAGGGACTGTGCACTTGATGAAACTGAGAGTCTGCATTCTGAAACAAGTGAGTAAGCCACTGAATATCCAGCAGCCATGCTGCGGTGTGGGGAAACCAAGAAGTGGTGTTTGGAGGCAGACTAGTTCTTTTTAAATAAAAACCCAAATGCAGCTGAGATAAGGCACTGAGAACCACACAGTGAAGTGCAGCAGGAATGGGCTGTGCAAATGCCTGAATATCTGTCATGGATGATAGCATTTCATGCATCCACTGCTGATTGCCTCAGAGCAAGGAAGGCAGACGTTAGCAAAAAGGGAAAAAAGCCATGTCCCTTGCAGCCATCTTCCTGGTGGGCTGGGAAAACCTCTGCCTGGCACTGGAGCCACAGCTCAGTGCTGTACCAAGAAACCCAGTGTGACAGGAAGTGTTTCCAGCAACACATGTACATGCCATATCAGGCATGAACAATAGCCTTTCATGCACCCACAGCTAATTGTCCCAGAGCTGGGAAGGCAGAGCTGTATGAAAAGGGGGAAATTAACATGCCCCATTCAGACATCCTTTCAGCATGCTGGGAACACCCCTACATGGCCCAGCATCCCAGAACTTCCCTTGAGGGATGGTGCACAATTGTGACATAGCACAACCTTTCCTCAGCAGAGGCCCTATAAGGGCATGGCTGGGAAGAGGGACCCACTTGGAAATTCCAGGGACCATATGCAAATACCAAAGACTTGTGGGTCAGTGGGAGAGACAACCTGTGGTGAGACTTAAATGAAGGTTTAGACTCTTGCAACAGCCTTAAATCTCCAGGAACACCTGGGAGGTTTGATTGTTAAAGATGCCCTCCCTCCCTAACTGCTCAGGCACACACCTCACATTCAGGGCAGACAGCACCAACAACACACCCAAACTTGGTGCATGAATTGGACCTCACAAGTACCAGACCCCCACACACCACAAAGACAAAGTTGGGGAGAACTGACTTGAGGGGATAGGTGACTCACAGACACCATCTGCTGGTTAGTTAAAGAAAGTGTATGCCACCAATCTGCAGATCTGATAAATTAGAAACTCATCTTTGAATAATCCTACATATCCTAAAAGAACCCTATTAAGTAAAGCAAATGCCAAGAGGCCAAAAACAACAGAAAATGTTATAGCACATGACAAAACCAGATGATACGGATAACCCAAATCCAAACACCTAAGTCAAAAGATCAGAGGAGACACAGTACTTTGAGCAATTAATCAAAGAACTAAAGATAAACAAGGAGAGCATGGCACAGGATATAAAGGACATGAAGATGAACCTAGAAGAGCATAAAAAAGAAATTGCAAGAGTAAATTAAAAAATAGATGATCTTATGGAAATAAAAGAAAATGTTGACCAAATTCAAGAGATTCTGGATACTCATAGTACAAGACTAGTGGAAGCTGAACAATGAATCAGTGACCTTGAGGACCATAGAACAGAAAATGAAAGAACAAAAGAAAGAATGGGGAAAAATTTTGAAAAATTTGGAATGGACCTCAGGGATATGATAGATAAAATCTAACATCCAAATATAAGACTCATTTGTGTCCCAGAAGGGGAAGAGAAGTGTAAAGATCTAGAAAGTGTATTCAAAGAAATTGTTGGTGAAAACTTCCCAAACCTTCTGTGTAATATAAATACACAAAGCATAAATGCCTAGTGGACTCCAAATAGAATAAATCCAAATAAACCCACTCTGAGACATTCTGATCACACTGTCAAATACTGAAGAAAAGGAGCAAGTTCCAAAAGCAGCAAGAGAAAAGCAATTCACCACATACAAAGGAAACAACATAAGACTAAGTAGTGACAACTCAGCAGCCACCACAGAGGCAAGAAGGCAGTGGCATGACATATTTAAAATTCTAAGAATGAAAAATTTCCAACCATGAATACTTTATTCAGCAAAGCTCTCCTTCAAATTTGAGGGAGAGCTTAAATTTTTCACAAACAAATGCTGAGAGATTTTGCTAATAAAAGTCCTGCCCTAATTCAGATACAAAAGGGAGCCCTACCAACAGAGAAAGAAAGGAGAGAGAGATATGTAGAAAAGTTCAGTACTAAAGAGACTCAATATTGGTTCATTAAAGGACATTAAGAGAGAGAGGGGAAAATTATGTGTAACAAACATAAACCAAAGTGTAGAATGGCTGATTCAAGAAATGCCTTCACGTTAATAACATTCTATGTGAATGGATTAAACTCCCCAATTAAAAGATATAGATTGGCAGAATGGATAAAAAAATATGAACCATCAATATGTTGTATACAAGAGACTCATTTTAGACACAGGGACAAAAAGAAATTGAAAGTGAAAGGATGGGAAAATATATCATGCAAGCTACAGCCAAAAGAAAGCAGGAGTAGCAATATTAATCTCAGATAAAATAGACTTTAAATGCAAGGATGTTATGTGAGACAAAGAAGGCCACTACATGCTAATAAAAGGGGCAATTCAACAAGAAGAAATAACAATCATAAATGTTTATGCACCTAATCATGGTGTCACAAAATACATGAGACAAACACTGGCAAAACTAAAGGATGCAATGGATGTTTCCACAATAATTGTGGGAGACTTCAACACACCACTCTCTCCTATAGATAGATCAACCAGACAGAAGACCAATAAGGAAATTGAAAACCTAAACAATTTGATAAATGAATTTGATTTAACAGTCATATATAGAACATCTCATCCCAAATCACCAGGATACACATTCTTCTCTAGTGATCATGGAACTTTCTCCAGAATATACCATATGCTGGGACATAAAACAAGCTTCAATAAATTAAAAAAAAATTGAAATTATTCAAAGCACATTCTCTGACCACAATAGAATACAATTAGAAGTCAATAAACATCAGAGACTTAGAAAATTCACAAACACCTGGAGATTAAACAACACAATCCTAAAATAAATGGATTATAATGTAGAATGTAGGGGAACTAGCAATAGAGAGCAATTAATGAAGGGGGAAAGATAATCCAATAAGAACAGATAAGCTATCATGGGTAAATTTAACATTCTGGGAATGCCCAGGAATGACTATGGTTTGTTAATTACTGATGGGTATGGTAGGAGGAAGTTCACAGAAATGTTGCTATATTAGGTTATTTTCTTGGGGTAGAGTAGGAGCATGTTGGAAGTAAAGTAGTTATTTTAGGTTGTCTTTTCCTTACTCCCTTGTTATGGTTTGTTTGAAACGTTTTTTTAATTGTATATCTTTTTAAAAATTTTTATATAGTTAATTTAAAATAAAAGAGTTAAGAGTTAATGGCAATCAATGCAATATATATTTGTTTAGTATAGTCATTCTAAATAATTTACATTTCATTTGACTCACTAGAATTAGATTCTGTCTCACTATTCAACTTTTAGTTGAATAAAGTTCTAGCAGGTATTCTGTTTTTGGAAGTCTTAGTCTCATGACTGATTTTATGGAAAACAACAAAAAGCAAAACATAACCTATAGAAACCATTATTCTAATTAAATTTTCTAAATTTACATTTAAAATATTTTTTTCTTTCAATGACTGTATCTTTTTAAATTTTTATTTTGAAATAATTTCAAAGATATAGGACAGTTGCAAATACAATACAAACCCCATACATAGAACTCCAACACTCTCCCACCCCCAGATATCCATATCTATGAGTTTTACATTTTGCTACCTTTGCAGTACCTTTATTTCTCTTTCCCTCCTCTCTGCCTTCCTTCCTTCCTTCCTTCTTTCTTCTCTGCCTCCCTCCCCCTCTCTCTTTCTTTCAACTATATCTATTATCTTTCTATCAATTATCTACCCATTTATCATCTTCTGAACATTTGAGAGCAGGTTGCATATTTCATGCTCCTTGAACTCATAACACTTTCATGTACATTTCCTATGAACAAGGATATTCACTTATGTCGTTAGCTTAACTGCAGTTAATTCAAGAAAAATAATATTGATATAAAACTTAAATGCCATATTCCAGTTTTTCCTTATGCCCCCTTTGAGCTTTTCTCCTCCATTCTTAGCTACACTCCTGTATCATATAGTGGTAAAATACTATCCTTGAAATTATGGTAATATCAGAGTTCAATAATAACACTAATTGCAGCATTGGTTGAATGACAGCAATTAAACTAAAATGAAAACAATGAAAATTTCTTTTCAAGAGTGAAAATTCAGGCAAATGTCATGTTATATTTTTTGTTGGGCATGTGTCAGTGGCTATGAAAGATATTAGATATTTAGCTCCCTGAAGATGCAGTTGGAACCTGAGGAGCAAAAGGGACACTTGAGAATTAATGAAGCTTCAACTTTACCTTTGCCAGTATTATCCTGTTGTAATCATTTTTCTTTCCTAGCTCACTGAGCTTTCTCTCAGTGTCCAGTGTTTCAAGCTCCCTTTCTAGAGCTTTCCTCTCATAGTATTTATTTTGGTTGCAATAGAACATACTGGTTTTCTCCAGTCCACATCTTGAGCCAAATTCTTGTAGACGTTGTGCTCCTGATATGAGTTCATGTTTCTATATACTTCACAAAGTTCTTTTTCCAATTCTGAGCAGTAAGATTCTTCCTCAATTGATTTTCTCTCAAGTTGCACCACATGTTTTTGAAAGACCTCAGGAAATATTTGTAGTTTCATCTGAATCCTCTCAATCTCATTTTCCAGCTTTGAATTTGCAGACTGCAATGACACTTGCTCATTCTAGAGCCCTTTTAATTGTCCTGTAATCTCTTCACTTTTGTCCTTTTCTTCACATACTTTCTTGAATATGTCTTGTTTTTCTCTTTCCAGTCTTGAGGAAGATATATTTAAGTTCACAATATCAATGAGTTTCCTCAGATCAATTGACAATTGATAGACTAAGGGATCTCTATTTTCTGATTCCCTATTATTGTCTAATTCTGAAATCTATGTCAGCTTCTATAAATTGATCATAAAAGTTTATGAGGTTTCATACAGAGATTGTATCTGGCTATCTTTATACTACACAGCTCATTTCAGTCTTGCATTGAAGTACACAAGCAGTTTTATTGATTCCTTCAATTCTTACATGCTTTGCTGCCATCTCATATTTTACTGGGCAATCACTTGTAGATTTTTCTGAAGGTGAGTGTTTTCAGTCATTCTAATCATTATTTCCTTTTGAAATTGTTCTGTAATCATCTGTGATACTGTTATGATATTTCTTGCAACAGTCATGTGAGATTGGGTGAAGTCTCCTGCCCTGTAGTATAACTGAAACTGTTCCTGAAGGCAAGCCATCATCATTCCATGGGATGAAAGTTTAAGGATCCTGCTTTTCTGTTCTTTTTCCAGATGGTCCAGATGGTCTACCACATCATCAAGTGAAGGATTGTTTAGATTTCTATTGAGTGCTGCCAAACAGAGTCTGTGTGTCTGAGGACTGGGCTCTCAAACTTTTCTCCTCCTTGTCTACTTATAGACCATGCTGTTAATTAGGCTGTGCATTAGGAAGGGGGAAATTGCCCATGGCAGACAAGGGAGACCAGCACATGATCTCTGGCCTCTCTGTGCCCCACTCTGCCCTACAGCAAACCTAGAAATTTGGTGCCATGCCTTCACAACTCCCCTGCATAGGAGCACATTAGAGTGTAATGGTGGGACTTCTGTGCCCTCATCCCTTGGTGTGCTTATTCTGACCTGAGTTTCCTTCTGCTTTTGGAAGCATGATCCTGCCTACAAAGGTTGCAGGGGTCTTCCTCCCCTGAAGGTTCCTTTTTCCTTGGTGTGTATTCAAGGCAGGCAGGGGCAAAAGCTGAAAGTATCAATGAATGGACCTGGACCTCAGTCATAATATTTCAGGAGAAATCTGATGGAACAGGTGAAATCTTAAAGTTTCATGTATTTTTTGGACTCACTTGCTTCCCCTCCCATCATGTCTTCCTCGATGGGCTATTTTCTCCTTTGTGGTGACTTGGTGTCTCAGGCTACCCAGGCAGAGGGGAGGCTCCTGAATGGGTAATTCCTTATCTCCTTTCTCTTTCCTGACCCTTACATACTAGGACTACTTTTTCAACAAACAAGTTGTTTCAATATATTGAAAAGTGATGTGAAATATGTTCTTTGATATCTGAATGAGGCTTTGATGAGATTTTTTAGAGAGTGACACATGACACAGTAAAACAAGTATAACATCAAAAAGACCCAATTATAATATAATGTATAGTAAATAATTATACACATATGCATTGATATTCAGACATAAAATATGTATAATACATTTTTATTTTATAATATATATTATCCTGGACTATTTATTTTGTCATGAATACTATTTATAAAACAATGTGACCAGTTAACAGAACAAATTAATATTTAATAGGAGGAATTTTTATATAAAATTTATGTTAGGAAAAATATAATAATGTTTTTAAATAAAATTTTACCTTAGAATAGTTTCAGATTTAGAGAAAATTTTCCAGACAGTGTGGATTTTTATCACATAATCAAGATCTAGAGTTGTCTCATTTTGTCTTACCACACTACATTTGTTATAATTAATAAACCCATATAGATACATTATTATCTACAGTCTGTTTTTTTCCTGATTTCCTTAGATTTATCTTTTTCTATTCCACATCCCATTCCAGTATTCCACCTTGCATTTAGTCCACACACCTGCTTAGGCTTTCTGTGAGAGTTTCTCAGACTTCTTGGTTTTTGATGAACTTGACAATATTCAGGAGTACTGGTCAGGAAGTTTTTGTAACATCCTACAATTGAGTTTTACCTGATGTTTTTCTCATGTTTATGCTGTGATGTTTTTTGTGAGATAGATCACAGTGATGAAGTGTCTATCCCATCACTCCATATGAAGGGTTCATGCTCTCAAGATTTCTCATCACTGTTGGTGTTTAACTTCATAAACTTGCTTTTGTTTTATTTATCAGGTTTCTCCTATGTAAAATTACTCTTTTTCCCCTGACAACTTGTATGTACTTTTGGGAAGGAAGTCACCATATGTAGCTACCCTAAAGAAGTGGGGAGTTACATTCAACCTCCATGCTCAATATCTATATCAATAAGTTGAAAATTTTTGAAAGTTGTGGTTTGAAGCTGTATGTACCCAAGAAAAACATATTCTCAAATTTAATCCACTCCTGCTGTTGTGGACCTATTATACATTGTTCTTTTTGATGAGACTACTTCATTTAAGTTGAGACCCACCTCATTCTTGGTGGGTCTGAATCCTCCTACTGGAGTCTTTATAAACAGAATGAATATATATAGAGAAAGAAAAACCAATGAAACCAGAAGTTGAAATCATCAAAACCCAGAAGAGAAGGGTGAGACCAGCAGATGCTTCCATGTTCATTGTCATGTGACAGAGGAGACAAGGATAGTCAGAATCCAGTCACGGGGAAAAAGGCATCACTTTGATTTAATCTTAATTAGGATTTTCTTTTAGTCTCAAAGTCATGAGCTTATAAATTTCCATTACTCAAACCAATTTGTTTCATGGACTCTGCTTAATAAGTCTAGGAAACTCAAACAGGATATTTCTATTCTCCCCCATGTGTTCATCAATATAATTTTTTAAATCAGTCTTCTGCATATTCATATTGTATTTTGGGTTATAACACAGTTGCTCATGAATTATTTTGTTGCCAAAATTGTTCAAGCTTTTTCTACTGGGAGACTTTTCAGTGAGCTCCTCTTTTAAATGTATTTGTGAATGTGTGTGTGTGAATGTGTGTGTCGTGTCATTGCTTTCTTAATTCCTTACTTTCTGGCTTTAGAAGATTCTTCAGAACTAATTTGTATATTTCCTACCTCAGACCTAGAATTAACCATTTCCCTAGGGAGAACATCTTCCCTTTTATTGAAGAGTAGTGTTAAAAACCTAGAGCTGTATCCATTTTCAATGGAGATGGTAGGAAAATGCTGTGAGTATAATTAAGAGCATTGAATTTTGTGTGTGAATGTGGATGAAAGGTAGTGTATGTTGCTGGAAGGAAAATTAGAGCATAAAACATGGTAGTGCGTAACACATTGAACTCTGTAGTGAATAGTACATGTATAAGAATGTTCTTTCATGAACTATAACAAATGTACATCTGTACTACAAGGTAATAATCTTTTTATCAGGAAAATGCACCAATTGCAAATGATGAGCTATACTTAGTATTATTTAATATTCCTAATATATAAATAAATCTATAGAAATAGAATTAGATTAATGGCTATGTAGGGCTGGGGAAGGATAGAAGGACAGAGAGGTGACTGCTAAAGGGTGTGTGATTTTTCTTTTTTGGAGTATTGAAAATGTTCTAAAATTGATTGTGTTGATGAATACACAGCTCTGTGATTACACTAAAAGCCATTGATTGTACATCCTGGATGATTTGTATAGTTTGTGAATATATTTCAAAATTTCTTTAAAAAAGAATCCTAGATTTGGAGTTCACCAGGGGTGTCCTTTTATCTTCAGTTTCTCATCTAGTAGTGACAGGAAATTGATGTAGTTATACTAAGCTGTGTCTATTCATGTAACTACTATAAATATTTCTGTCCAGAACAACCCCGTATTAAGCTAATCATGAGTTCATACACATCTCCAAATGTAATATATTACCAAATGAATCATTCTAGCTTTCTTTTTTAATTTTTTAAATGTTTTTAATTGAAATATATTCATACACCATACAATCATCCCAAGTGTAAAACAATTGGTCACAGTACCATCATATAGTTTTGCATTCATCACCATAGTTTTGAACATATTCGTTACTCCAAAAAATAAAAATAAAAGTGAAAATAACACCCAAAATATTCCATACCCCTGCTCCCCCATATTATTCATTTACTTTTTGTCACCATTTTTCTACACTTTTGTCCATACACTGGGTAAAGGGAAGAGGTTTTCACACTCAGAATGTCGTACCATATAAGCTATATGGTTATACGATCACCTTCAGGAATCAAGGATACTGGATTGTAGTTAACAGTTTCAGATATTTCCTTCTAAAGATTCTAATAAACTAAAAACTTAAAAGGGATGTCTATGTAATGCATAAGATTTACCTCAGAATTACCTCTTGACTGGATTTGAAATATCTCAGCCATGAAACTTAATTTTGTTTCATTTCTCTTCCCCCTTTTGGTCCAGAAGAGAGAGAGGCCATATCTAACCAACAAAAGTGGTTCTCTGTGGTGAATCTCAGGCACAATTGTGAGTAGGATTATCCTTTCCTTTGCAGTAGCAAGTTCATAAGTGCAAGTTCCAAGTTTGAGGTCTTGGCCTACTAAGCTGGTAGTCCCAAATGCTTGTGAGAATATCAGGAATTCCCCAACTGCTGGGGAAGTTTAATATTTCCACATTTTTCCTCAGTCCCTCAAGGGGGCCTTGCAAAGGCTTTTTGTTCTGTGCCAAAATTTCTCTGGGGTGTATTGGGGCTTTGTGATAACCTGTGCAAACCAACAAGCTCTCACTGCTTAGACAAGTTTCCATGTAATTATGGTATTTGAGTAAAATACAAATACACATTAAATTATGTAGTGTGCAAAAGAAAACAGTTTTTGAACCATATGAACATCTCTTCCTTCAGTCCCACACAGAAACCAACGTTTTAAAACAGTTAATATCACCCTCTATTGTTTAGTCTGATATACCCCAATTTCAACCAAGTCTATTTCATTCATATCTCCATCCAAAATCTTATTCCCTTTTTCACCCTCTTTAACAGTTGATTGATGGGGCACTGCCAACACTTACAGCTGCTGAACTCTTTCTCCAATTCCCAGACACCACACAGACACCCAAAGTTCCAGGGACCGATCAGGTCACACACAAACAGCTCAGAATCTCAAAATTTAGAAAGAACTGTTAGAACTCATGAATAGATGTGACTTCTGTAAGAGATTACAATCTAGGAATCTTTACATAAGCCTTTCCTTTATAACCCAAGCTCCCAGACCCAATTCTCAGAATTTGTACATTATTATTAGTCCATATTTGTGAGACATTATAATGATTATCTTTTCATTTCTGGCTTATTTTTGCTCAACCTACTGTCCTCATGGTCCATTCACTTCATTGCATACATCAAAACTTCATTTCTTCTTGCCGCTCCCTCATGTAAAAAATGCTTATTGTACATTTAATCAGCCATTGACCACTCTAGGTTTCACTAAATTATACAGTCCCAGTCTTTATCTTCTCTTTCCTTGTTGTGTCATACATATCCATAACCTTCCTCTTTCTACTGTATTTCACAGTTGTCTTTTTCAGTGTAATTACAATATTGTGCTACCATTATACACTATTGTGCTATCCATTTCTAGATTTACACAATTGGTCCTCTAGAACATTCTATGCTCCTTCAAACTCAAATGCCCAATCTCTACCCTCTTTATATCTCCTGCTATCTTCATTTCTACACTTTTCAGCAAACCTCTCTCTTGTCTTTTCCTATCTGTCTGCAGCATTCCCTTTAGTATTTCCTTTAGAGGAGGTCTCCTGTTCACAAACTCTTTCAGTGTCTGTTTATTTGTAAATATTTTAAACTCTCCCTCATTTCTGAAGAATGGATTTGCCAGATATAGGATTCTTGTTTGGCAGATTCTCTCTTTCAGTATGTTGAATATATCATAACCCTGCCTTCACGTCTCCACACTTTCTGTTGAGAGATCTGAACTTAGTGTTATCTTTCTTCCCTTGTAAGTGATGGATTGCTTTTCTCTTGCTTCTTTCAGGATTCTTTCTTTGTCTTTGGTATTTGACAATCTGATTAGTGTCTTAGAGAAGTTCTATTTGGATGAATTCTATTTGGGGTACACTGTGCTTCTTGGACCTGTAATTTTACGTCTTTGATAACAGTTGGGAAATTTTCATTGATTATTTCCTCTATTTTTCTTTCTGCCACTTGTCCCTTCTCTTCTCATTCTGGGACACCTATAACATGTACATATGTATGCCTCATGTTGTCATTATGTTTTCTGAGTCCCTGCTCATATTTTTCCATTTTTTTCTCCTATCTGTTCCTTTGTGTTCAGGATTTCAGGTGTCCTGTTCTCTAGCTCACTGATCATTACTTCTGTCTCTCTAAGTCTGCTGTTGTATGTCTCCATGGTTTTTCTCATCTCTCCTATTGTGCCTTTCATTCCCATAAATTCTGCCATTTGTTTTCTCAAGCTTATGAATTCTTCCTTATGATCACCCAGTGTCTTATTTATATCCTTTATCTCTTTTTCACATTCTCTCTAACCTCATTGATTTGATTTAAAAGATTTGTTTGCACACCTATAATTAGTTATTTCAACTCCTGGATCTTAGTTGAGATGTTAGTTTCTCCTTTGCTTGGGCCAGGTGTTCTTGTTTCCTGAAGTAGCTCATGATTTTTTTGCTGTCTAGGCATCTTAATCGGTTTATTCTGGAGGTTGTTTTCTCTCTTTTGCCTAAAGTTTTTGTTAGTTGACTTTGATGTCTATCTTTTCTTTGTTTCTCTCTTGTCATTTGTCAGTTTGGCTCTGACCCACAGTCTTCCCCCCAAAAGCAGGCACCCCCCTTGCCCTGCCAAGAAGTGGGAGGTAAGTACCAAGCACCCCAGCAAATTCACTGTGTGTGGTAATACATATCTGCTGGCTTCAAGTGGTGCTCTGTTTTCCACCAGCTAGCAAGACATAGTTTTGTTTTAGAGTCCTGCTTTAACTGTTGAGTCTTCCCTGTTTCTCAGCTAAAGTAGGGCTGGGTTTCTGAACCGGGTGAGTAGACCAGCCTCTCTGCTCCTAAGAAAGGGTCTGAAGTAGCTTTTCAAATTTTCTTCCCTTGCACTTTCTGGACTGCCCAGGAGGTGGTGATGTTTGGTGCCTTAATCATCCTTAGAGTCTGCTTGGCTTCTGGGCACAGGCTGTGTATGACCCAGCCAGGCTGAAACTATGGGATTCCTATGCCCTCACTTTGCCAGCTGAATCTGGTTTGATGTGGGTCTCCACATGTGGAAAGTACTGCTACAGCTGACCAAGTACTGCAGCTCTCTCCAAGGCAAGAAAACAGCCTCAGGCTGCCACTTCCCTCAAGGGTGGGGGAAGGGCTTTCAGACCCAGGGCTGGAAAGAGTCTCTGTACATGTTTTTTCAGATTCTTTGTCCCTTGGGGATCTGAGCCTTGAAATGACCTCCCCTGTCCACCAGGTCTTCAAACAGTGAGGTTTTTCACTGCTGAGAGATTTTAAAATATGTCTCCCTGGTGGGAGGGTTCCAGTCTGGTTTCTGTGCCTTTCACACATGGAGACTGAGTGAGGGGCAGGAGAGAGGATGAGCTACTCTGGTGGAAAATTCCTACTTGACATTTCTTCTTTCTTCAACTTAGCATTTGCAGGGTCTTTCTCCAGTCTATATCCTCCTGCAGAGTTTCAGGCAATTCAGAATTGTCCTTTTTTCAATTAAACTTCTGGAAAGAAATTTTCAGTAGCTGTTTACTTTAGCATGTTGATGACATCACTCTATGTAACTCCAAAATTGAAAAACTTGTCTTCCAGCATCTCCTGTTTATTGAATAGATTGTTCAATTCCAATATACATGTATAGTAGCTTCACAATTATTAACCAAAACACCCATTGCCAATAACTTTATCTGAGTTCATTGCTTATTCATAGTTACTTTTGCCCACAGTCTTACAGATTTCACTTATTTCACAGCTACTTAGGAGTCCATATTTTCCCTTCCCACTTGTAGCAATTTTGCATCATATGTTAGTAATTCAGTTATATTCTTAAATTGCATTTGAATTAATCTACCTCAAGTGATTTCTTTTAATTTGCACACACTAAGAATTACTCTTTGTCCTGTAAAACTTTAAAGGTTTTGGAAATTAATAGTGTCAGATATCCACCATTGAAAATCATACAGAATACCTATTCAATCCTCTATGGTTCCACCATGAATCCCTGCCAATGACTAATCTGTTTACAATGTCTTACAGAATGCAGGAGGCAGAATGTAATCTTATCATTAATTATGTAGCCTTTCTGATTGACTTCTTTCCCTTAGAAATATGCATCTTGTATGCATCCATATCTGCATGCAGCAGGATAGTGCTTTCCTTTTTATTACTGATTAGTATTCCAGGGCATGATTGTACCACTCTGGGTTTTCCATTCACCTAGTGAAGGAAATCTTGGTTTCTTCCAGTTTCTGCTCATTATAATTAAAACTTGTTATGAATATGTGTGTGTTTTCTTTAAAATTTCATTAATTATCAAAGTTGGGTAAATATTTTCTGAATGTGATTCATGAGTTCACATGCTGAGATAACTTTGACTTTGTAAGAAATGTTAAAATGTTTCCCAAGGTGGCTGTACCATTATGTATCCCCTCCAGCAGTGAATGAGAGTTCCTGTGGTACCACATCATCTCTAGAAATTGGTTTGTCTGTTCTTTGGATGTGAACCATTCCAGGTGGTGTGTAGTGTCTCTCATTTTTGTTTTAAGTTGATTTCTTATAATGCAAATAGTTTTTGAGCATCTATATAAGTGTTTATTTCCCAAATGTATACCTAATTTTCTGAGGTGACTGTTCAGTCATTTACCTATTTTCCAATTGGGTAAATTTTTTCCTATTGTAGACTTGAGGGTCTTTTGTATATTTTGGTACAATTCCTGTTTAGATATATGTGGTTTACAAAAATTTCTCCCAGTGCAGGGCTGAGGTCTTTAACATTATATTAACAGTGTCTTCCATAGAGTAGAATAAAAAAAAAAATTAATGAAGTTCTATTACTTTTTCTCTTCAACTGTCTTCATGTGTTGCACATAAAACTTATCAGCAATCTAAGGCCACATAGATTTTTTCTTCTGTTGTCTTCTAAAATTTTTATAAGTTTGGATTTTACATGAACATCTAAAAATTATTTTGGATGAATCTTTGTAAAATATGTAAAGTTTATGTCTTTTTTTTCTGTATGTTCATCCAGTTCTTCCATTGCCATTTATGAAAGGACTATGTTTGCTTGACTATATTTGCATGGGTCTACATGTAGACTGAATTATTTTCCATTTTCTGTGTGTCAAGGTCATATCCTGCTGATTTATGCATATTTAATTATAAAATATTTACTAAAATATTCAGAATTATGAAATGTGAGTTCTTTAACATTGTTCTTCTTATGCAATTTGTACACATATCTAGGATTAAAAAGAGTTTGTCAATATCTACCAAATATGTTACTGGGATTTTTATTGAAACTGCATTGCCTCTAGAGATCAAGTCAGGAACAATTATCTTAAAATTATTGTGTCAAACCACCATGGAAATGGAATATTTTTCCCTTTATTTTGATTTTATTTGGTTTATTTCAAGTTTTTCATAATTTACAATATTAAGATATTTACATATTTTGTTAGGCTTAATCCAGCAGAATCCATTGCATGTGTTTAGTGTCCCAAATGTCTTTGTTTGTTTTTTACTTAATTGTTCATTACTGGGAAGGGGAAGTCATTTGACTTTTGTATGTTGACTTAGTGCTTTCCTTCTTCTCTTCATGCATTCTTATCAAGGATCTTGAAAATTAGCACTGTTTTCTTATAACTTCCAAATTTGTGGCACTTTGTATTATGAAAATTCAATTTCAAAGACTCAGGGAGGGGCCTGCAGGGTGTGGGATTTCCACAGCTAAACCATGAAAAACAAGCTCATGTGCTACACCATGGGGTCAGGAGAGGGTGACTGACCCCCTTTCTTTGTTTTCCTTTTTTTATTTTACAGAATGAGCCTCTGGCCATGTTGCAGAGGACTCCCTTTTAGGCTCTGTGGACTATGGCACTGTGTCCACATTGAAGATGAGATCTTCCTCCTTTGTGATGGACATGGATGCACACCCTGGCTTTGGGAGAGCTTGGCAGTGTACACAGTGAGTAAAAAGCTTCCTGTTCTTGTCCCTGATGCTGAGTTGGGGATTTGCCACCGTTTATCTGAGGTGATTTTTTCTTAAACATGGAGCACAGAACCTTTCATTTTCTTCCCTTCTCCCATTTGGTTTCTTCCTTACATTCTCATGGAATATTTTAGAAAGAATTAGGCAAGTTGGCATTCATTGAGGGATTTGATGGATGGAAACTATGACATGCTGTATTATATTTTACCAATTCAGGATTAATCTGGTTAAAAATTCTGAATGATTCAGAGAGAGTGGGAAAACATATCCAGTCATGATACAAATATGCAAAATGTTGGAAACATCCAGTTGAGTAATTGGGAAAGGCCAGTGCCAGATGAGCCACATTGCAGTCAAGGAGAAAGGGAAAATGGGTCCCCTTTTTACAAGCTATTATTATTTTTTAATAGGCAGTTTTTCCTGCAAAGCTAAAGTAATTGAAAACTTGAAAAATTAAGAACTAGTTGTAATTTAAAATAAAATATTATTTTAATTTTAAAAATTTAATTGAAATGCATCTGAAGTTTATTTTAGTTTTTTTTTTTTTTAGTTTAGTGAAAATGAACTCATCCAAAAATTTAATTTTACTGTTTTGTTCATCTCCTTCTCAATTGGCATAATTGCAATGTTTAACAACTTATCTTTGACCACAAATGGGTTTAAATAAGTTTTCCTTAATGTTTAGCTTTCCAAAATATCTTACCATGCTCTCCTCCTTAATGTTTTTCAGCAATGTTCAGTAGATTTCAGGTTACAGATCTTGGCACCTCATCGGTAAAATTTCTTCCTAAGTAATTTGTTCTTTCTTGGTGATTTATAAAAGAAGCTGTTTTATCACTTTCCTTTTCAGATGTGTGTTGTAAAGTTATAGAAATAAAATCAATTTTTGTGTAATTTTGCTAACATTCCTTATTAGCTTTAACAGTATATTTGTGAATTTTAGATTTTTTATATAAAACATACCATCCTGTAATAGTGGCTTACTTCCTCCTTTCCAATTTTGGTGCCTTTGCTTTCCTTTCCTTGCCTAATTGCTCTGGCTTGAACATCTAGGACAACAATGACTATCATAGACAAGGGTAGGCATCTTTGATTTATTCCTGAGGCTATCAAGGATGCTTTCTCTATTTCACCATTGAGTATGATGCTAACTATGCATTCCTAGTTTTGTTTACTTATTGGATTTTCAATCATGAAAGGGTATTGTTTTTGTCAAATAATTCCTCTGTGGCAATGACACGGTCATTGATATTTTCTTGTTTTGTTGAAATAATGTGTGTTACGTTGCTTTCTTAATAAACTTACTTTTTCTTAAATAATTCATTAAAAAGTTGAGGGTTTACAGAAAAATTGTGCATAAAATGGAGTGTTTCCATATACCCACCCATCCCATGCACTCAATTTTTCCTATTATTAACACTTTGCATTAATGTGGTACAATTGTTACAGTATTCTTATAATCATACTGTTAACAGTAGTCCATAGTTTACACTGGAGTTCACTGCTTGTGTTGTACAGTTCTATGATTTTTGAAATCTTTTTTCCTGGTAACATATATATAACCTAAAAATTTCCATTTTAACCACTTTCAAATATACAATTCTTTGGTGTTAATTACATCCATGATGTTGTCACTGCAATCCATACCCCAATTTTTCCTCACCAAAAAGAGAAACTCTGTGCCAATTAAGCATTAACTTCTCATTCCCTACATCCACCCCAACCCATGGCAATCTATATTCTAGTTTCTGAAAATAGACTCTGTTTGTCAGAGTTCTTTTAAGTTCATGGAAAAATTATGCACAAAGTGCAGTTATTTCTCATATCACTCTCTACAGCCTCTTCACACAATTCTCTTTTTATTAACATTTTGCATTAGTATGGTACATTTTTACAGTTGATGAGTCAATATTGACTTATGTTTATCAATTAAAATCCATAGTTTATGTTAGAGTTTATTCTCTGTGTTGTATAGTTCTATAAGTTTTGACAAATGCCTGTCATGTATCCATTGTAGTATCTTACAGAATAGTTTCACTCCACTAAAAATACCTAGTGCTCCACCAATTCATCCTTCCCTCCCTTCCCACGAAACATTGGCACCATTGAACTTTTCTGATTCTGTAGTATTGCCCTTTCTAGAATGTCATATAGTTGGAATTATAGAGTATGTAGGCTTTTGTAGACTGACTTCTTTCAATTAGTAATATGCATTTAATAATTCTCCATGCTTTTTCATATCTTTATAGCCCATATCTTTAGATCACTATTATTTATGATCAACTATTTTAATTAAACATTAATAGAAAGAACACTTTGGAAAGCATACAGAAACAAAGGAGTGTGAGTAGCCTGTGGCAGCCTGCTTTGTGAAAATCCTGTCCAGCATTCTCCATTCTTGGGCTGTGGTGGCAGATGGGCTTGTGATCTCCTAGCCCAGCTCCCTGAAGGTTGGAGAGGGCCAAGTTGGTTGTGTACTTACCTGCAGCCTTGATTCTACTCTTTCCACAGTGAGAACTCAGATTTTTCATCCCAGAAGTTCTGCCCTACTTTTGGGATCATGATGGACTCAAGGGAGCATTCATGACCCCCCAGGAAAATGGACACCCCACTTCACTTACTGCAAAGAAGTAGGTGTAGCCAACATAGATCTTGGCTTCTCCAGCACTGGGGAAGTCAAACGCCTTCTGCTCTGTGTGGCCCAGCCATCCATAGCCACCAAACACCCAGGAGAAGACACAATTCTGAAGATCCAGGGCTAGTGTGTGGTTGGGGACAGATTCCACATCTCATACCACTACATTTGGGACTGGCAAAATAAGACAATCTTTCATCTTTTGGGTGAAGATTGCCATGCAATGGGAACCATTGCTGTCCTCCTCTGCTTCACCTGCATGATGACCTTTCTGTCAGATTTGTGTCCATGCTGACCATATTCAGGGCCTCCGAAGGAATAAAGCTTTCCTTTGCAGTCCATCATCATATGGAATTCAGCCTCATAGCCATTTTGGTAATTGGCAGCCATTGTACATTACCTTTGCAGAGTGAGGACTGCATCTGTTTCTGAGGCCCAGTTGCCCCATCTTTTTCTCTCTAAATGCAAACATGGAGCCCTTTCTGTCAAGGCTAGGGTGTTGTTCCAGAATCACATCATGGCTGAGATCCTTGATGATTTGGGGGGCTTCACCTCTCTTGGTGTAACCATGATCCAGGTGCCCCTTCTCATTTTGACCCCTGTTTTACAGCTTCCCTTCTGTGGTGATGAGGAGACTGTGGGCAGCACAGGAATCCAAAACCACTGTCCACACTCAGATCCCTGAGAGTCACCATATCTATGGGGCCACCATAAATTCTAAACAAGATTGCAGTAAGCAAATTGTTCATCTCACACTTCTTTTGGCCAATCAAGTCCCAGTTGCTTGCCAAATATCAAAAGCTGCCCCTTGCACTTAGACCCTTCAATTTGATGCACTCCTTGGTGTGCTCAGGCTCAATGAAGACCAGAGCTGAGCCAGGCAATTTTTCCCCATCAGCAGCTTGTTTGAGCCCCAGGTCAGTCCCATCACCTCAGCTGCCACCCCTGACCCTCTTCCTGCAGTTCACAGACTGCTTGCACTTTTAGGACCAAGTATGGGCTGTGCCTTTGCCTTAGCTCAGCTCCTTCTAGGCTGCTGCAACCCCCTTCTTCCTGGGCATCATTGTGGTTGGTTGAAGAGAAAAGGAAGATGAGCATCTAATGGAGTGACTGGAAGGCTATTTTTTTCTGGTCTATCATCCCTGTTTAACAAACCACTTTATGGATGTACCACAGAGTGTTTATCCATGTACCTTTTGAGGGACATATTCATTACTTCCAATTTTGGGCAATTACAAATTTGCTTCTACAAATATTTTTGTGCAGGTTTTATATGGACATATGATTTCAACCCAAATTTGTGTAAAAATTTAGGAACACATGTGTTGGGTGGTGTGGTTGGCCTATGTTTCTAGCAAGACAGTCTTTCAAAGTGGCTGTACAATTTTGCATTCCCACCAGCAATGAATGAGAGCCCCTGTTGTTCCATATCCTTGTCAGCATTTGGATTTGACAGTTTTGGGGATTTCCATTAAAATAAGAGTGTACTGGTATCTCATTTTTTTAAAAAAATGCATTTCTCAAATAACATGAGATTTTTTTTATACATTTATTTGTCACCTGAATATTATGTTGGGTGAAGTGTCTGATCAGAATTTTTGCTGGTTTTTTAATTGTGTTGTTTCCTTATTTTTCATTTGTAAGTATTCCTTGGATGTTTAGGACACAAATCCTTTATCAGATAAATGTTTTCCATATATTTCCTCCCAGTCTGTGGTTTTTCTTATCATTTCTTTACACTGCCTTTGGAGAAGGAGTGTTTTTTCAAAAAAATTAATGAAGTCCATCTTGTTTTTTCTTTCTTAGCTCATGCATTTTGCTTTGTATATAAAACTTCATATATATACACACATACATATATATATACACACATACAGTGTGTGTGTGTTTGTGTGTGTGTGTGTGTGGACCTTATTTCTTCAAGACTGGGTGAGAAAACATTTCTTCAGGCAACCATGATTCCTTCTCTTTTTCAGCAGTTGGAAGTCATAGTCTTCCTCCATTTTGGAGACTCTGAGAAACACATTTTGTATCACATTTGTGGGACAGTCTTCCCTTAAAAATATCCAGCTTGAGTCTGAAAGAAGAATTTCCAGTTACTTTGGATGAAGAATGCAACATCTTTTCCCACCAGTATGGAGAATAGTGATTAAGCATGGATTATGGGACAAAGGAAATTGTTTTTCTTCAGTGGGATTTTGATCTTCTGATACTAGAAGTTGCCACCACAGGCAGAAACTGCATTTTCAGGGTGATAGTGAGCAGAACTGGACATTTTAGACTGACAAATCACTCCTGGGATTCTTGGCCTTGTCATGGAAGGAGACTGAGAGAGAAAATTGCATATTTGTAATCAAGGCTGACCCTGAATCCTTCCATCACACCTAGCCTGACTTTAATAACTGGTTTGAACAACTTTCAAAGTAACTTTATCAAGATAATCGAATGTCAAGAAACCAAAATCAAAAAATCAGAAACCATATGAAGAGGAAAGAAGATATGGCCAGGCCAAATGATAAAAATAAAGAGCCTACTGAGACAAAATTTAGAACAACTAATCAAAGGTGTTCAAGCAAATCTCTGAAATAACTTCAAAGAACAGGTTAAAGGGACAAAGGATATCAAGAAAACACTAGATGAGCATAAAGAAGAATTTGAAAGAATAAAGGGAAAAATAGCAGCTCTTATACAAATGAAAGATACTGTAGATCAAATTAAAAATGTATCAGAGACATACAACAGCATTTAAGCAGACAGAAGAAAGAATCAGCAAACTAGAAAACAGAGCAACTGAATTAAATGCACAAAAGAATAGATGCTGAACAAGATGGAAAAATTGAATTGGATCTCAAGAATTGATGACCAACACAAAGGGCACAAATGTAAGAATCATTGTTGTCCCAGAAGGAGAAGGGAAGAATAAA
Source organism: Choloepus didactylus (assembly GCF_015220235.1). Lineage (NCBI taxonomy): Eukaryota > Metazoa > Chordata > Mammalia > Pilosa > Megalonychidae > Choloepus > Choloepus didactylus. The sequence goes on along the minus strand of NC_051330.1, from coordinate 21,618,220 downwards.
GGGTGATTATTTCAGGAGATAATTGGTGAAAATTTCTCAACTCTTATAAATACATAAATATGCAAATCAAAGAAGCCCAATAAACTCCAAATAGAATAGAATAAATGCAAATGAATGCACTCCAAGATACTTAGTAATCAGACCATCTAATGCTGAAGAGAAGAGAATTCTGAGAGCTGTAAGAGAAAATCAATTCACTACATACAGGGGAAGTCACATAAGACTAAGTACTGACAACTCATAGGGCACCATGGAGGCAAAAATGCAGTGGTACAGTTTATATTTAATATTTTCAAGAAAAATTGCCAGCAAAGTTTCCTTTATCCAGCAAAGCTGTCCTTCAAAAGTGAGGATGAGTTTAAAATATTCACAGACTAACAAATATGCTAGAATTTGTTAACAAGAGACTTGTCCTGCAAGAAATGCTAAAGGGAATTCTGTCAGCTGAAAAATTAAAGATGGAAGAGAGACGTGGCAGAGAAAATAGAAAAGGTGATTATCAATAATGATAACTAATGGATAAAAAGAGAGAAAAATACTCAATCTAGCAAAATCAAAGGGATAAAATAGATGAAGCATGGACAGATTTTACAATAATAGCATTCAATATTAATGGATTAAAATCCTCCAAAAAAGACAGATTGCCAGAATGGATAAATAGTATGATCCATGTATATGCTGTATACAAGAGATTCACTTTAGATTCAAAGATACATGCAGGTTGAAAGTGAATGGATGGAAAAAGATATTGCATACAAGCAATAACCATAAAAAGGCAAGAGTAGCTATACTAATATCAAGTAAAATAGGCTTTAAATGCAAAGATTTAATAAGAGGCAAGGAATAGCATTATATATATATATTTTTAAATTAAATTCAGTTTTATTGAAACATATTCACATACCATACAGTCATCCATGGTGTACAATCCACTGTTCACAGTACCATCATATAGTTGTGCATTCATCACCCCAATCTATTTTTGAACATTTTCCTTACACCAGAATGAATCAGAATAAGAACAAAAAATAAAAGTAAAAAAGAACACCCAAATCACCCCCCCATCCCACCCTATTTTTCATTTAGTTTTTTGTCCCCATTTTTCTACTCATCCTTCCATACACTGGATAAAGGGAGTGCAATCCACAAGGTTTTCACAATCACACTGTTACCCCTTGTAAGCTACATTGTTATACAATCGTCTTCAAGAGTCAAGGCTACTGGGCTGGAGTTTGGTAGTTTCAGGTATTTACTTCTACCTATTCCAATACATTAAAACTTAACAAGTGTTATCTATATAGTACGTAAGAATGTCCACCAGAGTGACCTCTTGACTCCATTTGGAATCTCTCAGCCAGTGAAGCTGTATTTCCTTTCATTTCGCATCCTCCTTTTGGTCAAGATGTTCTCAATCCCACCATGCTGCCCCCAGTTACTTTTTTTTTTTTTTTAATCTTCATTTTATTGAGATATATTCACATACCACGCAGTCATACAAAACAAATCATACTTTCGATTGTTTACAGTTCCATTACATAGTGGTACATTCATCACCCAAATCAATCCCTGACACCTTCATTAGCACACACACAAAAATAACAAGAATAATAATTAGAGTGAAAAAGAGCAATTGAAGTAAAAAAGAACACTGGGTACCTTTGTCTGTTTGTTTCCTTCCCCTATTTTTCTACTCATCCATCCATAAACTAGACAATGTGGAGTGTGGTCCTTATGGCTTTCCCAATCCCATTGTCACCCCTCATAAGCTACATTTTTATACAACTGTCTTCGAGATTCATGGGTTCTGGGTTGTAGTTTGATAGTTTCAGGTATCCACCACCAGCTACCCCAATTCTTTAGAACCTAAAAAGGGTTGTCTAAAGTGTGCATAAGAGTGCCCACCAGAGTGACCTCTCGGCTCCTGTTGGAATCTCTCTGCCACTGAAGCTTATTTCATTTCCTTTCACATCCCCCTTTTGGTCAAGAAGATGTTCTCCGTCCCACGATGCCAGGTCTACATTCCTCCCCGGGAGTCATATTCCACGTTGCCAGGGAGATTCACTCCCCTGGGTGTCTGATCCCATGTAGGGGGGAGGGCAGTGATTTCACCTTTCAAGTTGGCTTAGCTAGAGAGACAGGGCCACATCTGAGCAACAAAGAGGCATTCGGGAGGAGGCTCTTAGGCACAACCATAGGGAGGCCTAGCCTCTCCTTTGCAGCAACCGTCTTCCCAAGGGTAAAACCTGTGGTAGAGGGCTCAACCCATCAAACCACCAGTCCCCTATGTCTGTGGTCATGTTAGCAACCATGGAGGTGGGGTAGGCGAATACCCCTGCATTCTCCACAGGCTCCTCAAGGGGGCAATACATCTTTTTTTTTCCTTGTTTTTCTTTTCTTTCTTTTTTTTTTTTTTTTTGACTTTCCCTTCTTTTTTTTTTTTTTTAATCATCATTTTATTGAGATATATTCACATACCAGTCATACAAAACAAATTGTACTTTCGATTGTTTACAGTACCATTACATAGTTGTACATTCATCACCTAAATCAATCCCTGACACCTTCATTAGCACACACACAAAAAAATAACAAGAATAATAATTAGAGTGAAAAAGAGCAATTGAAGTAAAAAAGAACACTAGGTACCTTTGTCTGTTTGTTTGCTTCCCCTACTTTTCTACACATCGATCCATAAACTAGACAAAGTGGAGTTTGGTCCTTATGGCATTCCCAATCCCACTGTCACCCCTCATAAGCTACATTTTTATACAACTGTCTTCGAGATTCATGGGTTCTGGGTTGTAGTTTAATAGTTTCAGGTATCCACCACCAGCTACCCCAATTCTTTAGAACCTAAAAAAGGTTGTCTAAAGTGTGCGTAAGAGTGCCCACCAGAGTGATCTCTCGGCTCGTTTTGGAATCTCTCTGCCACTGCAGCTTATTTCATTTCCTTTCACATCCCCCTTTTGGTCAAGAAGATGTTCTCCATCCCACGATGCCGGGTCTACATTCCTCCCCGGGAGTCATATTCCACGTTGCCAGGGAGATTCACTTCCCTGGGTGTCTGATCCCACGTAGGGGGGAGGGCAGTGATTTCACCTTTCAAGTTGGCTTAGCCAGAGAGAGAGGGCCACATCTGAGCAACAAAGAGGCATTCAGGAGGAGACTCTTAGGCACAAATACAGGGAGGCCTAGCCTCTCCTTTGCAGCAACCGTCTTCCCAAGGGTAAAACCTGTGGTAGAGGGCTCAACCCATCAAACCACCAGTCCCCTATGTCTGTGGTCATGTTAGCAACCATGGAGGTGGGGTAGGCGAATACCCCTGCATTCTCCACAGGCTCCTCAAGGGGGCACTACATCTTTTTTTTTCCTTGTTTTTCTTTTCTTTTTTTTTTTTTTTTTTTTTACTTTCCCTTCTTTTTTAAATCAACTGTATGAAAAAAAAGTTAAAAAGAAAACAAACATACAATAAAAGAACATTTCAAAGAGACCATAACAAGGGAGTAAGAAAAAGACAACTAACCTAAGATAACTGCTTAACTTCCAACATGTTCCTACTTTACCCCAAGAAAGTTACCTAATATAGCAACATTTCTGTGAACTTGCTCCTACTATGTCCATCAGAAATTAACAGACCATAGTCATTCCTGGGCATCCCCAGAACATTAAATAGCTTATCTGTTCTTCTTGGATTATTGTTCCCCCTTCCTTAATTGCTCTCTATTGCTAGTTCCCCTACATTCTACATTATAAACCATTTGTTTTACATTTTTCAAAGTTCACATTAGTGGTAGCATATAATATTTCTCATAATGCTGAGCAAAATAAGCCAGGCACAAAAAGCATTATATATTAATAAAGGGATAACCCACCAAGAAGATATAACAATCCTAAATGTCTAAATGTCGATGCACTCTAACAAGGTGCTCCAAGGTACATGAGGCAAACACTAGCAAAACTGAAGGGAGCAATAGATGTCTTTACATTAATAGTGGGAGACTTCAAAACTCCACTGTTTTCAACACATAGAACAAGACAGAGGATCAAGAAGGAAGTAGTGAACACAAATAATATGATAAAAAATATACCTGACATATGTATATAAATCTTTGCATCCCAAAACATCCCTATGACTTGATTTAGGGATTTTTTTTAACATCTTTGATTGGTTGTTTGAAATTATGTATATCCTGTAACTTTTTAATCTCCTCTTTGTACTGGGCCATATCTTCCTCTTTCTTAGTGTGGCTTGAAATTTTTTGCTGATGTCTGGACATCAGGTTATCTTGGTGAGTTTACTGTGAAGGCCAAATTCTCTTTTCAAATATTTTGTCATTGGTTGGTGTGCCAGTTTGAATATATGTCCCCCAAAATGCCATTATCTTTGATGCAATATTGTGTGGGCAGACATATTAGTGTTACATTGCAATTCTTTAAGGGTTTCCATGGGGATGTGACCCACCCATTCAGCATGGGAATTGATTAGTCTACTACAGCACTATAGAAGTTCAGACAGAAGGAGCAAGCTTGCTACAGCCAAGAGGGACACTTTGAAGAATGCACAGGAGCTGAGTGAGGAGCTGCAGTTTGCAGAGACATTTTGGAGACAGCCTTTGAAAGCAGTCTTTGCTCCTGAGAAGCTAAGAAAGGACAAATGCCCCAAGAGCAACTGAGAGGGACATATTGAAGAGGAGCTGCTGCCTAGAGAGGAACATCCTAGGAGAAAGCCATTTTGAAACCAGAACTCCAGAGCAGATGCCAGACATTTGCCTTCCCGGTTAACAAAGGCTTTTTGGACACCGTTGGCCATGCTCCAGTGAAGGAACCCAATTGTTGATGCATTACCTTAAACACTTTATTGCCTTAAGAACGTAACTGTATGACCAAATAAATCCCCTTTGCAAAAGCCCATCAATTTCTGGTATTTTGCATAATGGCAGCATAGGCAAACTGAAACAGATTTTGGTACCAGAGAAGTGGGGTGTTGCTGAGTTTGCAAATACCAAACATGTTAGAGTGGCTTTTTTAATGGATGTAGGGAAGACTCTGAAAGAATTGTAAGGAGTGTGATAAAAAAGGCCTAAACTGCTTTGAAGAGACTGTTTGTGGAAATATGGACTCTAAAGATACTTCTGATAAGGACTTGAGCAGAAATGATGAATATGTTGTTGTGAACTGGAAGAAAGGCAATCCTTGTTTTAAAGTGGCAGAGAATTTGGCAAAATTGAGTCCTAGTGTTGGATGGAAGGAAGAATTTGAGAGTGGCAAAATGGGATACTTGGCTGATGAGACTTCAAAACTAAAAGTTGAAGATATTGCAAGGCTACTTATTTCAGATTATAGTAAAATGCAACAGGACAGAAATAGGCTGAGAAATGAATTATTGGGTACAAAGACACCAGAAACTGATAGTTTGGAAAATGCTTGGCTTCCAAAAAGTGAGACCACAGATGCAACAGCCCAATGTGAGGATTTAACCAAACATGGATCCCAACTACCATTTCAATATGTGCCACTTTGAATGTATTATATCCCCTAAATGCCATTATCTTTGATGCAATCATGTGTGGGCAGATCTGTTAGTGTTGATTAGATTGTAATTATTTGAGTGTTTCCATGGAGATGTGACCCAACTGTATGTGATAACTCTGATTGGATAATTTCCATGAAGGTGTGGCCCCACCCATTCAGCATGCGTCTTGACTAGTTTACTGGAGCCCTAATAAAGCTCAGACAGAAGGAGCAAGCATGCTACAGCTGAGAGGGACACTTTGAAGAAAGCACAGGAGGTGAAGATGAGAAACAGTTTGAAGACACCCATTGAAAACAGCCTAGATTCAGGTAAAACAGGAGCAGTAACTAGCCTGACTTTCAGATTGAAGGAAAAAGAGAAATTTGGAAAATACTGAAAGAGAAGGGAACACAATATTTAAAAGTTTTTTCCCAAAACTGTCTTCACTCCAGCTCTATTTCACCCTGGTTTAGAGTGACTAACTAAAATTGCCTGGGATTGTCCCAGTTTTAAAACTAAAAGTCCTGAGTAACTCAGGATGGTTAGTTATCCTATTTAATTCAACCTTGCTGAGTTACTCTACTTGATAAATGTGTTCAAATTTTGCTTTCAAAACTACTGATGGAAAAGTAAAACAAAAGAAGATCTGTGATGATAATAGATATTATTTCAGGCATATTACAAACCCACTTTTACATTTGTTTGTGTGAATATGGCTTAGGAAAGCAATCATCCTATTCCAATGAATAATAATACACAAGGAATTCTCTTTGAACTGTAAAGACTGGTGAGTCAGACAATAGAATTTTAATTACACTGATAAATGAGTCAAGGAGTCTGGGCTCTCTTTTTAGTTTATTGTTTATATAGAAATCTGGAACTTAGTTTGGCTCCCTATGAACTAATCACAATTCAACTGTACTGCTATTTAATTCTTATAGAATTAGATTATTCCTTATGTTGTGTTTGGTGAATAGATTCAGCCATCAAGAATGAATATTTAAATGGATATAAATAAAAAGTCAAAAGGCCAGGCTGTTATGGAATCATACTGAAATAATATGAATGATAAGGTCTGCCTGGAGAAGAAAAATAAATAAACCATTAATGATGAAAATCATACTGCAAGAGTTGAAAATTAATACTGTACTGTGTCATAATTACTAATATACTTGTAATACCAAATTATTGTCATGCCTAATACTGCTTGAGAGAAATTCTTATATTCCACTGTTTAAAAAAAAATTGCTTTGAGTTGGCTGTTACTCTCCTTCAGACTTCAGCCCTCTTATCAAGAAGGTCAGCTGGAGGCATCAGGAAGGTCAGCTGGAGGCAATTGCAAAATTCAGGTTCCCCCTGCCTTTTCTTACCCTTATTCTTGTCTGGGATTATGTTTGCAACTGGACTATGGAGATCCCCTGTATATAGGAATTTGACTGTGTCTCCTAATCTTTATACAATAGACTTTCTCCCTATCCACAATACTCAATCATGGAACTTAAATCAGGTAATCATTTTCTCATGCTGTTGGACTTCATTGTTTACTATACTGTTTTTTCTGTCCCATACTGATTTGCCAAGAAGGAAAATTCTGGGGACTGGGCTGGCAGAAACCAGAGAAGAGTTTCCTAGGTCAGTCTCTCCCAGCTGGAGCAAGATCAGGGTCTCACAGTGGGAGTGCATTCTGACTCCATGCTCTGATGGGGGTGTGCTTACAGCCATCAAGGGCAACAGGAGCTTCTCCCTGGATATGTTGCTGAGATTTTTTGATTCTCACTTCCTAGTTAGTGCAGCCCTCAACTTGTTTTTTATAATTTTGAGAAGGGATAATGTCTTAAAGACTCCTCTGCTTCTTTTGCCTGAGGCAGGTTATAACAATGGACAACCTCAGAGCTGGCCAACAAAAATCTGAATTATCTGAACAAATCAGTGGTCATCTACAGGACAACACACTCATAGATCTTGGGTTTTAGGTCTTTATATACCACCTCAGCACCAGGAGTCTTCACTAGAGCTGGAGATTTGAACCCCATTGCTGCCTGAAAGGAGTCTGGGGGATAAGGGATGGGAGTCACTGCACAGACAATGAAACTGACCAATATTTTCAGGAAATTACCAGCCTCTTCCTGTCACTCCCTCTCTTATCTGGATGATCCATAGTGTTCTACTAAGTTTTGTAGTTTCAGAATAGTTGATTGAGAGAGTCACTGCCAGTTCAATCATTGCTGTAGTGGAGGGATTGATTCCTGGAGCTTCCTACTCCTTTATCTTCCCATAATCCTTTTTTATTCATCTTCATTTAAAATTTACATACAATATAAATGCACATCTTAGTCATGACTTTTAACAAACATGTACACTTATGTAAACCAATTCCCTTTCAAATTATAGACAATTAACCTTCACAATGTTCCCTCATTCCCATTTTCAGGCAATCCCCAAATATATCCTGATTGCTTTTCTATCATGGATTTTTTCAGCTGTGATAATACTTCATATTAATGAAATCTAGTTATCTTAGGTTAGTTGACTTTTTCTTACTTCCTTGTTATGATTTCTTTGAAATGTCTTTTCTATGGTATTTTAAAAAAATTTTTTTGATATAGTTGATTTAAAAAAAGTTGATTAAAAAATGAAAAATTATGCAGAGCCCCTTGAGGAGCTGGTAGAGAATGCAGGGGTTTTATCTTTCTCACCTCGATTGTTGCTGATGTGCTCAAAGACATACAGGACTTGTGGTTTGATGGGCTGAGCCCTCTACCACAGGACTTCCCATTGGGAAGATTGTTGCTGCAAAGGAGAGGCTAGGCCTCCCTACCATTGTGCCTAAGTGGCTCCTCCCAAATGCCTCTTTGTTGCTCAGATGTGGCCCTCTCTCTCTAGCTAAGCCAACTTGGCAGGTGAAATCACTGCCTTCCCCCCTACATGGATCTGACACCCAGGGGAGTGAATCTCCCTGGCAACGTGGAATATGACTCCCAGGGAGGAATCTAGTCCTGACATCATGGGATGGAGTACATCTTCTAAACCAAAAAGAGGATGTGAAATGAAATAAAGTTTCAGTGGCAGAGAGATTCCAAAAGAAGCCAAGAGGTCACTCTGGTGGGCACTCTTATACACAATACAGACAACCCTTTTCAGGGTCTAATGAATTGGAATAGCTAGCAGTAAATACCTGGAACTATCAAAGTACTACCCAGAACCCATGAATCTTGAAGACAATTGTATAAAAATGTAGCTTATGACGGGTGACAATGTGATTGGGAAAACCACATGGACCACACTTCCCTTTGTCTAGTTTATGGATGGATGAGTAGAAAAACAGGAGAAAAAAAAAAAGCCACCCTGTGTTCTTTTTTACTTTAATTGTTCTTTTTCACTTTAATTTTTATTCTTATTAGTTTTGTGTGTGGTAAAAAAATATCAAAAATTAATTTTGTTAATGTACAACTGTATAATGATACTGTAAACAATTGAATGTATGCTTTGTTTTGTATGACTGCATGGTTTGTGAATATATCTCAATAGAAATGAATTATAAAGAAATGCAAACATTAATTTTTAATATACTATAGAATAGGAAAGCACAACAAATAAACACTTGAATGATAAAAGATGAGTACCATATCTGAAGTATATTTGAATGTTATTTCATAGTTATATATTTTAATTTTTCAGACTGTAATGCATAACTACATTGTTGCATAAATACCTGGAAAACATATTAATAAAACAAGAGTTTTGTTGTTTATTTTTTGTCATTACTATAAGACATCTATCAACAATTTTGGAACTATTTAAAATCTACATATTTTATTTTATAATGTATAAGTACTATGTAATCTGGAAATAAATTTGTAAAATAATTTAAGCTGTATTTTAAATTGTAAGTCAGGCCTTTGAGAGGGATAGTAAGAACCAGTTTCAGTGATTCCATTCTGTATTACGAATGTCACATTTATAATGACAAAAGTACTATTTACCTTTTGAATTAATTCAGGAAAAAATATGCAAAATTTTATAATTTCCTTACCATTTCACTCATGTACTTCTGGAAGGACATTTAAAAACCTTGAAAAACAAGGGGGGAAATTTTATAAAAATTTTAATATACAAAAAATTTCAGTAGAGGAGTCAATATTTGAAAGTGGATAAGAGGAGTACAAAGTAGTCTAATTGGAACTAGATGACAAGAAAGGGAAATAAGAAACACAGGACTGTGCAGCAATAAACAAGATCCTTAAGAATATACATGGAATGTATGAAGAGTACTGTTTATAATACAAATCTTGAATCAATTGGATTGAAGGTAACACATTAATGCAAACTTGGACCATGATGAAGCAAAGTAGTTATTTCTGGTTATTTGATTTTCTGAAACTTTGTTTTATTTTGTTATAAGGTGGTGATATTTGAGGTTTGTGCATTGTTTTAGTTTATAGATAAAGTTTAAAATAAAATAAATACAATGAAAAGAAATAAAAATTTAAAAAAATTTTTAAAATCAACCTGAAGGCAAAATAATTTTCTGCCATATCTGCCTGAAATTCATAAACCCAATCTCATCATGAAGAAACGCTGGATAAACACAATTTGAGTAAAATGCTTTAAGGAGATGATTCAGCAGTTTTCAAATATGTCCAGATGAAGGAAAGAAATGATGTATATTCCATTGCAATATTATAAATATACCTGAAAACAGAATGAATGTTTGATATGAGACTGGACACTGTTTTTTTTTCTTTGTTTGTTTTGTTTTTTGTCTTTCTTCATTTCCATTATTATTATAAATATTAACATTTTGTTTGGTCTATAGGACAATATTGGGTATTTGTTGGGTGTGGACAAGGCCTCTATTTGAGATACTGGTACAACACCAAGTTTAATTTAATGATAATGTTCCTGTGAATACATAAGAGAATGTCTCTGTTCTTACATGAAATGCCACTGGAATAATTAAAGTGACAGACTTTTTTGAGACAAAAATTTCTAATCTTTAAGGAAAATGTGATACAAGGAATATGAACCAATGTTAACTTGCTGAAAATAAAAATGAAATAATCATTTTCACATGAGTTGGTTTCCCTTTTCATGATGGCACAGGGTCAGATCAGGGTGAAAATACACCTACCTGTTTCATGGGATATGAGAAGAATGGTCACAGTCAGTGCTACTGGGGCCTCCTCCCTTGGGCATCAACAAATTTGGGAATGGAGAGGTTGGGGAATTCATCTTCTTTTCTAATAACCTTCTTTCAGAACTGGAACAAAAAATGTGCCACATCTGCTGTTAATCTCTCCCAAGGCAAGAACTGTGTAAAAGAAGGACCTGGGGTGAGCATTCACAGTTTCCTGTGGATCACTCTCACTTTCAGAGCCATGGTATGTTGGCTTCCAGAACAACAATTTCCCCCAGGGCAATGATAATTCCTGGACCAAGAAACAGACAATATTCAGTGTACACTATCATGCCTGCCCCCTGGGAGTCTCCATCCCTGTCTCCAATCATGCCTCCAACCCACTCAACTCAAAAAATATCAGTCTGTCCACATAACATGTGATCTCTGCATCACAGGAACACATTGAATGTCACTCAGGATTTAAGCCTAGAATGAGACATCTGGCAAGCACAAATGGAGCAAAAGATGCCTCCACTGAGAAAGTCATACGCCAATCCTCATGTAAGGTATAAACAGTGGATGGGGCAGACACAACACAGTTGTCCAAATTTTGCTGAATTCAGAGGGACTTATTGACTGAACATGGGAATGCCTCATGTTGAACTCTGGTAAGTGAGCATCCAGGATGCTAAGCTGCAGGTCTGAGACCCAGCAGTAACTTCTGTGATATTGAAACATAAGGCAGGCCCAAGCTTGGCCATGGGCACTTCACTAAAGCTCTGCCTATTCCACACCAACCTGGAATTTGCCCTTGGACCTTCCAATATAGGATCCTCCTGGGAGAGTCAAAAGCTCATCATCCATCAGGTGTGCAGTTAATCCTCTGTGCTGCAGGAGCACCCTCATACACCTATTCCAAACTGCACAGGTCACAACACCTTCACCATCACCTGCACACTTGGGGAGCCACTTACATTTTCAGGCCACAGGCAGCCATTGGGTCAGAGGCTTGTTGCTTAGCAAACTGATGCTCATTGTGAGGCAGGGGACAGTCACAATAACATGCAAATGCACATGGGCATTCCAAACACACAGCAGAATTCTAGGCAGCACTGGAACCTAGGCTGACTCTGTCTCCTTCACAGGTTTGAGCCCCAATGAGACTTCCTCCCTGAGGTTTCTTAACTTGGAATTTCCTGTTGTATATTGGGCACACCTGGGTAGAGGGCTTCCTATTTGGAGTAATGGGAAAGATTCAGAAACACTTGGTTTAGTGTGTAGCTGATTCTGCCCACAAGGTTCAGCAGAGAAGCCTCTATTTGAAAGTGGATATGAGGGATGTGAAGTAGTGTAACTGGAACTAGATGACAAGAGGGGGAAACAGGAAACCTAGGACTGTGCAGCAATAAACAATACCCCAAGGTAGATACATGGGCTGTATGAAGAGTACAGTTTACAATATTAATCAAATACCTTGAAGATAACCCATTAATGCAAACTTGGGCAATGCAGGAAGCAAAGAATTTATTTCAGGTTACTAGCTTTCCTGAGACTTTACTTTGCTTTATTATAAAGTGGTGATTTTTGATAGTTGTGTGTTGTAGCTTATAGATAATGTTTAAAATGAATTCAATACAATGAAAGAAACAAAAATTAAATTTATCTTTTAAAAAAAAATCTTCATGAGGGCACAATAATTTTCTGCCAATAGAACCTAAAATTCATAAACTCAAATTCATCAGGAAAAACCTCTGGAAAAAAAAACACAATTTGAGGAATATTCCTTAAAAGGATGGTTCAGCAGTTTTCTAATATGTCCAGCTGAAGGAAATAATTGAGATATATTCAGATGAAAGAGAACAAATATACCTGAAAAAGAAATGCCATGTTTCTTGTGAGACTGGACAGTATTTTTGTTTTGTGTCTGTCTACATTTCTATCATTATTCTAATTATTAACATTTGCTTGTTTGATAGGACATGATTGGGTAATTGTTGAGATGTGTCCAGGACCTAGATGAGATATTTTTACCACAACCAGGTTAATTTAATGATTGTGCTAATGTTCCTGTGACTACATATGAGACTGCTTCTGTTCTTAAGTGAAATGCTACAAGAATAGTTAAAGAAATTAACACTTTTTGAAACATAAATTTAAAATTGTTAAACAAAACCTTATTGCACAAGGAATATGAAACAATGTTAAATCAGTGATAAAAGAAATTAAATAAAGACACTTCAGATGTGTTGGTTTCCCTCCTCATGAAGGCACAGGATCAAATCAGTGTGAGATTACACTGACCTGCTTTCATGGGATATGAGAAGAATGGTCATTCAGTGCCACCTGGGCCTACTCTCTTGGGTTTCAGCACATTCATGAATGGAGAGGTCAGGAAGCTTTCTTCCTTTGCTTATAAACTTGCTTTCAGATCTGTAACAAAAAAAATGTGACATTTCTGGTTAATCTCTCCAAAGTCCTGCACCACATAAATGGGGGACATGGGGTGGGCATTCACAGTTACATGCATATCATTCTGTCAGAGCCAAGTTATGTTGACTCCCAGGTCAGGGATACCCCTCAGGGCAATTATAATTTCTGGACCAAAGAACAAACAATATTCAGTGTACAACATCATGCCTGCCCTCTAGGAGTCACCATCTCTGTCCCCAGTCATGCCTAAAACCCACTCAATACAAAAAACATCAGCCTCTCCACATATCATGTATTCTCTTCATCACAGGACCACCTTGACTGTCACTCAGCACTTAAGCCCAGAATGAGACTTCTGGTAAGCACTATTAGAGCAAGAAATACCACCACTGAGACAGCCATGAGCCAATCCTCATGTCAGCTATAAGCAGTGGACAGGGCAGACACATCAAAGTTGTCCAAATTTCCCTGACTTAAAGTGGGCTCATTGACTGCACATGGGCATGCCTCATGGTAGGCTCTGCTAAGAGAGAACCCAGGATGATAAGCTGCATGTCTTAGATCCAGCACTAATTTCAGTGCCATTGGAAAAAAGGCAGGCCCAAGCTTTGCCAGGGGCACTTCACTAAACTTCTGCCTACCCCACTCCCAATTGCAATTTCCCCTTTGGCATCCTGTATAGCATCATCCAGGGAAAGTCAAACCCTCACCATACGTCCGGGCTGCAGGTGATCCTTGGGGCTGCAGAATCATCCTCATATACCTAAAAAAAGTCACAGACCAAAACACCTCCACCATCTCCTGCACAATTCGGAAGCACCTTATATTTTCAGACCATAGGACAGCCATTGGGATAGAGCCCTGTTGCTTAGCAACCTGATGCCTATTTTGAGGCAGGAGAGCATCAGTGTAATTGTGCATGTGCATTGCAAGCACCCCCCAGAATTCTATGCTACTTTGGAACCAGGGTTGTCTCTGTCTCCCTCACATGTTTGAGCCCCAGTGAGATTTATTCCCCAAGGTTTCTTAACCTGGGATTTCCTGCTGTATATTAGGCACACCTGTTTACAGGGATTTCTATTTCGAGTAATGGAAAAGATTCAGAATCACTTGGTGTGGTGTGTAGCTGATTCTGCACAAAAGGTTCCACAGTGGATCCTCTATTTGAAAGTGGATATGAGGGATGTGATGTCATGTAACTGGAACTAGATGACAAGAGGGGGAAACAGGAAACATAGGACTGTACAGCAATAAAAAGTACCCCGAGGGAGATACACAGACTCTATGAACAGTACTGCTTATAATATTAGAAATTTTCTTCAGATGCCTGGAGATAACCCATTAAAGGAAACTTGGGCAATGCAGGAAGAAAAGTTATTTCAGGTTAGAAGCTTTCCTGAGGTTTTGCTTTGCTTTATTATAAAGTGGTGATTTTTGATACTTGTTTGTTTTTGTACCTCATAATGTTTAAAGTGAATTCAGCACAATGAAAGAAAGAAAAATAAAACTTATCATTTAAAAGGAAATCACCATGAGGGCACACTAATTTTCTGCCAATTCAGCCTAAAACTCATAAACTCAATTTCATCAGGAAAAACCTCTGAAAAAAACATGATTTGAGGAATACTCTTTAAAAAGATGGTTCAGCAGTTTTCCAATATGTCCAGATGAAGGAAACAATTGAGATATATTCAAATGAAAGAGAATGAATATATCTGAAAAAGAAATGCCATGTTTGATATGAAACTGGAAACTCTTTTTGTTTTGTGTCTTTCTATATTTTCATCATTATTACTATTAATATTTTGCTTGCTTGATAGGACATGATTATGTGATTTTTGAGGTGGGATGCAGGCCCCTGGATGAGATGTGTTTAATATAACCAAGTTAATTTAATGATTTTGGTAATGCCCCTGTGAATATATAAGAGACTGTCTCTGTTCTTAAGTGAAATACTACAAGAATAATTAAAGAAACTGATGTTTTTTAAACATAAATTTAAAATTGTTAAAGAAAACCTTATTACACAAGGAATATGAAACAATGTTAAAACAGTGATAAAAGAAATTAAATAACGACACTACACATGTGTTGGTTTCCCTCTTCATGAAGGCACAGAGTCAGAAAAGGGTGAGATTCCACTGACCTACTTTCATGGGACATGAGAAGAATGGTCACATTCAGTGCCACTTCAGCCTACTCCCTTGGGCTTCAGCACATTCAGGAATGGAGAGATCGGGAAGTCTTCTTTGTGAATAAACTTGCTTTCAGATCTGGAACAAAATATGTGCCACAGTTGTGGTTAACCTCTCCCAAGTCCAGCACCATATAAGAGGGCATTGGGGAGCACATTCACTGTTTCATGTGTATCACTCCACTGACAGAGCCATGGAATGTTGGCTCCCAGGACAGGGATAACCCTCAGGGCAATAATTCCTGGAAAAAGGAACAAACATTATTCAGGGTACACCATCATGCCTGTCCTCTGGGAGCCTCCATCCCTGTCCCCAATCATGCTGCCAACACACTCAACACAAAAAAATGAGCCTCATCACATATCATGTGTACTCTACATCACAGGACCACCTTGACTCTCACTCAGCATTTAGGCCCAGAATGAGACTTCTGACAAACATAAATAGAGCAAGTAATCCCACCACTAAGACAGCCATGAGCCAATCCTCATGTTATCAATAAACAGTGTACAGGGCAAACACATCAAAGTTGTCCAAATTTCCCTGACTTAAAGTGGGTTCACTGACTGCACATGGGCATGCCTCATGGTAGGCTCTGCTAAGTGTGTATCCTGGATGGTAAGAAGAATATCTTAGATCCAGTGGTAATTTCTGTGCCATTGGAAAAATAAAGGCAGGCCCAAACTTGGCCAGAGGGACTTCATTAAACTTCCACATACCCCACAACCACTTGGAATTTGCCCTTGTGCATTCCTGTATAGCATCCTCCAGGGAGAGTCAAACCCTCACCAGCCATTGGGTCTGAAGGTGATCCTCAGGGCTGCAGAATCACCCTCATATACATACAACAAACTTCACAGACTACAATACCTCCACCATCAACTGCACACTTGGGAAGCCCATTATATTTTCTGACCACAGGGCAACCATTTTGATAGAACCCTGTTGCTTAGCAACCTGATGCATTTTGTGAGGCAGGAGAGGATCATAATGTGCACATGTGCATTACAAGAACCCACCAGAATTCTATGTGCTTTGGAACCTTGGCTGACTCTCTCTCCTCCACAGGTCCAAGCCACAGTGAAATTTCTTCCCTGAGGTTTCTTAACTTGGTATTTCTTGCTGTATATTAGGCACACCTGGGTAAAAGGATTCCTATTTGGTGTAATGGGAAAGATTCAGAAACACTTGGTGTGGAGTGTAGCTGATTCTGCACACAAGGCTCAGCAGAGAAGCATCTATTTGAAAGTGCATATGAGGGATGTGAAGTCATGTAACTGGAACTAGATGACAAGAGGGAGAAACAGGAAACCTAGGACTGTGCAGCAATAAACATTTCCCTAGGAAAGATACATGGGCTGTATGAAGAGTAGTGTTTATAATATTAGAAAATTTTATCAAATGCCTTGAAGATAACACATTAATGCAAACATGGGACATGCAGGAAGCAAAAAGTTATTTTGGGTTACTAACTTATCTGAGACATTGATTTATTATAAAGTGGTGACTTTTGATACTTGTGTGCTGTTGTAGCTTATAGATAATGTTTAAAGTGAATTCAATACAATGAAAGATACAAAAATTAAAGTTAGCATTTAAAAAAAATCACCATGTAGGCACAATAATTTTCTGCCAATACAGCTTAAAATTCATAAACTCAATTTCATCAGGAAAAACCTCTGAAAAAAACCCAATTTGAGGAATATTCTTTAAAAGAATGGTTCAGCAGTTTTCTATGTCCAAATGAAGGAAATAACTGACATATATTCAGATGAAAGAGAATAAATATACCTGAAAAAGAAATGCCATGTTTCATATGAGACTGGACACAATTTTTCTTTTGCACCTTTCTACATTTCTATCATTATTGTTACTATTAACATTTTCCTTGTTTGATAGGACATGATTTGGTAATTGTTGAGATGGGGTCCAGGAAACTAGTTGAAATATTTCTACTACAACCAGGTTAATTTAATGATTGTGGTAATATTCCTGTGAATACATAAGACTGTCTCTGTTCTTAAGAGAAATACTATAATAGTAGTTAAAGAAACTGACATTTTTTAAAACATAAATTTAAAATTGTTAATGAAAACATTATTACACAAGGAATATAAAACTATGTTTAATAGGTGATAAAAAATTAAACAAAGACCCTTCACATGTGTTGGTTTCCCACCTTATGAAGGCAGAGTGTCAAATCAGGGTAAGAGTACCCTGACCTGCTTTCATGGGATATGAGAAGAATTGTCACAGTCAGGGCCATTTGGGCCTACTCCTTTGGGCTTCAGCACATTCTGGAATGGACAGGCTGGGGAAGTCTTCATCCTTGGCTAGTAAACTTGCTTTCAGATCTGGAACAAAATATGTGCCACATTTGTGGTTAATCTCTCCCAAGGCTAGCACAACATAAAAGGGGACTTGTGGTGGGCATTCACAGTTACATGTGTATCCTTCTAACTGACAGAGTCATGGTATGTTGGCTCCAAGGACAAGGATATCCCTCAGGGCAATATAATTCCTGGACCAAGGAACAAACAATATTCAGGGTTCAAAATCATGCCTGCCCTCTGGGAGTCTCCATCCTTGTTCCTAATCATGCCTCCAACCCACTCAACACAAAAAAATATCAGCCTCTTCACATGCAGGAATTAAAGAAGTTATTTTGGGTTACTAGCTTTCCTGAGACTTTGCTTTGCTTTATAGTAAGTGGTGATTTTTTACTTGTGTGTTGTTGTAGCTTATAGATAATGTTTAAAAAATGAATTCAACACAATGAAAGAAACAAAATAAACTTATCATTTAAAAAAAATCACCATGAGGGCAGAATAGTTTCTGCCGATACAGCCTAAAATTTAAAAAATCATTTCATCAGGAAGAACTTCTGAAAAAAAAAAACCAATTTGAGGAATATTCTTTAAAAGGATGTTTCAGCAGTTTTCTAATATTTCCAGATGAAGGAAATAATTGAGATATGTTCAGATGAAAGAGAACAAATATACCTGAAAAAGAAATGCCATGTTTGATATGAGACTGGAAACTATTTTTGTTTTGTGTCTCTCTACATTTCTATCATTATTACTAGTATTAACATTGTGCTTGGTTGATAGGACATAATTGGGTAATTGTTGAGGTGGGGTTGAGGCCTCTAGATGAGATATTTTTACTACAACCAGGATAACTTAATGATTGTGGTAATGTTCCTGTGAATACATAAGAGACTCTCTCTGTTCTTAAGTGAAATACTACAAGAATAATTAAAGAAAGTGACATTTTTTAAAAAAAAAATTTAAAATTGTTAAAGAAAATCTTATACAAGGAATATGAAACTATGTTAAATCAGTGACAACAGAAATTAAATAAGGACACTTCACATGTGTTGGTTTCCCTCCTCTTGAAGGCACAGGGTCAGATTGCAGTGAGATTACACTGATCTGCTTTCATGGGATATGAGAAGAATGCTCACAGTCAGTGCCACTTGGGCCTATTCCCTTGGGCTTTGGCAAATTCAGGAATGGAGAGGTCAAGGAATTCTTCTTCCTTTGCTAATAAACTTGCTTTCAGTCTGGAACAAAATAGGTGCCACATTTGTGGTTATTCTCTCCCAAGACCAGCATCATGTAAAAGGGGGACTTGGGGTGGGCATTCAGAGTTACATGTGTATCAATCTAACTGACAGAGCCAGGGTATGTTGTCTCCCAGGGCAGGGATATCCCTCATGGTAATGATAATACCTGGACCAAGGGACAAACAGTATTCAGAATGCACCATCATGTGTGCCCTCTGGGAGTCTCCATCCATGTCCCCAATAATGTCTCCAACCCACACAACACAAAAAATATCAGCTTCTCCACATATCATGTGTTCTCTTCATGTGACCACATTGACTGTCACTCAGCATTTAGGCCCAAAATGAGACTCTTATCAAGCTTAAATAGAGCAAGATATCCCACCACTAAGATAGCCATGAGCCAATCTTCATGTCAGCTATAAACAGTGGACATGGCAGACACATCAAAGTTGTCCAAATTTCCCTGACTTAAAGTTGGTTCATTGAATGCACATGGGTGTGTGTCATGGTAGGCTCTGCTAAGTGAGCACACAGGATGCTAAGCTGCATGTCTTACATCCAGCAGTAATTTCTGCCCCATTGGAAAATAAAGGCAGGCTCAAGCTTGGCTAGGGGCACTTAAAGTTCAATCTACACACACCCAATTGGAATTTGCCCTTGGGCATTCCTGTGTAGCAGCCTCCAGGGAGAGTCAAACCCTCACCATCCATCGGGGCTGCAGGTGATCCTCAGGGCTGCAGAAACATCCTCATATACCTACATCAAGCTGCACAGGCCACAACACCTCCACATTAACCTGCCCACTTGTGGAGCTCATTATGTTTTCAGACCATAGGGCAGCCTTTGTGATAGAGCCCTATTGCTTAGCAACCTGATGCCTATTGTGAGGGAGGAGAGGGCTAACATAATTTGCACATGTGCATTCCAAGCACCCACCAGAAATCTAGGCCACTTTGGAATATGGGCTGCCTCTGTCTCCTCCACAGGTTCAAGCCCCAGTGAGATTTCTTCCCTGATCTTTCCTAACCTGGGATTTACTGCTGTATATTAGGCACACCTGGGTACAGGTATTCCTATTTGTATTAATGGGAAAGATGCAGAAACACTTGGTGTGGTTTGTAGCTGATTCTGCACACTAGGCTCAGCAGAGATGCCTCTAATTGAAAGTGGATATGAGGGATATGTTGTGGTGTAACTGGAACTACATGATAAGGTTGGGAAAAAGGAGACCTAGAACTGTGCAGCAATAAACCATACCCCAAAGAAGATATATGGACTATATGAAGAGTACTGTTTATAATATTACAAATATTGAATCAACTGCCTTGAAGATAACCCATTAAAGCAAACTCATGCAATTCAGGAAGCAAAGTTTTTTTTCAGGTTACTTGCTTTCCTGTGACTTTGCTTTGCTTTATTGTAAAGTGGTGAGTTTTGATACTTCTGTGTGGTTTTAGCTTATAGATAATGTTTAAAATGACTTCAATACAATGAAAGAAACAAAAATTAAACTTCTCATTTAAAAAAAATCACCATGAGGTCACAATAATTTTCTGCCAATACAGCCTAAAATTCATAAACTCAATTTCATCAGGAAAAAACTGAAAAAAAAGTTTGAGGAATATTCTTTGAAATGATGGTTCAGCAGTTTTTGAATATATACAGATAAAGAATATAATTGAGATATATTCAGATGAAAGAGAATAAATATACTAGAAAAAGAAATGCCATGTTTGATATGAGACTGGAGAGTATTTTTGTTTTGTGCCTATCTACATTTCTATCATTATTATTACTTTTAACACATTGCTTGTTTGATAGGACATGATTGGGTAATTGATGAGTTGGCAACCAGGTCCCTAGATGAGATATTTGTACTACAACCAGGATAATTTAATGATTGTGGTAATGTTCCTGTGAATACATAAGAGACTGTCTCTGTTCTTAAGTGAAATACTACAAGAAAAATTAAGGAATATGACATTTTTTAAAATGTAATTTTAAAATTGTTATAAAAAACCTTATACAAGGATTATGAAACAGTGTTAAATTGGTGATTAAAGAATTTAAATAAAGACACTTCACATGTGTTCATTTCCCTCCTCAGGAAGGCACAGGGTCAGATCAGGATGATATGACACTAATCTGTTTTTATGGGATATGAGAAGAATGGTGACATTCAGTGCCACCTGGGCCTACTCCCTTGGGCTTCAGCAAATTTGGGAATGGAGTGGTTGGTGAAGTCTTCTTCCTTTGCTAATAAACTTGCTTTCAGATCTGGAACAAAATATGTGCCATATTTGTGGTAAATCTCTCCCAGTCCAGCACCCTGTAAAAGGGGGACTTGGGGTAGGCATTCACAATTAAATATGTGTCATTCTAACTGACAGAGCCAGGGTATGTTGGCTCCCAGGGCAGGGATATCCCTCAGGGAAATAATAATTCCTGAACCAAGGAACAAACAATATTCAGTATACACCATCATGCCTTCCCTCTGTGAGTCTCAATCCCTGTCCCCAATCATGCCTCCAACCCACTCAACACAAAATATATCAGCCTCTCCACATATCCTGTGTTCTCTTCATCACAGGACCACCTTGGCTGTCACTCAGCATTTAGGTCCAGAATGAGACTTCTAGCAAGCACAAATAGAGCAAGAAATCCTGCCACTAAGAGCCATGAGTCAATCCTCATATCAGCTATAAACAGTGGACAGGACAGACACATCAAAATTGTCCAAAATTTCCCTGACTTGAAGTGGGTTCATTGACTGCACTTGGGCATTCATCATGGTAGGCTCTTCTTAGTGAAGACCCGGGATGCTAAGCTGCATGTCTTAGATACAGTGGTAATTTCTGTGCCATTGGAAAAGAAAGGTAGGCTGAAGTTTGGACAGGGGCACTTCATTAAACTTCTGCCTACCCTGCACCCAATTGGAATTTGTCCTTGGGCATTCCTGAGTTTCATCCTCCAGGGAGAGTCAAATCCTCACCATCCATTGGGGCTGAAGGTGATCCTTGGGGCCACAGAATCATCCTCATATGCCTACAATGAACTGCACAGTCCACAACACCTCCACCATCATCTGCAAACTTAGGGATTCCATTATATTTTCAGAACACAGGGCAGCCATTGGGTAGAGCCCTGTTGTTTAGCAACCTGATGCCTATTGTGAGCAGGAGAGGGTCTGCATAATTTGCACATGTACATTCCAAGCACCTGCCAGAATTCTAGGCCACTTTGGAACCTGGGCTGACCCTGTCTCCTCCACAGGTTCAAGTCCCAGTGAGATTTCTTCCCTAAGGTTTCCTAAGTTGAGATTTCCTGCTGTATATTAGGCACACCTGCATACAGGGATTCCTATTTGGAGTAATGGGAAATGTTCAGAAACACTTGGTGTGATATGTAGCTGATTCAGCACACAAGGCTCAACAGAGAAGCCTCTACTTGAAAGTTGATATGAGTGATGTGAAGTCATGTAACTGGAACTAGATGATAAGAGGGAGAAAAAGTAACCTAGTACTGTTCAGCAATAAATAATACCCCAAGGAGGATACATGGACATTATGAAGAGTAAGGTTTATAATATTACAAATCTTTAATCAAATGCCTTGAAGATAATACATTAATACAAATTTGTGCAATGTGGGAAGCAAAGTAGTTATTTGAGGTTACTTGCTTTCCTGAGACTCTGCTTTGCTTTATTATAAAGTGCTGAGTTTTGATACTTTTGTGTTTTTGTAGCTTATAGATAATTTTTAAAAGGAATTCAATACAATGAAAGAAACAAAAATTAAACTTCTCTTTTAAAACAAATCACCATGAGGGCACAATAATTTTCTACCAATACAGCCTAAAATTCATAAATTCAATTTCATCTGGAAGAACCTCTGAAAAACAACACAATTTGAGGAAGATTCTTTAAAAGTTGCTCCCTGGAGGATGCAACTCAGGAATGCCCAAGGGCAAATTCCAATTGGGTGTAGGGTAGGCAGAAGTTTAAAAGATCTAAAATGTCCAGATGAAGGAAATAATTGACATATATTCAGATGAAAGAGAATAAATATACCTGAAAAGTAATGTCATGTTTGATAGCAGACTGGATGCTATTTTTGTTTTGTGCCTTTCTACATTTCTATTATTATTATTACTATTAACATTTTGCTTGGTCCATAGGACATGAGTGTGTAATTGTTGATGTGGGGAGAAGGCCCCTAGATGAGATATTTTTACTACAACCAGGTTAATTTAATGATTGTGGTAATGTTCCTGTGAATACATAAGAGACTGTCTCTGTTCTTATGTGAAATACTACAAAATAATTAAAGAAACTAACATTTTTTAAAATATAAATTTAGAATTGTTAAAGAAAATCTTATACAAGTAATATGAAACAATGTTAAATCAGTGATAAAAGAAATTAAATAAAGACAATTCACATGTGTTGGTTTCCCTCTTCATGAAGGCACAGGGTCGGATCAGGGTGAGATTACACTGACCTGCTTATTGGGATATGAGAAGAATTGTCACAATCACTGCTGCTTGGGCCTACTCCCTTGGGCTTCAGCAAATTCAGGAATGGAGAGGTTGGAGAAGTCTTCTTCCTTTGCTAATAATCTTGCCTCCAGATCTGGAACAAAATATGTGCCACATTTGTGGTTAACCTCTCCCAAGTCCAGCACCATCTAAAAGTGGGACTTGTGGTGGGCATTCACAGTTACATGTGTATCTTTCTAACTGACAGAACCAGGGTATGTTGGCTCCCAGGACAGGGATATCCCTTAGGGCAATGATAATTCCTGACAAAGGTACAAACAATACTCTGTGTCAACCACCACACCCTCCCTCTGGGAGACACCATCCTTGTCCTCAATCATGCCTCCATCCTACACAACACCAAAAATATCAGACTCTCCACATATCTTGTGTTCTCTTCATCACAGGACCACCTTGACTGTCACTCAGCATTTAGGCCCAGAATGAGAATTCTGGCAAGCATAAATAAAGCAAGAAATCTCACCACTAAGACAGCCATGTCCTCATGTCAGGTATAAACAGTGGATGGGGCAGACACAACAAAGTTGCTCAAATATCCCTGACATAAAGGTGGTGCACTGAGTGCACATGGGCATGCCTCATGGTAGGCTCTGCTAAGTGAGCACCCAGGATGTTAAGCTGCATGTCTTATATCCTGCTATAGTTTCTGTGCCATTGGAAAAAAAAAAGCAGACCCAAGCTGGGCCAGGGGCATTTCATTAAACTTCCACCTTCCCCACACCCAATTGGAAATTGCCCTTTGGCATTCCTGTATAGCATCCTCAAGGGAGATTCAAATACTCACCATTCATTGGAGCTGCAGGTGATCCTCAGGGCTGCAGAATCATCCTCATATACCTGCAACAAACTGCACAGACCACAACACCTCCATCATCACCTGTACACTTTTGGGAGCCCATCATATTTTCAGACCAAAGTGCAGTCATTGGTATAGAGCCCTGTTACTTAGCAACCTGATGCCTTTTGTGAGGCAGGAGATTGCTAGCAAAATTTTTGCATGCATATTCCAACCACCTGACAGAATTGTAGGCTGCTTTGGAACTTGGGCTGACTCTTTCTCCTCCACAGGTTTGAGCCCCATTGAGATTTCTTCCCTGAGGTTTCTTAACTTGGGATTTACTGCCATATATTAGGCACACCTGGGTACAAGAATTCCTATGTGGAGTAATGGGAAAGAATCTGAAACACTTGGTGTGGTGTTTAGTTGATTCTGCACACAAGGCTCAGCAGAGAAGCCTCTATTTGAAAGTGGGTATTAGGGATGTAAAGTCATATAACTGGAACTAGATGACAAGAGGGGGAAACAGGAAACCTAGGACTGTGCAGCAATAAACAATACCCCAAGGAAGACACATGGACTGTATGAAGAGTATTCTTTATAATATAAGAAATTTTAGTCAAATGCCTTGAAGTTAACCCATTAATACAAAGTTGTGCAATGAAGGAAACAAAGTAGTTATTTCAGGTTCCTAGCTTTCCTGAGACTTTTCTGTGCTTTATTATAAAGTGGTGAGTTTTGATACATATGTGCTGCTGTAGCTTATAATGTTTAAAATGAATTCAATACAATTAAAGAAACAAAAATCTAACTTCTCATTAAAAAAAAATCACCATGAAGGCAGAGCAATTTTCTGCCAATACAGCCTAAAATTCATAAGTTCAATTTGATAGGAAGAATCTCTGAAAAAAAATCACAATTTGGAATATTCTTTAAAAGGATTGTTTAGCAGTTTTCTAATATGTCCAGATGAACTAAATAATTGACATATATTCACATGAAAGAGAATAACTATACCTGAAAAAGAAATGCCATTTTTGATATGAGACTGGACACTAGTTTTTTTTTTTTTTTTTTTTTTTTTTTGTGCCTTTGTAAATTGCTGTCATTATTATTACTGTTAACATTTTGCTTGGTCAATAGGATATGACTGGGTAACTGTGGGGAAAATGCATGTAGATGAGATATTTTTACTGCAACCAGGTTAATTTAGTGATTGTGGTAATGTTCCTGTGAATACATAAGAGACTGTCTCTGTTCTTAAGTGAAATACTGCAAGAATAATTAAAGAAATTGCCATTTTAAAAAATAAATCTAAAATTGTTAAAGAAAACCTTATTATACAAGGCATATGAAACAATGATAAATTGGTTATGAAAGAATTTAAAGACACTTCACATGTTTTGGACTCTCTCAACATGAAGTCACTGGGTCAGATCAGGGTGAGATTACACTGAACTGCTTTCATGGGATATGGGAAGAATGGTCACAGACAATACCACTTGGGCCTACTCCCTTGGCCTTCAGCAAATTTGAGAATGGAGAGGTCAGGGAAGTCTTCATCCTTTTGCTAATAAACTTGCTTTCAGATCTGGAAAAAAATGTGTGCCACATTTGTGGTTAATCTCTCCCAAGTCCAGCACCATGTAAAAGGGGTGGGGTGGGCATTCACAGTTACATGTGTATCTAACTGACAGAGCCAGGGTATGTTGGCTCCTAGGACAAGGATATCCCTCAGGACAATGATAATTCCTGGACCAAGGAACAAACAATATTTACTGTACACCATCATTCCTCCCCTCTGGGGGTCTCCATCTGTGCTGGCTTGGATGTATTATGTCCCCCAGAAAAACCCATATTCTTTGATGCAATCTTGTGGGGCAGTCATATTAGTGGGGATTAAGTTGGAATGTTTGGATTAGGTTGTTTGCATGGAAATGTACCACACCCAACTGTAGGTGATAACTCTGATGAGATATCTCCATGGAGGCATGGCCCCAACCATTCAGGGTGGGCCTTGATCAGTGGAGCCATATAAATGAGCTGATGGGCAGAGGGAACTCAGTGCAGCTGTGAGTGATGTTTTGACAAGGAGCTACAGCCAAGAGGGACACTTTGAAGAAAACAGTGGAAAAGAGAGAGGAGCTTCAGCTTACAGACACATTTTGGAGATGGACTTGAAAGATTTTTGCTCCAGAGAATCTAAGAGAGGACAAACACCCCAAGACCAATTAAGAGTGACATTTTTGAGGAACTGCAGTCTAGAGAGGAACGGCCTGGGAGAAAGTCATTTTGAAACCAGATCTTTGGAACAGACAACAGCCACATGGCTTTCCAGCTAACAGACATTGTCTGGACACCATTGGCCATCCTCCAGTGAAGGTACCTAATTGCTGATGTGTAACTGTTTCCAAATAAACCCACTTTTATAAAAGTCAATCCATATCTGGTGTTTTGCATTCTGGCAGCATTAGCAAACTAGAACATATTTTGGTACCAGAGAAGTGGGGTGCTTTTGCTGCTGAGTTTGCAAATACCAAACATGTTGGAATGGCTTTTTAAATGGATAAGGGGATGATTCTGGAAGAATTTGTGAGGAGCTTGATAGAAAAGGCCTAAACTGCTTTGAAGAGAGTGTTTATGGAAATATGGACTCTAAAGATACTTCTGATGAGGATTTAAACAGAAATGATGAATGTGTTGTTAACTAGAAGAAAGGTGATCCTTGTTTTAAAGTGGCAGAGAATTTGGCAAAATTTAGTCCTGGTGTCAGATGGAAGGAAGAATTTGAAAGCAACAACCTGGAATACTTAGCTGAGGAGATCTCCAGATTATGTGTGGAGGATGTACCCTGGCTTCTCCTTGCAGCTTATAGTAAAATGTGAGTGGAGAGAGATGAACTTAGAACTGAACCCTTGGGCTTAAAGAAACCAGAAGCTGATGGCTTGGAAATTTCCAGGCTTCCAGGAGGTGGAATCCCAGAAGCTACAGGCCAATATGAAGATATTACCAAACATGGAACCAAGCCACCATTTCAGTACAAGCCAAGATTGCAAAAGGAGTTAAGCAGAAAGGATTTGTGGAAAGTCCTATTTTCTGATGGCTTTGACCCCTGTGTGCTTCATGGGAAGCCAACAGAATTTTTGTGAGATCTTCATAGACAGAGATGCTGCCAGTCTGGACTGGAGGAGACAGACAAGGAAAAAACTGAAGGAAAAATTTCTTCAAAGACAGAGCCATGGAGGTTGAGGTCTGGAGTCAAGAGGTCTTGGGCTGGGAGAGTAGAGCAGCACACATTCATGGAAAGGGTGAGTTTGCCCTGGAGGTCAAGGGTGGGCCTTCAACCTCAATGCTAAGGAAATGGTCTGCCACCCCAAGCCCCAAAGAAGGTGGAGTACATTCCCAGGGAATTGGGGAGAGCCTGGGTGCCACCACAATGTTTTGAAGGGGTTGAGCATGTGCCCCAGAGATGGAAGGGAAATTCAGTTGCTGCCCCAATGTTTGAGGAGGGTGAGCCAAAAACATGGTCTCCCCAATGTGTGGATATGTTGGAGCACTCACCCCAGTGTTTGGAGATGAAAGGGCTGCCAAAAAGGCCCTTCAGAAGGGTTACACTCTCGCTCTCTCAAGCACCAATGATGCAACACCATTCTGTAAATGACTCTCAGACTTTGAAATCTAGTGGAGTTTGTCTATGGGTTTTAGGAACAGTTTTTGTCCTGTGAACCCTGTTTTCCTTACCATTTCTTGTTATGGCAATGGGAATGTTTATCCTATGAATGTCCTCCTTTGTATATTGGATGCACATAACTTGTTCTAAGTTCACAGATCCACAGCTAAAGGAGAATTATGCCTTAGGACTGACAATGCCTGTAATTGATTATGATGGGATCTTATACTTAACAATTGTTACCGAAATGATTCAAGTTTCTGTGATATTGTGGGATGAATGTATTTTGTATTTGGAAAGAGTATGTTTTATTGGAGTCCATGGGGTGGAATGTGCTGGTTTGTATGTCTCCCAGAAAAAGCCATATTCTCTGATGCAATCTTATGGGGCAGACATATTAGTGGGGATTAAGTTGGAACGTTTGGATTAGGTTGTTTGCATGGAAATGCACCCCACCCAACTGTAGGTGATAACTCTGATGAGATATTTCCATGGAGGCATGGCCCCAACCATTCAGGGTGGGCCTTGATCAGTGGAGCCATATAAATGAGCTGACAGGCAGAGGGAACTCAGTGCAGCTGTGAGTGATGTTTTGAAGAGGAGCTACAGCCAAGAGGGACACTTTGAAGAACATACGGGAACAGAGAGAGGAGCTTCAACTTACAGAGACATTTTGGAGATGGACTTTGAATGCAGACTTTTGCTCCAGAGAAGCTAAGAGAGGACAACACCCTAAGAACAACTGACAGTGATATTTTTGAGGAACTGCAGCCTAAAAAGGAATGGCTTGGGAGAAAGCCATTTTGAAACCAGAACTTTAGAGCAGATGCCAGCCACATACCTCCCCAGCTAACAGAGGTTGTCCAGACACCATTGACCATCCTCCAGTGAAGGTACCTGATTGCTGATGTGTTACCTTGAACACTTTATGGCCTTAAGACAGTAACTGTGTAACCAACAAACCTCTTTTATAGAAGCCAATCCATCTCTGTTGTTTTGCATTCTGTCAGCATTAACAAACTAGAACACCATCCCTGTCCCTAATTGTGCCTCCAACCCATTAAAACACACAAAATATCAGCCTCTCCACATGTCATGTGTTCCCTTCATCACAGGACCACCTTGACTGTCACTCAGCATTTAGGCCCAGAAGGAGAATTCTGGCAAGCATAAATAGAGCAAGAAATCTCACCACTAAGAAAGCCATGAGCCAATCCTCATGTCAGTTATAAACAGTGGACATGACAGACACATCAAAGTTGTACAAATTTCCCTGATTTAAAGTGGGTTCATTGACTTCACATGGGCATGCCTTATGGTAGGCTCTGCTATGTGAGCAGATGGGATGCTAAGCTGCATGTCTTAGATACAGTGGTAATTTCTGTGCCATTAAAAAAAAATGCAGGTCCAAGCTGGGCCAGGGCCACTTCACTAAACTTCTCCCTAAACCGCACCCAGTTGGAATTTGCTCTTGGGCATTCCTGTATCACATCCTCCAGGGAGAGTCAAACCCTCATCATCCATTAAGGCTGCAGATGATCCTCAGGGCTGCAGTATCATCCTCATAGACCTACAGCAAATGACACAGACCACAACACTTCCACTATCACCTGCACACTTGGGGAGTCCATTATATTTTCTGACCACAGGGCAACAATTGGGATAGAGCTCTGTTGAGTAACAACCTGATGCCTATTGCGAGGCAGGAGAGGGTCAGCATAACTTGCACATCTGCAGTCCAAGCAGCCCCCAGAATTCTAGGCTGCTTTGGAACCTGGGCTGTCTCTGTCTCCTCCAAGGTTTGGGCCCCAGTGAGATTTCTTCCATGAGGTTTCTTAACTTGGGATTTCCTGCTGTATATGAGGCACACTTGGTTACAGGGATTCCTATATGGAATAATGGGAAAGATTCAGAAACACTTGATGTGGTGTGTAGATGATTCTGCATGCAAGGCTCCTCGAAGAAGCCTCTACTTGAAAGTGGATATGAGGGATGTGAAGTCATGTAAACGGAACTAGATGAAAAGAGGGGAAAAAGGAAACCGAGGACTATGCAGACTTAAACTATACCCCAAGGAAGATACATGGGCTGTATGTAGATTACAGTTCGTAATACTAGAAATTTTAATCAAACACCTTGAAGATAACCTTTTAATGCAAACTTGTTCAATGCAGGAAGCAAAGCAGTTATTTCATGTTACTACAT
Organism: Choloepus didactylus; assembly: GCF_015220235.1. Taxonomy (NCBI): domain Eukaryota; kingdom Metazoa; phylum Chordata; class Mammalia; order Pilosa; family Megalonychidae; genus Choloepus; species Choloepus didactylus. The sequence continues at coordinate 21,588,183 of NC_051330.1, read as the reverse complement.
TTCCTGAGACTTTGCTTTACAATAAAGTGGTGATTTCTGATACTTCTGTGTTGTGCCTTATAGATAATATTTAAAATGAATTCAATACAATGAAAGAAACAAAATTAAACAACATTAAAAAAACCACCATGAGGGCACAATAATTTTTGGCCAATACAGCCTAAAATCCAAAAACTCAATTTCATCAGGAAGAACATCTGAAAAAAAAAAAACAAAAAAAAAAACAATTTGAGGAATATTCTTTAAAAGGATGCTTCAGCAGTTATCTAATATGTCCAGATGAATGAAATAATTTAGATATATTCAGGTGAAAGAGAGTAGATATATATGAAAAAGAAAGGTCATGTTTGCTATGAGACTGGATACTATTTTTGTTTTGTGCCTTTCAACATTTCTGTCATTATTATTACTATTAACAAATTGCTTGTTCGATGGGACATGATTAGGTAATTGTTGAGTTGGGGTCCAGGCCACAACATGAGATACTTTTACTACACCCAGGTTAATTTAATGATTATGGTAAAGTTCCTGTGAATACATAAGAGACTCTCTCTGTTCTTATGTGAAATAGTACAAGAATAATTAAAGAAACTGACATTTTTTAAAACATAAATTTAAAAATGTTAAAGAAAACCTTATTATAAAAGTAATATGAAACAATGTTAAATCAGTGATGAAAGAAATTAAATAAATTCACTTAACATGTGATGGTTTCCCTGCTCATGAAGGCACAGGGTCAGATCATGGTGAGATACATTGACCTGCTTTCATGCAATATGTGAATAATGGTCACAGTCAGTGCCACTTGGGCCTACTCTCTAAGGCTTCAGCACATTCATGAATGGAGGGTTCAAGGAAGTCTTCTTCCTTTGCTAATAAACTTGCTTTCAGATCTGGAAAAAAATATGCACCATATTATTGCTTAATCTCTCCAAATTCCAGTGTCATGTAAAAGGGGGACTTGGGGTGTACATTCTCAGTTACATGTGTATCATTCTAACTGACAGAGCCAGGGTATGTTGGCTCCCAAGACAGTGATATCCCTCAGGGCAATGATATTTCCTGAACCAAGAAACAAATAATATTCAGTGTACACCATCATGCCTGCCCTCTGAGAGTCTCCATCCCTCTCCCCAATCATGCCTCCCACCCACTCAACACAAAAAATATCAGCCTCTCCACATATCATGTGTTCTCTTCATCACAGGACCACCTTGACCTTCACTCAGCATTTAGGCCCAGAATAAGACTTCAGGCAAGCATAAATAGAAAAAGAAATACCACCACTAAGACAGCCATGAGCCAATCCTCATATCAGCTATTAACAGTGGACAGGGAAGACACATCAAAGTTGTCCAAATGTCCCTGACTTATAGTGCGTACATTGCCTTCACATGGACATGCCTCATGGTAGGCTCTGCTAAGTGTGCACCCAGGATGTTAAGCTGAATGTCTTAGATCCAGTGGTAATTTCCATGCCACTGTAAAAAAAGGCAGGCCCAAGCTTGGCAAGTGGCACTTCATTAAACTTCCACCTACCCCACTCCCAATTGGAATTTGCCCTTGGGCATTCCTGTATAGCATCCTCCAGGGAGAGTCAATCCCTCATCATCCATCTGGGCTGATGGTGATCCTCAGAGCTACAGAATCATCCTCATATACCTACAGAAAACTGCACAGGCCACAACACCTCCAACTTAACTGCACACTTGAGGAGCCCATTATATTTTTAGACCAGAGGGCAGCCATTGGGACAGAGCCCTGTTGCTTAGCAACCTGATGCCTATTGTGAGGCAGGAGAGTGTCAGCATCATTTGCACATGTGCATTCCAAGACCACACCAGAATTGTAGGCTGCTATAGATCCTGGGCTGACTCTGTCTCCTCCACAGGTTTGAGCACCAGTGAAATTTCTTCCCTGAGGTTGCTTATCTTGGGATTTCCTGCTGTATATTAGGTATACCTTGGTACAGGGATTCCTATTTGGAGTAATGGGAAAGATTCAGAAACACTTGGTGTGGAGTGTAGCTGATTCTGCACACAAGGCTCAGCAGAGAAGCCTCTATTTCAGAGTGAATATGAAGGATGTGAAGTCATGTAACTGGAAGTAGATGACAAGAGGGTGAAACAGGAAACCTAGGGCTGTTCAGTAATAAAAAATATGCCAAGAAAGTTACATGGACTGTATGAAGATTACTGTTTATAATATTAGAAATTTTAATCAAATGCCTTGAAGATTAATGCAAACTTGTGCTATGTGGGAAGCAAAGTAGTTATTTCAGGTTACTAGCTTTCCTGAGACATTGCTTTGTTTTATTATAAAGTGGTGATTTTTGATACATGTTTTGTAGTTTATAATTTTTAAAATGAATTCAATACAATGAAACAAAAATCACCATGAGGGCACAATAATTTTTTGCCAATACAGCCTAAAATTCATAAACTCAATTTCATCATGAAGAACCTCTGAAAAAAAACACAATTAGAGATTATTCCTTAAAAGGATGATTCAGCAGTTTTCTCATATGTCCAGATGAATGAAATAATTGAGATATATACAGGTGACAGAGAATAAATATACCTGAAAAAGAAATGCCATGTTTGGTATGAGACTGGACACTATTTTTGTTTTGTGCCTTTCTACATTACTATTATTATTATTACTATTAACATTTTGCTTGTTTAATAGGACATGATTGGGTAATTTTTGAGGTGCAGTCCAGGCCCCTGGATGAGATATTTTCACCACACCCAGCTTAATTTAATCATTGTGGTAATGTTTCTGTGAATACTTAAAAGACTGTCTCTGTTCTTAAGTGAAATACTACAAGAATAATTACAGAAATTGACATTTTTTAAAACATAATTTAAAAAAGTTAAGGAAAACCTTATTATACACTGAATATGAAACAATGTTAAATCAGTGATAAATGAAATTTTAAAAAGACACTTCACATGTGATGGTTTCCCTCCTCATGAAGGCACAGGTTCAGATCAGGGTGAGATTACACTGACCTGCTTTCATAGCATATGAGAAGAATGATCACAATCAGAGCCACTTGGGCCTAATCTCTTGGGCTTCAGCATACTCAGGAATGGAGGGTTTGGGGTAGTCTTCTTCCTTTGCCAATAATCTTGCCTTCAGATCTGGAATAAAATATGTGCCACATTTGTGGTTAATCTCTCCAAATTCCAGCACCATTTAAAAGTGGAACTTGGGGTGTGCATTCTCAGTTACATGTGTATCATTCTAACTGACAGAGCCAGGGTATGTTGGCTCCCATGAAAGGGATATCCCTCAGGGCAATGATAATTCCTGAACCAAGGAACAAATAATATTCAGTGTACACCATCAAGCCTGCCCTCTGGGAGTCTCCATCCCTCTCCCCAATCATGCCTCCCACCCACTCAACACAAACAATATTGGCCTCTCCACATATCATGTGTTCTTTTCATCACAGGACCACCTTGACCTTCACTCAGCATTTAGGCCCAGAATGAGACTTCAGGCAAGCATAAATAGAGAAAGAAATACCACCACTAAGACAGCCATAAGCCAATCCTCATATCAGCTGTTAACAGTGGACAGGGAAGACACATCAAAGTTGTCCAAATGTCCCTGACTTATAGTGGGTTCATTGCCTTCACATGGGCATGCCTCATGGTAGGCTCTGCTAAGTGTGCACCCAAGATGTTAAGCTGAATGTCTTAGATCCAGTGGTAATTTCTGTGCCATTGAAAAAAAAAGGCAGGCCCAAGCTTAGCAAGTGGCACTTCATTAAACTACTGCCTAACCCACACCCAATTGGAATTTGCCCTTGGGCATTTCTGTATACCATCTTCCAGGGAGATTCAATCCCTCATTGTCCATCTGGGCTGCTGGTGATCCTCAGAGCTACAGAAATATTCTTATAGACCTACAAAAAACTGCACAAGTGACAACACCACCACTGTCACATGCAAACATGGAAAGCCCATTAAATTTTCATACCACAGGGCAGCCATTGGGATACAGCCCTGCTCCTTACCAACCTGATGCCTATTGTGAGGCAGGAGAGGGTCAGCATAATTTGCACATGCACATTCCAAGCACCCACCAGAATTCTAGGCCGCTTTGTAATCTGGGCTGACTGTGTCTCCTCCACAGGTTCAAGCCCCAGTGTGATTTCTTCCCTGAGGTTTCTTAACTTGGGGTTTCCTTCTGTACATTAGGCACTCCTGGGTACACTGATTCCTATTTGGAGTAATATGAGAGATTCAGGAACACTTGGTGTGGTTTATAGCTAATACTGCACACAATGCTCAGCAGAGAAGCCTCTATTCGAAAGTGGATATGAGGGATGTGAAGTATTGTAACTGGAACTAGATGACAAGATGGGGAAACAGGAAACCTAGGACTGTGATGCAATAAACAATACCTCAAGGAAGATACATGGACTGTATGAAGAGTACTCTGTATAATATAAGAAATCTTTAATCAAATGTCTTGAAGATAACCCATTAAAGCAAACTTGTGCAATGCAAGAAGTGGAGTTATTTCAAGTAACTACCTTTCCTGAGACTTTGTCTGTTTTATTATAAAGTGGTGATATTTGATACTTGTGTGTTGCTGTAGCTTATGGATAATGTTAAAATAAATTCAATACAATGAAAGAAACAAAAATTAAACTTATTTAAAAAAATCACCATGATGGCACAATAAATTTCTTCCAATACAGCCAAAAATTCATAAACTCAATTTCATCAGGGAAAAACTCTGAAAAAAAACACAGTATGAGGAATACTGTGCAAAAGGATGGTTCAGCAGTTTTCTAATGTGTCCAGATGAAGGAAATAATTGAGATATATTCAGATGAAAGAGAATAAATATACCTGAAAAGTTTTGCCATGTTTGATATGAGACTGGACACTATTTTTACTTTGTACCTTTCTACATTTCTACAATTATTATTACTATTAACATTTTGCTTGTTTGATAGGATATGACTTGGTAATGGTTGAGGTGGGGACAAAGTCCCTAGATGGGATATTTTTTCTACAACCAGGTTAATTTAAATACTTTGGTAATGTTCCTGTGAATACAAAAAGGACTGTCTCTGTTCTTATGTGAAATACTACAAGAATCATTAAAGAAACTGACATTTTTTAAAACATAAATTTAAAATTCTTAAAGAAAATATTATACAGGGAATATGAAACAGCATTAAATCAGTGATAAAAGAAATTAAATAAAGACACTTCATGTGTGTTGGTTTCCCTCCTCATGAAGGTGCAGGGTTAGATCAAAGTGGAATTACGCTGACATGATTTCATGGGATGTGGGAATAATGGTCACAGTTAGTACCATTTGGGCCTACTCCATTGGGCTTCATCAAATTTGGGAATGGAGAGGTCAGGGAAGTCTTCTTCCTTTGCTAATAAACTTGCTTTCAGATGTGGAACAAAATATGTTCCACATTTTTGTTTAATCTCTCCCAAGTGCAACACCATGTAAAAGGGGGACTTGGGGAGGGCATTCACAGTTACATGTGGATCATTCTAACTGACAGAGCCTGGGTATGTTGGCTCCCAGGACAGGGATATCCCTCAGGGCAATTATAATCCCTGGACCAAGGAACAAACAGTATTCAGTGTACATCATCATGCCTGCCCTCTGGGAGTCTCCATCCCTGTCCCCAATCATGCCTCCAACACACTCAACACAAAAAATGTAAGCCTCTCAACCTATCATGTGTTCACTTCATCACAGGACCACCTTCACTGTCACTCAGCATTTAGGCCCAGAATGAGACTTCTGGCAAGCATAAATAGAGCAAGAATTCCCATCACTAAGACAGCCATGAGCCAATCCTCATGTCAGGTATAAACAGTGGACAGGGAAGACACATCAAAGTTGTCCAAATTTCCCTGACTTAAAGTGGGTTCATTGACTGCACATGGCATGTCTCATGGTAGGTGCTGCTAAGTGAGCACTCCTGATTCTAAGCTGCATGTCTTAGAACCAGCAGTAATTTCTGTGCCATTGGAAAAAAAAGGCAATCCAAAGTTTGGCCAGCAGCAGTTCATTAATCTTATTACCCCACCCACAATTGGAATTTGCCCTTGGGCATTCCTGTATAGCATCTTCCAGGGCAAGTCAAACCCTCAGCATCCATCAGGGCTGCAGGTGATCCACAGGACTGCAGAATCATCCTCATATACCTACAACAGACTTCACAGGCCAAAACACCTCCACCATCACCTGCACACTTGTGGAGCCCATTATATTTTCAGACCACAGGGCAGCCATTGGGATAGAGCCTTGTTGCTTAGCCATTCTAAGCACCAGTCAGAATTCTAGGCTGCTTTGGAACTTGGGATTTCTCTGTCTACTCCACAGTTTTGAGCCCCAGTGATATTTTTTCCCTTAGGTTTCTTAACTTGGGATTTCCTATGGTATATTAGGCAATCCAAGTACAGGGAATCCTATTTGGAATAATGGGAAAAATTCAGAAACACATGTAACTGGAACTAGATGGCAAGAGGGAGAACAGGAAACCTAGGACTGTGCAGCAATAAAAAATACTCCAAGAAAGATACATGGGCTGTATGAAGATTTCTGTTTATAATATTAGAAATTTTAATCAAGTGCCTTGCAGATAACCCATTAATGCAAATTTGTGCAATGAAGGAAGCATATGAATTATTTCAGGTTACTTGCTTTCCTGAATCTTTGCTTTGCTTTATTTTAAAGTGGTGTGTTTTTATACCTGTGTGTTGTTGTAACTTATAGTTGGTGTTTAAAATGAACTCAGTACAATGAAAGAAATGAAAATTAAACTTACTGTTAAAAAAATCACCATGAGGGTGCAATAATTTTCTGCCAATATACCCTAAATTCCTAAAATAAATTTCATCAGGAAGAACATCTGAAAAAAAACACAATTTGAAGAATATTCTTTAAAATGATGGTTCAGCAGTTTTCTAGTATGTCCAGAGGGAGGAAATAATTGTGATATATCCAGATGAAAGAGATTAAATATACCAGTAAAAGAAATGCCATGATTGATATGAGACTGGACACTATTTTTGTTTTTTGCCTTTCTACTTTTCTATCATTATTATTAATGTTAACATTTTGCTTGGTTGATAGGGCATGATTGGGTAAATGTTGAGGTGGGGACCAGGACCTAGATGAAATAATTTTCAACTAGTTTAATTTAATGGTTGTGCTAATGTTCCTGTAAATACGTAACAGACTGTCTCTGTTCTTATGTGAAATATACAAGAATAATTAAAGAAAATGGCATTTTTTAAAACATAAATTTAAAATTGTTAAAGAAAACTTACTATACAAGTAATATGAAATGTTAAATTGGTGATAAAAGAAATTAAATAAAGACAATTCACATGTGTTGGTTTCAAAACTTATGAAGACAGATGATCAGATCAGGGTGAGATTACACTGACCTGCTTTCATGGGATATGAGAAGAATTGTCATAGTGCAACTTGGGGCAACTCCTTGGGCTTCAGCAAATTCAGGAGAGGAGAGGTTGAGAAGTCTTCTTCCTTTGCTAATAAACTTGCTTTCATATCTGGAACAAAATATGTGCCACATTTGTGGTTAGTCTCTCACAAGTCCAGCACTATGTGAAAGGGTGACTGGGGGTGGGCATTCAGTTACATGTGTATCATTCTAACTGACCCATTCTGGGTATGTTGGCTCCCAGGGCAGGGATATCCCTCAGGGCAAAGATAATTCCTGGACCAAGGATCAAACATTATTAAGTGTACACAATCATGTCTTTCTACTGGGAGTTTCCATCCCTGTCCCCAATCATGCCTCCAATCTACTCAACACAATAAATATCAGCCTCTCTACATATCATGTTTTCTCTTCATCACAGGACCACCTTGACTGTCACTCAACATTTAGACCCAGAATGAGCCTTCTGGCAATTATAAATACAACAGGAAACCCCACCACTAAGACAGCCATGAGCCAATTATCATGTCAGCTATAAACAGTGGACAGGCAGACACACCAAAATTGTGCATATTTTCCTGACTTAAAGTGGATTCATTGACTGCACATGGGCATGCCTCAAGATAGGCTCTGCTAAGTGAGAACCCAGTATGCTAATCTGCATGTCTTAGATCCAGCAGTATTTTCTGTGCCATTGGAAAAAAACACAGGCCCAAGCTTGGCCAGGGGAACTTCATTAAACTTTGGCCTACCCCACACCCAATTGGAATTTGCCCTTGGGCATTCCTGTATAGCATCCTCCAGGGAGAGTCAAACCCTAATGATCCATCATGGCTGCAGGTGATCCTTGGGGCTGCCTAATCATCCTCATATACCTACAACAAATTACACAGGCCACAACACCTCCACCATCACCTGCACTCTTATGGATCTCATTATGTATTCAGACCACAGGGAAGCCCTTGGGATAGAGCCCTGTTGCTTAGCAACCTGATACATATTGTGAGGCCAGAGAGGCTAAGCATCATTGTGCATGCACATACCAAGCACCCACCAGAATTCTAGGCTGCTTTGGAAGCTGGGCTGACTCTGTCTCCTCCACAGGTCCTAGCCCCAGTGATATTTCTCCCCTGAGGTTTCTTAATTTGGGATTCCCTGCTGTATATTAGGCACCCCTGGTACAGGCATTCCTATTTGGAGTAATGGGAAAGATTCAGAATCACTTGGTGTTCTGGGTAGCTGATTCTGCACCAAGGCTTTGCAGAGAAGCCTCTACTTGAAAGTTGATATGAGGGATGTGAAGTCATGTAACTGGAACTACATGACAAGTGGGGGAAAATGGAACCTAGGACTGTGCAGCAATAAATAATAACCCAAGGAAGATACATGGACTGTATGAAGAGTATAATTTATAATATTAGAATTCTTTAATCAAATGCCTTGAAGATAACCCATTAATGCAAATTTGTGCAATGCAGGAATCAAAGTAGTTTTTTCAGATAGTTGCTTTCCTGAAACTTTGCTTTGCTTTATTATAAAGTGCTGAGTTTTGGTAAATGTGTGTTGTTGTAGCTTATAGATAAAGTTTAAAATGAATTCAATACTATGAAAAAACAAAAATTAAACTTCCCATTAAAAAAAATTCACCATGAAGGCACAATAATTTTCTTCCATTACAGCCTAAAATTCATAAATTCATTTCAACAGGAAGAACCTATGAAAAACAATACAATTTGAGGAATACTCTTTAGTAGTTGGTTCAGCAGTTTTCTGATACGTCCAGATGAAGGAAATAATTGAAATATATTCAGATGAAAGAGAATAAATATACCTGAAAAAGAAATGCCATGTTTCATAGGAGACTGGACACTATTTTTGTTTCGCGCCTTTCTACATTTCTATCATTATTATTACTGTTAACATTTTGCTTGGTCTATAGGACATGATTGGGTAATCGTTGAGGTGGGGACTAGGCCCCTAGATGAGATAATTTTATTACAACCAGGTTAATGTAATGATTGTGGTAATGTTACTGTGAATACATAAGAGACTGTCTCTGTTCTTAAGTGAAATACTACAAGAAGAATTAAAGAAAATAACATATTATAAAACATTAATTTAAAATTGTTAAGAAAACTTTTCTATACATGGAATATGAAATAATGTTAAATGGATGATAAAAGAAATTAAATAAAGACACTTCAAATCTGTTGGTTTCCCAACTCATGAAGGCACAGGGTCAGATCAGGGTGAGATTACACTGACCTGCTTCCATGAGATGAGAATAATGTTCATAGTCAGTGCCAGTTGGGCCTGCTCTCTTGAGCTTTAGCAAATTCCAGAATGGAGAGTTCAGGGAAGTCTTCTTCCTTTGCTAATAAAATTTCTTTCATGTCTGGAATAAAATATGTGCCACATTTGTGGTTAATCTCTCCCAAGTCCAATACCACGTAAAAGAGGGACATGGGGTGGGCACTCAGAGTTACATGTGTATCTAACTGACAGAACCAGGGTGTGTTGGCTCCCAGGACAGGGATATCCCTCAGGGCAATTATAATCCCTGGACCAAGGAACAAACAGTATTCAGTGTACATCATCATGCCTGCCCTCTGCGAGTCTCCAACCCTGTCCCCAACCATGCCTCCAACCCACTCAACACAAAAAATGTAAGCCTCTCAACCTATCATGTGTTCACTTCATCACAGGACCACCTTCACTGTCACTCAGTATTTAGGCCCAGAATGAGACTTCTGGCAAGCATAAATGGAGCAAGAATTCCCATCACTAAGACAGCCATGAGCCAATCCTCATGTCAGGTATAAACAGTGGACAGGGAAGACACATCAAAGTTGTCCAAATTTCTCTGACTTAAAGTGGGTTCATTGACTGCACATGGTCATGCCTCATGGTAGGCTCTGCTAAGTGAGCACCCTCAATGCTAAAGTTCATGTCTTAGATCCAGTGGTAACTTCTCTGCCATTGAAAAAAAGGCAGGACCAAGCTTGGACAGGGGCATTTCATAAACCTTCCACCTACCACACACCCAATTGGAAATTGCCCTTGGGTATTCCTATAGAGCATCCTTAAGGGAGAGTCAAACTCACCATCCATCAGGGCTGCAGGTGATCCTTTGGGCTGCAGAAACATCCTTATATACTTACAACAAACTGCACAGGCCACAGCAGCTCCACCATCACCTGCACACTTGGGGAGCCCAATATATTTTCAGACCACAGGGGAGCCATTGGGATAGAGCCCTGTTGCTTAGCAACCTGGTGCCTATTGTGAGGCTGAAGAGGGTCCGTGTCATATGTGCATGCAAATTCCAAGCACCTGCCAGAATTCTAGGCTGCTTTGGAACCTGGGCTAACTCTTTCTCCTCCACAGGTTTGAGCCACAGTGAATTTCTTCCCTGAGGTTTCCTAACTGGGGATTTCCTGCTGTATATTAGGCACACCTGGGTACAGGGATTCCTATTTGAAGTAATGGGAAAGATTCGGAAACACTTGGTGTGGCATGTAGCTGATTCTGCACACAATGCTCAGCAGAGAAGCCTGTATTTGAAAGTGGATAGGAGGGATGTGAGTTCATGTAACTGGAACTAGATGACAACAGGGGAAGAAAGGAACCTAGGAATGTGCAACAATAAACAATACCCCAAGGAAGATACATGGACTGTATGAAGAGTACTCTTTATAATATTAGAAATTTAATCAAATTACTTGAAGATAACCCATTAATGCAAACTTGGGCAATATGGGAAGCAAAGAAGTTATTTCAGGTTACTAGCTTTCCTGAGACTTTGCTTTGCTTTATTATAAAGCGGTGATTTTGAAACTTGTGTATTTTTGTAGCTTATAGATAATGTTTAAAATAATTTCAAAACAATGAAAGAAAGAAATATACTTATTTTAAGAAAAACACCATAAGTGCACAATTATTTTCTGCCAATACAGCCTAAAATTCATAAACTCAATTTCAACAGGAAGAGCCTCTGAAAAAAACACAATTTGAGGAATATTATTTAAGAGGATTGTTCAGCAGTTTTCTAATATTTCCAGATAAAGGAAATAATTGAGATAAATTCAGAAGAAAGAGAATAAATATACCTGAAAAAGAAATGCCATGTTTGATATGAGACTGGACACTATTTTTGTTTTGTGCCTTTCTACATTTCTATCATTCTTACTATTAACATTTTGCTTGTTCAATAGGACACGATTGGGTAATTGTTGAGGTGGGATCCAGACACCTAGAAGAGATATTTTTCTACAACCATTTTAATTTAATGATTGTGGTAATGTTCCTGTGAATACATAAGAGACTGTCTCTGTTCTTAAGTGAAAGACTACAAGAATAATTAAACAAACTGATATTTTTTAAAACAAATTTAAAATTGTTAAAGAACACCTTATTACACAAGGAATATGAGACAATGTTAAATTTGTGATAAAAGGAATTAAATAAAGACACTTCACAAGTGTTGGTTTCCCTCCTCATGAATGCAGAGGGTCAAATCAGGGTGAGACTACACTGACCTGCTTTCATGGGATATGAGAAGAATGGTCACAGTCAGTGCCATTGGGCATACTCCCTTGGGCTTCAGCACATTTGGCAATGGAGGGGTCAATGATGTCTTCTTCCTTTGCTAATAAACTTGCTTTCAGATCTGGAACAAAATATGTTCCACATTTGTGGTTAATCTCTCCCAAGTCCAGCACCACGTAAATGAGGGACATGGGGTGGGCATTCACAGTTACATGTGTATCATTCTAACTGACAGAGACATGGTACATTGTCTCCCAGGACAGGGATATCTCTCAGGGCAATAATTCCTGGACCAAAGAACAAACAATATTCAGTATAAACCATCATGCCTGCCTTCTGGGAGTCTCCATCCCAGTCCCCATTCATGCCTCCAACCCACTCAACACAAAATATATCAACCTCTCCACATATCATGTGTTCTTTTCATCACAGGACCACCTTGACTGTCACTCAGCATTTTGACCCAGAATGAGACTTCTGGAAAGCATAAATAGAGCAAGAAATCCCACCATTAAGACAGCCAAGAGCCAACCTCATGTCAGCTATAAACAGTGGACAGGGCAGACATATCAAATTTGTCCAATTTTCCCTGATTTAAAGTGGATTCATTGACTGCACATGGGCATGCCTTGTGGTAGGCTCTGCTAAGTGAGCTTCCCGGATGCTAAGCTGCATATCTTAGATCCAGCGGTAATTTCTGTGCCATTGGAAAAAAAACGGGAGACCCAAGCTTGGCCAGGGGCACTTCATTAAACTTCTGCCTACCCCACATCCAATTGGAATTTGCCCTTGGGCATTCCTGTATAGCATCCTCCAGGGAGAGTCAAACCTCACCATCCATCAGGGCTGCAGGTGATGCTCGGGGCTTCAGCGTCATCCTCATATACCTAAAACAAACTGCCCAGGCCACAACACCTCCACCATCACCTGCACAATTTGTAAGCTCCTTATATTTTCAGACTACAGGGCAGCCATTGGGATAGAGCCCTGTTGCTTATGAACCTGATGCCTATTGTGAGGGAGAAAAGGGTCACGGTCATTTGTGCATGTGCATTTCATGCACCCACCAGAATTCTAGGTCGCTTCTGAACCTGGGCTCTCTCTGTCTCCTCCACAGGTTTGAGCCCCTGTGAGATTTCTTCCCTGATGTTTCTTAACTTGGGATTTCCTGCTGTATATTAGGCACATTTGGGTAGAGGGACTCCTATTCGGAGTAATGGGAAAGATTCAGAAACACTTGGTGTTGGTGTAGATGATTCTGCACACAAGGCTCAGCAGAGAAACCTCTATTTGAAAGTGGATCCGAGGGATGTGAAGTCATGTAACTGGAGCTAGACGACAAGAGGGGGAAACAGGAAACCTAGGATTGTGCAGCAATAAGCAATACCCCAAGGAAGATACATGGACTGTATGAAGAGTACTGTTTATATTATTAGAAATTTTAATCAAAAGCATTGAAGATAACCAATTAATGCAAACTTGGGCAATGCAGGAAGCAAAGGAGTTATTTCAGGTTACTAGCTATCCTGAGACTTTGCTTTGCTTTATTATAAACTGGAGATTTTTGATACTTGTGTGTTGTAGTTTATAATGTTTAAAATGAATTCAATACAATGAAAGAAACAAAAATTAAACTTATCATTTAAAAATTATCACCATGTGGGCACAATAATTTTGTGCCAATACAGCCTAAAATTTATAAACTCAATTTCATCAGCAAGAACCTCTGGAAAAAAACACAATTTGAGGAATATTCTTAAAAGGATGATTCTTAAAAGGATAAAGTTTCCTAATATGTACAGATAAAGGAAATAATTGAGATATTCAGATGAAAGAAATTAAATATACCTGAAAAGGAAATGCCATGTTTGATATGAGACTGGACACCATTTTTGTTTTGTGCCTTTCTACATTTCTATCATTATTATTGCTATTAACATTTTGCTTGTTCAATAGGACATGATTTGGTAATACTTGAGTTGCTGTCCAAGTACCTAGAAACTAATCAGAATTCTTCCTTCTATTAAGACAAAGAATAGATATGACTGCTATGGTAGGGCTGATGATTTCCCAGGTTCTTTTTAAATGCACATCACTTTATAAACTAAATATACCTTGTTTACAAGGAGACTGGCTTAGAGATGTTGAGCATCTTGCCTAAGGTTATACAGTGGATTTCAAAGCTTGGAGGGGAACCAAGTTCTCAAATTCTAAAGCATCTATATTCTTCCTACTACAGTGACCCTAGAACTCAGTAGGACACAAACCATTCCTCTTCAAACTTTCTTATCCAGATACACTTATAGGAATAGGTTCTAGAAAGAAATCTGAAATGCATGTCTTTCCTAATGTCCTTAGATAAGAAAAATATGCCTAGGGATATTTCCTACCCAATCCCATTCCCACCCTACCAAAGGGGGTATGTGGTGAAAAGACCCTAAATCTGCAAATATAGAGAGGCACAATGATTAAGAGTATGCATTATAGAGCAAGACAGATTTGGAATATCTAGTCTACAAGTTACTAACCTGTTTGATCTTCAGCCAAATAAGTCTTTTTCATCAATAAAACATCAATAACTAAGGGAAGGTGTAAGGATGAAATGAAATCCTCCTTAGCAAGGTGCTGATAAATTAAACACCAGAAGAGTCACTCTAATGGTGGATCATCTAAGGTCCCACTGAAATTGCAATCATTCTAGCTTAAGGAGCTGTAAGGTCCACATGTTAGAGTCTACCCTTATTGTAGTCATGAGGGGATTATTTTATTAATTAATCCTTGGCTCTTTCTAGAAGCTCAATGTCCCTACTGCCTTGCTTTCATTTACTCTACGGGCCTCTGAGCACTTGTGTTAAGCTCTGAAGGAATAGGAAGAAAAAACCTCTGCCCTAATGTAGCCAGTCCACTGTAAGAGATAGCCAAGGAAACATACCAAAGTGGGACAGCAGATGCAGAGTTGAAGAAAGTTGCTAGAGAGAACTGAAGGAATGTCTCATCATATAATCTTAAAAAGGATGAACATGAAGAAGAAAAACATGTAAGAGAGAATGGAGGTATCCAATAGATTAAATGGCAGGGCTAGGACATGTGACCCAAGGTTGAGACCAGATCACAGGGCTATTGCAATGTCATTCTGATTTCTGACTTGACCCTGACAGCCACAGGAAAACAAAGAGTTATTTTAAGCAGTAGGGTGACAAGATCAAAAAGATTGCTCCAATGGTTCATGAAAGAAGGACTGGAGATTGGTTCAGCTCAGGAGTGGGAAGCAAGAAGAGTAGCAGGAGATTATTCCAGGCTCCTCCTCCTCCATGAAGCCTTCTCTGAACCCATGACCAGGCTGCATTGCAAAATGTCCTCTCCTGCCCCCAGAATATCTTACAAATATCACACTTATTGAATTAGAATAAATTTTCCAAGTATGTGTGTCTGCCTTCACAGAAAATGGAAGCTCTCTATTCACCTGTGTATTTCCAGAGCCTGCACAGAATCTGCCACATACATGTCTGCTGTGTGGCTAAATGAGGAAAAGAAATATATTTTATTGTTGGGGGAGAAAGGATGAGTCTGGCCTGGGACGTTGTCTTTGAGACAAATGCCTATGGAACATTTCTTGGAGATGTCCACCAGAAGACCATAGGACACCAATGTCTGGCAGTCAGGAGAGAGGGTCTAACCAGAGGTACAGATTTGGAAGTCAATGCTGACAAGAGAAAATCTATTAAGAGTGAGATGGCCCTTAAAGGGCATTGCAGGAGCCAGGTGAGGCTAGAATCCTAGGGAATGGGACTTACACCCATGAAAAAATCTGAGGAAAGATCAGAGAGGCTGAAGTAGCATAGAAAGAGAAGCCAAGGAAAGGAGACACTCTAGAAGAGAAAGAATGACTACAACAGAAATCATCAGAAAGGTAGGCAGAGAATCAAAACTTGTCTAAATGATTTTTGGTCTGCCTAAAACTTTGTTTACATAAAAACAAGGTGCCATTTATTGATTCAGTTCTCAGTGAATGAAAGGGTGTCAAGAGGCACTAAATTTCATTCTTTAAGCCCCAAATAACCATTTGTTGATTTGGTTTTGAATCAAACTGTTCACTTAAGTCTCACTATACTGGGTGCCAATCAGGGTACCTTCTCACTGTCACACCCTCACTGTCTACATGGTATTTTTAGGTACATATCAGGTGCTTTTGTTAGGGGTAGTCACAAGGGTGATGTTCAGTAGGATTCTTTTGTATTAAAAAAAGAAAAAAAAAAAAAAAAAACTATGGGGAGGGATTAAGTGATTAGTCTGTGGAAGAGAATAAATCACTGTAATGAGCGAAGGGCTGGCCCATGAAGGAGGCCCTTCGCCGGCCCATGCGCCTCCTGTCACCTGCCAGAGGGTTCGCGGTGCTGGGCCTAAGAGGGTGGGGAGGTAGGTGAGGCCTTGGCCCGAGGAGGTGATGCTGCTGACGCGCCAAGGCGTCTGCGAGGGCCTGCGAATACCATGGAGGTGAGCGGGGGGAGGATGACCCATTCCTGTGGCAGCTGCACCAGGTGCAGTGCCCCGTGTGCCCACAGATGTTGCCCGCCACCCACAGCAACTGGCACGTGGACCACTTCTGGCTACTCGACCCCGCAAGGCAGGCGGAGCCTGGGCCGGGCCTCACAGCTCAGGGAACTCGGCCAAGGCGCACCCCTCCAAGCGGAATCGGCTGTGGTGGAGCTCGGCTCTGAAGCCCCCGCCACTCCGACTACACCAAGAGCAGCGAGGGCGAGGGCAGTGAGGCTGACGATGACAGCAAGACCGAGATTCAGGAGACGTGCCACCCATGCCCAGCGGCGCCTGCCTGGTCCCCGACTTCCCTGTAGCGGGGTCTGTCCAGCAGCCCAGGGAGGAAGGGGTCGGCAAGAGGCAGGTCGCTGCGGCTGCTGCGATGGGGAGCGCTTCTCTATGGATCTGGGACTAGGCAGAGGCGCAGGAGGAGTGGGGGGTGGGGGAATGTCAGAGGACAATAGAGGGAGACCTGGTTGGCGAGGCTGCTATGCTGCAGCCTTCATGGGCAGCGGCAGGGGGCGCCCATATCTCCTGGCGATGGCTGCCGAGATCATACAGATGCTGGAGAGCAAGCCTCTGGACGATAAGATGTGTCCTGCCTACAGGGGTAACGCAGATCAATGAGGCAGGAGACCCTGCTCAGGTCCCTCCTGGAGACTAACAAACTCTACTCCCTCCTGATGTGGGGGCCGCAGGGCTGTGGCAAAACCACTCTGGCTCACATCATAGCTAGCCAACAACAGCAAGAGACGCAGCAAGAAGTTTGTGACATTGTCTGCAACAAATGCCAAGACAACTGATGTGCCAGATGTCATAAAAAAAAAAACCTCAGAATGAAAAGACCTTTTTTCAAAAAGTAAAGTATCTGTTTTATTGATGAGAGTCATCAGTTCAATAAATCTAAGCAGGACACTTTCCTTCCTCTTGTGGTTTGTGGGAGGATTACTCTGGGGTAACCACTGAGAACACCCCCTTCCTGGTCAAGCTAGTCTTCTGAGCCACTGCTGGGTTACTATTCTTGAGAAGCATCCAGTAGAAACAAGGTGACTGCTTTAACAAAAGCAATCAACTTCCTGGGATCCCAAGTCCTGGACTTGAGCTGTCTCACTGACCCTCTGAGTCCTCAGTGTTCATAGAAGACAAAGCCATGCATACG
Source organism: Choloepus didactylus (assembly GCF_015220235.1). Lineage (NCBI taxonomy): Eukaryota > Metazoa > Chordata > Mammalia > Pilosa > Megalonychidae > Choloepus > Choloepus didactylus. The sequence continues at coordinate 21,570,475 of NC_051330.1, read as the reverse complement.
CTGGTGTACCTCAGTGACGGCAATGCCAGAGCTGGATTGAATGGACTGCAGCTGGCTGTTCTGGCCAACTGAGCTCTAGGAAGATGTTTTGTAAGACAAGTGAGCAAATGTATTCTTCCAGTAGAGTTCTGATCACTGAAAATGACATTAGGGAAGGGGTCCAGCAATCCCACTTTTTATATGACTGAACAGGAAAAGAGCATTACAACTGCATTTCTGCATCTGACAAGTCCATGTGTGACTCAGACCAGAAAGCCTCCCTCTGCCATCTTGCTTCCATTCTGGAAGGAAATGAGGACCTGCTGTATGTGTCAGGCTGTTTGTGAGGTTTCCCAGCAAGGGCATAGGTCTCATGGAACCCTCTGCATTGGCACAAGCAGTTGCTGCCTATCATAGGCTTGCTGGAGTGCAAGTCACTTCTGGCCCAGTATGTAGTCTATTTCCCCAGAGCCCCAAAGTCCATCAAGTTGTACAGCACCTACAACAATGTCAAAGTGTGTTTGAGAATCCAGCAGGAACCTCTGCTGCTTGTCCCCCTGCATGTGAGGATCACACCCACCAGGCTGATAAAAGATCTGTGCTATAGTAAAGCCTACAAGTACATCCCCTTGTAGGGTGAGCCTGGGGATCAGGAATACCTGCCTATAGAGCTGAGGGGCACAGTTCTTCAAACAGAGGCATTATGATACCTGTAGGTGGTGACAGCAGAAGGGGCTTTCTTTTCTGTTTTTTTCTTTTCTTTTTCATTCTTTCTTTCTTTTTTCTTTTTTTTTTTAGGGAGCACCAGGAAGAAAGTAACTAGATTGTGAGGTTTGTCACTTGGGAGATGTTAAAACAGACCAAACTTTTGTGCCAGAATTTTAAGTGTTCTTAGTTGGAGAAAGAGCTACTTCAACTAAATGTGTAACACTGAAATGGTATTTGCACTCTGTGCAATGGTTAGGCTTATGAAAATATCTGACAGCATTGTGCAATGAGTAAATATTATAAGGAATTGATCTTATTTTGTGATGGTATTTAAGTCATAATGTCAATTGAGGATTCAGTTCAGTAAGATTTTTTTTTTCTTTAAAAATGTATAATCTGGGTGGTTTCAACTGGTTAAAAAGCAATTGTGATTTAATCTTGCAAGTGTTTTGGGTATTCTTTTAATGTACACAGGTCTTATGCACCAATAAAACTATTTCAAATTACAAAAAAAAAAAAAAATTGTTTACTGAAGGGAAAGTTTACATTTCTATCCAAAGTTTTATATTCAAACTTTTGAAACCCTCACAACTTAAACATAAGTTAAAATTTTGTAGTTCAGTCCCTAAAACTGAATCACTAAAAGCCTCAAAGTTTAGGAAAAGAATAAATCACAATTCAATTTAAGGAAAATGAAATGGGGTTTGAGGAATAGGGTAATGTTTTGCAGGATTGTTTCCCTTTTTTACTATGTACTCTACTGCATTAAGATTTTATGACAAGTGTGATGTTTTAATTTCTTAAAACTATTTTCTAAAGTATAATAGTGTAATACAGAAAATGCTACTTTAAGTATGGAGTGACTCATAAATCCACCTTATGATAAAGGAAGAATATCAGAGTGCTTAAGGAGAGACAATAAATCAAATTCTGCAATGCAGACAACTATGTATGTTTCCAAGAATTGTTTTTCCATGCTTACAGGACAAAGATATCATGAAAATGTAATCCAATAGGAACAGATCAACCTCTTTTGCAAGAGTTTCAAAGTTGTGATGGAGCAATTGTTCCGCTTTATTAGAAAAAGTGTGCAGTATTGAATACTACATCCAAACCTCATGGACTTCCTTGAAATTGTTTTTGTTTGATTTAATTTGTCACAAATCAGAAAAAAAATTACTTTTACCAACCCCATGTTCTGATGGATTTTAGGAATCAAGGTTTGCAAAAGAGGGAAAGAATCTTTGTAAGTGGTAAAGCTTCAATGATCTAGAAGATCTCTGTATATACTCCAATACTTTGATAACCAGGTTATTTTGTTTCAGAAGACCTACACTGTCCCACAAATGTCAACTTCTAAAGGGACTTGGCTCTAAATCACTGTCTATTCCTATCTGGTTGGTCACTTGCTTGAGCCATCTTTTATCTTAGTTTCTAGCAAGTCATATTTCACTGTTGTTTTATTATGATTTCATCAGTTTTAAAGTTGTCATACAGAAAGTAATTCCCAGTTTCCTTTTGAAGTTGATATTAGAGAGCAAGTGACAACATACTTATCACTGACACTGTTCCCCAAGTTTCTCCAGCTCACAATCAGATCCCTTGGCTGAGATGCCTTTGATGTTAATTATGGCCTGGGAAGGTGATGAGGGGCCTGCCCACTGACTGCACCTCAGTCTTGATACCAATACAAGAAAGAAAATAAGGGATAACAGGCATAAAGAAATAGGCATAAAGATTCTTCTTACCTCCATTCATTCCCCTTGTGGTCATCAATGTTCACCCTCCACAGGCACATTAGATCACTAAGGGTCTCAAGGGAGCTCCAATGAGAACAAACCCAATTCTTACTTGCCTGGTCACCAGCCAAGCTCCCCAAACAATTATAAACATAACAGAATTCTTAAGACACAAGAACATCCCCTTTAACTAGGAAACAAGTAAGAAAATATGCACAATATATAAATGCAAACTGAATTCTAATAAATGTTTTGGAAGGATTCTTTTAAGTGTAAATGCACTATGCAAGAACTAACTTTCTTACTAACATAATATTTAGGGTGGACTAGCTGACATTCCACAGATTGCTCACTTAAGCCTTTAGCTTACATTCTATCTAAACACTTCTAAAGCAAGTGTTCAGTATAATGGATGAAAAAAAAAGAAAATGTATCTGGACCTAACTTTAAACCTGAAAATGGGTCCAGAGGAACACTCAACCCTCTTCCCAAAAGTGATATAGTTAAAAGGCTTTACCATGCAGAGGTATGGCTTCCCCAATAGGGTTGCAGGACAGTCTCTCTCTGTAAACTAGTTTCCTTTGAAGTAGCTCTATTAGGGGACACTACAGTCAGTCTTGGAGGAGCTAGATTTTCAAGATTGAGGCACTTTTCCACACAGGAAGCTGATGAAATCTATACATATAGTTCTGTGTTTTTAACCCAAACCTCATCCTTATTGTCTGGCTGATAGCTAATCTGAATTTCACTACCCCAAATTTATGACACACTTGGACTTTGTAGACCCGGGTCAGGGCAGTGGCTGAGTTCTGGGAAAGGTGTAACACCTTCTGCTATTAGTGCTCAAGCTGCTGGGAAGCTGCCACCTCCTCCTGCAGTTTGGGGGTAGCTGCTCATCCTGCTCAGCTTCAGCCAGACACTGACGCTTCCATGTGGTGAACCAGTGCTCTGCCAGGCACAGGGGATCTCAGCCTTGCCCTCCCCCTTCCTGCTCCATCCTTCCCCATGTCACCCCTGATTGGGCCACATCCTCCTCAGGCAGGGCCTCAGAAGGATCATCATCTACTAGCTGCCCATGATTGACACATGCCACTGGCACCTCAGAGGCCTCTGAGTACTGCTCACCACCCAGAACAGCCCAGGACCAACCCTGCCCCATGCCTCCCTATTCATAGCCCTGATGGAGGGTGCCAAAATCCAGTGACCACCATGCTCTGCTTCACTGGCAGGAACCCTCCACCCACACCCCTCATGGTTATGTGTCATCCCTAGGGTCTCTGCTGAACTTGAGGCCTCCATGCAGGCTGGTCTACACCACAGAGCCTGCCCAGAGGACTGGAAAAGATCAGGCTTGAGCAGTAATTTTCATTCCCCCAACTCCTACACATATTAGGACCCTGGGTACTCCCTTTGTGGAAATGCGGGTGGGAGTCATTTTGGAGAGAAAGACAATTTGGTCTCCTGTAGTCCCTGGGCCCACATCTCTGTAACACATTTGTTTGTCATGCCCATTTTCTGAAAATATCTGATTTAGACTAGCTGGTGTCAAGGCAAATCCCAGGCACCTGGGGATTTTGGACAATCCTGCATTCCAGGGACTACTCTTGTGGTCCTCCCATTTGTAACTTTGTAAGTATAGCCAGGGACTCCAGGGGGTAGTCAGGTGGGTGAGCTGACTCCAATAGTCAGCAGTTCTAAACAATGTATTTTGGGGTAACCTGGGCAAGTGCTCCTTGCTTCAAGACCTGTGAGGAACTCTGAAAACTATTCTCAATCTATACCTCCCTAGATGTCAGTTCTGAAAGGAAAGTGAAAATTTTGTTTATGTCTTTTTTCTGCCACATGGGATTTTTTGCAAGAGCCCTTTGTTGTGAGAGAAAGGCTGTCACTACTATGACAGGTGAGGATGCTGAGGGTCCAAGTGGTCCCAGATCACATGGGAAGGAGGGACAGAGGATACAGAGATGGGCCCCAGTCTAAAGCTCCAGCTTTCTGAGCCAAAGCCCATGAGAGGAGCTCCTGAAGCCTGACATCAAGACTGTCATCTCAGCATGTGCCCCAGAAAAGGTGACCAATGCAGGCATTCATCAAAGGTTTGTGTGTGGTTGCTGAAGGCACCTTGAGACTTGCTGTCTAGAACAATGCTTGAAACCATTTAAAAAATTATATAGTCTTCTGGAAGATGGCAGTTAGGAGAGATGGGGCACAAAAACATCTGCATGAAAAATACAAGATAAAAGATAGAAAGTGACCCAGAACACCAGTTCCAGTGATGCACTAGCTGGGCTAGGTCTGCTAAAACCACAGGGACTGTGCACCTTGTGAAACCAAGAGTCTGTGTTCTGAAATGAGTAAGTGAGTCTGCCAAATAACTGACAGCCATGCTGCAGTCTGGGGAAACCATGGGTTGAAGTTTGGTGTCAGACTAGCTTAAAAAACCCAAAAGTGGCTGTGGATATGGCAGCAAGAACTACACAGTGAAGCATGGCAGGAACTGGTCCCCACAACCTGTGGTCATGCCTCAATATCTTGCATGGATGATAGCCTTTCATGCACCCACTGGTAACCCTCTCAGAGGTAGGAAGGCAGAGGTTAGCCAAAAGGGGAAAATAACCATGCCTCATAAAGCCATCTTCCTGGCAGGTTGGGAATGCTCCTGTCAGCACTGGTGCCACAGCCCAGGGCTGCATCAAAAAATCCAGTGTGATGGGAAGTGTTTCCAGCAACATGTGTACACATATCAATATCTGACCAGGGTGATAGCCTTTTGTGCACCTGCAGCTAATTGTCCCAGAGCTCAGCTAATTGTCCCAGAGCTAGGAAGGTGGAGGAGTGTGATAAAGGGGGGAGATTAACATGCCCAATACAGCCATTCTTTCAGCAGGCTGGGAATGCCCCTACACTGCCCAGCATCCCAGCATGTCCCTTGGGGAATGATGATAACTTGTGATGTAACAGTCTTCCTTCAGCAGAGGCCCTAGGAGGGCACAACTTGGAAGAGGGATCCACATGGAAGTGCCAGGGACCATATGGCAATGCCAAGGATTTGTGGGTCAGTGGCAGACACTGTGGCAAGATTGAACAGAAGTTTTAGACTATTGCAACAGCTTTAAATCTCCAGGAATGCCTGGGAGGTTTGATTATTAAAGCCACCTTCCCTCCCTAACCCCTCAGTCACATACCCCACATTAAGGGCAGGCAGCACCAACTACACACAAAAACTGGTGAACCAATTGGACCCCAACAAGATTCAGAACCCCACTCACCATAAAAGAGTTGGGGAGAACTGGCCTCAGGGGAATAGGTTCATGGATGCCTCATGTTTGTTAGTTAGAGAAAGTGTACACCACCAAGCTGTAGTTCTGACAAATTAGAAATGAATGTTTGAATCAGCCTACATACCCTAAAAGAACCCTATCAAGTTAAGCAAATGTCAAGAGGCCAAAAACAACAGAAAATGTTAAAGCATATGAAGAAAGCAGATGATATGGATAACACAAACTCAAACACCCAAATCAAAAGATCAGAGGAGGCACAGTACTTGGAGGAATTAATCAAAGAACTAAAGACAAATAACAAGAGCATGGCACAGTATATAAAGGGCATGAAGAAGACCCTAGAAGAGCATAAAGAAGAAATTGCATATGTAAATAAAAAATAGATGATCTTATAGAAATAAAAGAAACTTTTAACCAAATTAAAAAATTATGGATACTCAGAGTACAAGACTAGAAGAGGCTGAACAGTGAATCAGTGACCTTGAAGATGACAGAACAGAAAATGGAATAACAAAAGAAAGAATGGAAAAAAGTAAAAAATAACAAGTGAAATGAACCTCAGAGATATGATAACATAAAACCTCCAAATATAAGAGTCATTGATATTCCAGAAGGGGAAGAGAAGGGTAAAAGTGTAGGAAGAATATTCAAAGAAATTCTCAGGGAAAACTTCCCAAACCTTCTAAACAACATAAATACACAAATCATAAATGCCCAGTGAACTTCAAATAGAATTAATACAAACACACACACTCTGAGACATTCTGATTCGATTATCAAATACTGAAGAGAAGGAGCAAGTTCTGAAAGCAGTAAGAGACAAGCAATTCACCACTTACAAAGGAAACAGCTTAAGACTAAGTAGCAACTACTCAGCAGCCACCATGAAGGTGAGAAGTCAGTGGCATGACAAATTTAATATTCTGAGAGAGAAAATTGCCACCCCAGAAATCTTTATCCAGTGAAGCTCTCCTTCAAATTTGAGGGAGAGCTTAAATGTTTCACAAACAAATGCTGAGAGAATTTGCTAACAAGAGACTTGCCCTACTTGAGATATTAAAGGGAGCCCTAACAACAATGAAACAAGGAAAGGAGAGAGAGATATGGAGAAAGTTTCAGTACTAAAGAGATTCAGTGTGGGTATGTTAAAGGACATTAAAAGAGAGAGGGAAAAATATATCTGACAAACATAAACCAAAGGATAGGATGGTTGATTCAAGAAATGCCTTCACAGTAATAACTTTGAATGCAAATGGATTAAACTAACCAATTAAAAGATATAGATTGGTAGAATGGATCAAAAAATATGAGCCATCATTACATACAAGAGACTCAGACAGAGGGACACAAAGAAATTCAAAGTGAAAGGATGGAAAAAATATTTCATGCATGCTACAGCCAAAAGAAAGCAGGAGTAGCAATATTAATCTCAAAAAAATAGACTTTGAAAGAAAGGATTTTATGAGAGACAGAGAAGACCACTACATAAAAATAAAAGGGGCAATTCAACAAGAAGAAATAACAAACATAAATGTTTATGCACTCAATCAAGCTGCTCCCAAATACATGAGACAAACACTGCCAAAACTAAAGAAAGCAATAGATGTTTCCACAATTGTGGGAGACTTCAGCACATCACTCTCTCCTATAGTTAGATCAACCAAGCAGAAGGCCAATAAGGAAATTGAAAAAGTGAACAATCTGATAAATGAATTGGATTTAACAGACATATATAGAACATCACATCCTAAATCACCAGGGTACATGTTCTTCTCTAATGCTCCTGGAATGTCCTCCAGAATAGATCATATGCTGGGACATAAAAAAAGCCTCAATAAATTTTAAGAAATTGAAATTATGCAAAGTATATTCTCTGACCACAATGCAATACAATTAGAAGTCAATAACCATCAGAGAATTAGAAAATTCCAAATGCCTGGAGGTTAAACAACACAATCCTAAACAATCAGTGTGTTAAAGAAGAAATAGCAAGAGAAATTGCTAATTTGCTCTGACAAATTAGAGATAAGTGTTTGAATCAGTCTACATATCCTAAAAGAACCCTATCAAGTTAAGCAAATGTCAAGAGGCCAAAAACATATATATATATATACAGACAAATGAAATTGAGAACAAAACCTATCAAAACCTATAGGATGCAGCAAAAGCAGTAATAAGGGGGTAAATTATAGCACTATGCATATACATCAAAAAGGAAGAAAGAGCTTGTGCAAGTTTGTATATATTATGTCCCCCAGAAAAAGCCATGTTCTTTGATGTAATCTTGTGGGGGCAGACATTAGTGTAGATTAAGTTGGAACAATTGGATTAGGTTGTTTCCATGTAAAAACACCCCACCAAGCTAGGGTAGATGACTGTAATTGGATAGTTTCCAAGGAGGTGATGCCCTGCCCATTCAGCATGTCCTTGATTAGTTCAGTGGAGCATTATATAATCTCAGACAGATGCAGCAAACTTGCTACATCCAAGAGGGACACTTTGAAGAATGCACAGAAGCTGAGAGAGTAGCTTCAGATGAAAGATGGTTGGAAGGTGGCAGTTGAAAGCAGACTCTTTGTTCTAGTTTGCTAATGCTGCCAGAATGCAAAACACCAGAGATGGATTGGCTTTTATAAAAGGGAGTTTATTTGGTTACACAGTTATAGTCTTAAGGTCATAAAGTGTCCAAGGTAACACATCAGCAACTGGGTACCCTCACTGTAGGATGGCCAATGGTGTCTGGAAAACCTCCATTAGCTGGGAAGGCACATGGCTGGAATCTGCTCCAAAGTTATGGTTTCAAAATGGCTTTCTCCCAGGACATTCCTCTCTAGGCTGCAGTTCCTCAAAAATGTCACTCTTAGCTTCACTTGGGATATTTGTCCTCTCTCAGCTTCTGCAGAGCAAGAGTCTGCTTTCAATGTCCATTTTCAAACTGTCTCCCATTTGCAGCTCCTGTGCTTTCTTCAAAGTGTCCCTTTTGGCTGTAGCTCCTCTTCAAATTTCACTTTCAGCTGCACTGAGTTCCTTCTGTTTGTCAGCCTATTTACATGGCTCCAATGATTGAATTTAGACCCATCCTGAATGGGTGGGGTTACACCTCCAAGGAAATTATCCAATAAGAGTCATCACCCACAGCTGGGTGGGGCACATCTCCATGGGAACACTCGAAGAATTCCAACCTAATCAGCACTAAAATGTCTGCCCCACAAGATTGCATCAAAAATATGACTTTTTCTGGGGGAAATAATACATTCAAACCAGCACATTCCACACCCTGTACCCCAGAAAAACATATTCTTTCCAAATACAAAATACATTCATCCCATCACATTATCACAAAAACTAAAATCATTTCAGTAACAATAGTTAAGTACAAGATCCCATCAAAATCAGTTATAGGCATGGTCAGTCCTAAGGTATAATTCCCCTTTAGCTGTGGATCTCTGGACTTAAAACAAGTTATATGCTTCCAATATACAAAGGAGGGACATTTATAGAATGAACATTCCCATTGCCATAAGGAGAAACAGTAAGGAAAACAGGGTTAACAGGACCAAAACACTTCCTAAAACCTGCAGGACAAACTCCATTAGATTTCAAGGACTGCAAGTCATTAACAGAATGATGTTGCATCCTTGGGGCTTGAGAGAGTGGTAAACCAACCCCTTCTAAGGGCCTTTTCAGCAGCCCTTTCTTCCCAAATGCTGGGGTGAGTTCTCCAGCATATCCACACATTGGGGAGACCACCTTCTTGGCTCCATGCTCCTCAAACATCAGGACAGCACCCAGATTCCCTTCCATCTCCTGGCACACACTCAACCCCTTCAGAACAGTGTGGTGGCAGCCAGGCTCTCTCCAATTCCCTGAGAATGTGCTACACCAGCTTTGGGGCTTGGGGTGGCAGAACATTTTCTGAACATCAAGGTGGAAGTTCTGCCCTTGATCTCCAGGACAAACTCACCCTTTCCATGTGTGTGGACTGCTCTGTTCTCCCAGCCTGAGACCTCTTGACTCCAGACCTCAACATCCATGGCTCTGTCTTTGAAGAAATTTTTCCTTCAATTTGTTCTTTGTCTGTCTCCTCCAGTCCAGACTGGCAGTGGCTCTATCTATAAAGATCTCACAAAAATTCTGTTGGCTTTGCATGAAGAACACAGGGGCCAAAGCCTTCAGACTATAGGACTTTCCACAAATCCTTTCTGCTTAACTCCTTCTCCAATCTTGGCTTGTAGTGAAATGGTGGCTGGGTTCCATATTTGGTTACATCCTCATGTTGGGCTGTAGCTTCTGGGGTTTCGATCCCTGAAAGCCCTGAGTTTTTCAGGCCATCAATTTCTAGTTTCTTTGAAACCAAGGGTTCATTTCTCAGCTTATCTCTGTCCTTTTGCATTTTACTATAAGCTGCAAGGAGAACCCAGGCTACATCCTCCAAATGTAGTCTGGAGATCTCCTCAGCTAAGTATTCCAGGTTGTTGCTTTAAAATTCTTCCTTCCATCTGACACTAGGACTCAATTTTGCCAAATTCTCTGCCACTTTAAAACAAGGATCTCCTCTCTTCCAGTTCACAACAAAACATTCATTGTTTCTGTTCAAGGCCTCCTCAGAATTATCTTCAGATTCCATATTTTCACAAAGCAGTTTAGGCCTTTTCTATCAAGCACCTCACAATTCTTCCAGAATCTTCCCCTTATCCATTTAAAAAGCCACTCCAACATGTTTAGCATTTGCAAACACAGCAACAACATCACTCCACTTCTGGTACCAAAATCTGTTCTAGTTTGCTAATGCTGCCAGAATGCAAAACACCAGAAATGGATAGGCTTTTATAAAAGGGGGTTTATTTGGTTACACAATTACAGTCTTAAGGCAATAAAGTGTCCAAGGTAACACATCAGCAATCAGGTACCTTCACTGGAGGATGGCCAATGATGTCCAGAAAACCTCCATTAGCTGGGAAGGCACATGGCTGGTGTCTACTCCAAAGTTATGGTTTCAAAATGGCTTTCTTCCAGGGCCTTCCTCTCTAGGCTGCAGTTCCTCAAAAATGTCACTCTTAGTTGCACTTGGGATATTTGTCCTCTCTCAGCTTCTCCAGAGCAAGAGTCTGCTTTCAATGACTGTTTTTGAACTGTCTCTCATCTGCAGCTCCTGTGCTTTCTTCAAAGTGTCCCTCTTGGCCATAGCTCCTCTTCAAAATGTCACTCTCAGCTGCACTGATTTCCTTCTGTTTGTCAGCCCATTTACATGGCTCCAACGATTGAATTTAGACCCACCCTGAATGGGTGGGGTTACACCACCATGGAAATTATCCAATCAGAGTCGTCACCCACAGTTGAGTGTGGCATATCTCCCTGGGACCACTTGAAGAATTCCAATCTAATCAGCAATAAAATGTCTGCCCCACAAGATTGCATCAAAGAATATGGCTTTTTCTGGGGGACATAATACATTCAAACCAGCACACTCTTGCTCTGGAGAAGCTAAGAGAGGACAAACACCCCAAGAACAACTAAGAGTGACATTTTGAGGAGAAGCAGTGGTCTAGAGAGGAACATCCTGGGAGAAACCCATTTTGAAACCCGAACTATGGAGCAGAGGCCAGCCATGTGCTTCCTATCTAACATAGGTTGTCCAGATACTATTGGTCATCCTCCAGTGAAGGTACCTGTTTGCTGATGCATTACCTTGGACACTTTATGGCCTTAAGTCTGTAACTGTGTAACCAAATAAACCCCCTTTTATGAAAGCCAATCCATCTCTGATGTTTTGCAATCCAGCAGCATTAGCAAACTAGAACAGATTTTGGTACCAGAGAAGTGGGGTGCTTTTACTGTTGATTTCCAAATACCAAACATGTTGGAATGGCTTTTTAAATGGATAAAGGGAAGATTCTGGAACTGTGTAACCAAATAAATCCCCTTTTATAAAAGCCAATCCATTTCCAGTGTTTTGCATCCTGGCAGCATTAGAGCTAAAATTAAAGAATTAATGGAGGAACTGAAGAAGCTAGAAAATGAACAGCAAACTAACCCTAAGCTAAGTAGAAGAAAAGAAATAACAAGGATTAAAGCAGAAATAAATGACATAGAGAACAAGAAACAATAGAATAAATAAACTCAAAAAGTTGGTTCCTTGAGAAGATCAAGAAGATTGACAAGCCTCTAGCTAGACTGACAAAATCAAAAAGAGAAAAAGACCCCTATAAATAAAATAATGAATGAGAAAGGTGAGATTACTGTGGACCCTGAAGAAATTTAAAATATTTTAAGAGGATACTGTGAATAATTGGATGTGAAGAAACTGGATAATATATAGGAAATGGACAATTTCCTGGAAACATGTGAACAACCTAGACTGTCCAGAGAAGAAATAGACATCAACCAATCAATCACATGCAAACAGATCCAATCAGTCATCAGAAACTTCACACAAATAAATGCTCAGGGCCAGATGGCTTCACAGGAAAATCATACCAAAATTTCCAAAACAAACTGACACCAATTTTACTTAAACTCTTTCAAAACATTGAAGAGAATGGAACACTACCTAACACATTTTATGAAGCTAACATCACTCTAATACCAAAACAAAGCAAAGATGCCACAAAAAAGGAAAAGTACAGGCCAATCTCCCTAATTAATATAGATGTAAAAATTCTCAACAAAATACTTACAAATCAAATTCAAAGCACTTTAAAAAAAATCATACACCATGACCAAGTGGGTTCATTCCAGGCATGCAAGGATGTTCAACATAAGAAAATCAATGTCTTACAACACATTAACAAACCAAAAGAGAAAAACCAAATGATCATCTCAATAGATGCTGAAAAATCATTCAACAAAATCCAACATTGCTTTTTGATAAGAACACTTCAAATGGTAGGAATAGAAGGAAACTTCCTCAATATGATAGAGAACATGTATGAAAAACCCACAGCCAACATAGTACTCAACAGTAAGAGACTTAAAGCCTTCCCTCTGAGATCAGGAATGAGACAGGGGTGCCCATTGTCACCACTGTTATTCAAAATTGTGCTAGAAATGCCAGCCAGGGCAATCCAGCAAGACAAAGAAATAAAAGGTATCGAAATTCAAAAGACAGAAGTAAAACTGTCATTATTTGCAGGTGATTTGATCTTATATCTGGAAAACCCTGGGAAATTGATAATATTGCTACTAGAGATAATAAACAAATTTAGCAAAGTAGCAAGATACAAGATTAATGCACATAAGTCAGTAATGTTTCTATATGCTAGAAATGAATGATGTGAAGGGATACTCAAGAAAAAGATACCATTTTCAGTAGCAACTAAAAAAATCAAGTACCTAGGAATAAACTTAACCAAAGATGTAAAAGACCTATACAAAGAAAACTACATAACTCTACTAAAAGAAATAGAAAGGTACTTTAAGATATGGAAAATATTCCATATTCATTGATAGGCTAAATGTCATTAAGATTTCAATCCTACCCAAACTCATCTACAGATTCAGTGCAATCCCAATCAAAATTCCAACCTACTTTGCAGACTTGGAAAGGCTAGATATCAAATTCATTTTTAAAAAAGGAAGCCACTTAGAATTGCTAAAAACACCCTAAAAAAGAAAAATGAAGTGGGAGGACTTTCACTCCCTGACTTTGATACTTATTAAACAGCCAAAGTATTCAAAACATCATGGTACTGGCACAAAGATAGACATATTGATCAATGGAATCAAACTGAGAATTCACAGATAGATCCCCAGATCTACAGCTGACTGATTGTTGAGAAGGCCCCCAAAGCCACTGAACTGGGTCATAGCAGTCTTTCTCACAAATGGGCTGGGAGAGCTGGATATTCATATCCAAAAAATGAAAGAGGACCCCTACCTCACACTCTACCCCAGAAATTAATTCAAAGTGGATAAAAAACCTCAATGTAAAAGGCAGTACCATAAAACTCCTGGAAGATAATGTAGGGAAACATCTTCAAGACCTTGTATTAGGTGGTCACTTCCTAGACCATACACAAGCAACAGAAGAAAAAATAGATAAATGGGAACTCTGCAAACTTAGAAGTTTCTGCACATCAAAGGAATTTGTCAAAAAGGTGAGGAGGTAGCCAAATCAATGGGAAAAATTTTTGTAAACCATGTATGACAAAACACTGATATCTTGCATATATGAAGAAATCCTGCCACTCAATGACAGTAGTACAGACAGCCCAATTATAAAATGGACAAAAGATATGAAAAGACAGTTCTTTAAAAGGAAATACAAATGGCCAAAAAAAAAACCACATGAAAAAATGTTCAGCTTCACTAGCTATTAAAGAGATGCAAATTTAGACCACAATGAGTTACCATCTCGCACCAATTAAAATGGCTGCCATTAAACAAACAGTAAACTTCAAATGCTGGAAAGGATGTGGAGAAATTGGAGCTCTTATTCATTGGTGGAGGGACTGTATAATGTTCAGCCACTCTGGAAGACAGTCTGGCCATTCCTTAGATAACTAGATATAGAATTACCCTTTGATCCAGTGATTACACTTCTCGGTATATACCCAAAATATCTGAAAGCAGTGACATGAACAGATATCTGCAAGCCAATGTTTGTAGCAGCATTATTCACAATTGCCAAGAGATGGAAACAACCCAAATGTCCTTCAACAGATGAGTGGATAAATAAAATGTGGTATATACACACAATGGAATACTATGTGGTAGTAAGAAGGAATGATGTCATGAAACATATGACAACATGGATGAACCTTGAAGACACAATGCTGAGTGAAATAAGCCAGGCACAAAAAGAAAAATATTATATGGTACCACTACTGTGAACATTGAAAAATATAAAATAAATGGTCTAGAATCTAAAGTGTAGGGCAGCTAGTGATAGAGAACAATTAATGAAGGGGGAATGAAAACCTAATAAGAACAGATAAGCTACCATGTGTAGGAATAAGTTCACAGAAATGTTGCTATATTAGGTTATTTTCTTGGGGTAGCATAAGAACATGTTGGAAGTAAAGTAGTTATTTTAGGTTAGTTGTCTTGTTCTTTTTCCCTTGTTTTGGTTTGTTTGCAATGTTTTTTATTGTATGTTTGAAAAATACTTTTGATATAGTTAATAGTTAATTACAGAAAAATGAAAAAAACATGCAGAACCTCAGTGAGGTGTTGGGGGAGAATAGAAGGGTGAGGGACCTCACCACCTCGATGGTTGCTGATGTGCTCACAGATATTTGGGACTTGCTGTTTGATGGGCTGAGCCCTCTCCCATGGGACTTGCTTTTGGGAAGTCTGTTTCTGCAAAGGAGAGGCTAGGCCTGCTTATAATTGTGCCTAAGTGACTCCTCCTGAATGCCTCTTTGTTGGTCAGATGTGGCCCTCTCTCTCTAGGTAAACCAACTTCACAGGTGATATCACTGCCCTCCCCACTACATGGGATCTGACACCTAGGGATGTAAGTCTCCCTGGAAATGTGAAATATGACTTCCAGGGAGGAATCTAGACCCAGCATCATGGGATGGGGAACATCTTCTTGACCAAAAGGGGGATGTGAAATGAAATGTTTCATTGGCTGAGAGACTCCAAAGGGAGCCAAGAAGTCACTCTAGTGGGCACTCTTACGCACAATGTAGATAACCCTGTTTATGTTCTAATGAATTGGTATAACTAGCAGTAAATACCTGAAACTATCAAGCTACAACCCAGAACCCTTTAATCTTGAAGATGATTTTACAAGGTTGTATCTTATGAAGGGTGACAATGTGATTGGGAAAGCCATGTGAATCACACTCCCCTTTGTCAAGTGTATGGATGTATGAGTAGAAAAACAGGGGAAAGAAAATTAAAGGAAGAATGGAGGAGACAATTTGGGGATCTGTTTTTACTCTCATTTTTTTTTTCTTCCTTTCACTTTTTCTGATACAAGGAAAATATAAAAACAATGGTATGTCAATAAATCTTAATAAAAATTTTATATAGGGGAATATTTCATTTGACTACCATTTTATGCACCATTCCAATATAGAAAACCAGATTTAGGCTGCAGTGGCTGGAGGTGCAGGCAGGGTCATCCTGTGGCCCTAGGCCCACCACAGCAGTGCTGAGGGCCACTTATCTAGGAGGCTGTTGCTGACTGAGAGCTCAGAAAGTGTCATGATGCCTAAGGCTCTTGTCTTCAGGTTCAAAAGGAGGTGGGACCTGGCTCCCTGGTGAGTCAGCCTAGGGAAGGGCCAAAGCATTCCAGGCCTGCTGTGTGCATTTAGTGCTGCTGGCAGGGTCATCAGAGCTGGGCATCACCTGCTTCCCCATTCCTCCTGGGCAGGCCCCAGTAGCCATGACCTGTCACTCAAAGGATAGGAAATACCTCTACAATCTTACATTTAGTGAGATTAATCTTTAAAGATATGGATTACAATCTTCCCTTTCCTTATCCTTACAAAAAGATATGATCTGGTTTTCTGCATCAGCAAAAGTAGAATGTTCAAGCTCACATTTCAGTGCAGGTCAATGGAAGATCTGCTGCTCCTTCTCTGGCCCAGGGACTGGCCAGGATGGCTCACTGGGAACCATCAAAAGACCTCATTCTCTTAACTGTCAGGGATCACACCCCTTTGAGAGGTGACCATGTACACCTCATTCTTGCCAAAGAGCTGGAACACATCATGGATAAGCTGCTCACAAAAGCTCTTGCTGGGCTAGACTATGGGCTGGTATGACTTGGTCCATATGTAGGCATGAAACAGGGACATGGTGGTGTACTTCATGAGAAAGGCAAGGCTGAGTGCTGCCAAGTGACTCCACTGGTGGTGCACAGAAGCAGGGGGTAGCATTCTTCAATTCCAAAGTATGAATGTTATTGACAATGGGATGAAAGAAGTCATAGAGTTGCACATTTGGTGTATCAACCACAGTCACTTGCACATGCTGGATGTCCCCATAGAAGGTGTTCACCACCTGTCCTGAGGTATTGATGACATACATGATGTGACTGCTTGACAGCAAGGGCTTGCAGTTGGTGGCCTCCCCATTGCTGATGTACAGGCTGCTGGTAATCCATTAGAGAATGTGGACCAAGGGCTGTGGGATCTGAACCTGGTAGGCCAGCACAATATTCTCTTCAAGGAGGTGGGCTGTAGTCTGTGAGGGGAGAGTTCTGCAGCTTTGTGCTAGGCTTCTAAGGAGGTCATGAGTATTCAGTGATAATCCAGGTGAATAATACAGGGCCTGCCATAAAGTAAGTACTGTATAAATGATAACCATATGTCTTCTTCTCTGGGCCAGATCAGGGCAGCACTCCAGAGGGTGGGCAGGTGGGTTCCATCAAGATGCAGCCATGCAGCCAAGTCTAGGGTGAGGGTGTGAGTGTGGAGGATGTGACCAGCACATCTGCCAAGGCCATCAGTCACAGGGAGCCTGAGATCACCCTGGCTTCTGCAGCCACCATGCAGTGACCACTCTGCTCTTTATATTATTTTATTTTTTATAGTTTTGGCAATTTCACTGAAGCTTTTATTACCTCTGCTGGTTATATAACAGGGATTGAGAGAAACACAATGAAACATAAAGAATGTGCAAATGATATTCCCTGAAGAAAATCTTGACTTCAATAATTTTTTTAGATGTGAGTATTTCTAATTTAGTACATTTTACTATTAAAAAAAGGCATTATATTTTAGAATGTCTACCTGTTTTCACATTTCACAAAAAAAGAAACTACCTGTGGTTCAGTTTAAAATAAAGAAATCAGAATGGGCAATTTACTAGAAGTCTGAAGCAGTTATTAATTAAAGCAGTTCAAGTGTGTGTGTGTCTCTTTCTTTCACAAACCCACACGTAGGCTCACATACACAGGGCCATATGTGTAAGCATTTTGTAGTAGAAAATATTCCCTGCAACCAGGCATTTACCCTCAGAGTGATCAGATCACATTAAATCAGTCTTCTGCTTTCAGACCTAGTAAGAATTTTTAGATGCCATCATAGAGTGAACAACCTTAACTTTATGCTACACAATTATATTCAAAGCTTTATGTATTTTTGTTTATAATTGCACAGTAGTTATAAATGTTTGGTATCAAACTGATGACAAACACTAATTTTTTAAGAAGGTCTTGCATTTAATAGGAAGTATCTTTAAATCCCCAGTGCCCTAGCCACAAACCAATATAAGAATTTTATGATAATTTAAATTGGAAAAAAAAGCCTAATGGGATATCATTTCAAAACATAGCCACTTGAATTAATCAAACAGAAAACAATAACTCAAAATCTTTAAGACTGGAAACAAAACAGTGTATGTATGTATATATATACATTATTTTGTTGGATTTTATTATTGAATTAAAGGTATGCTTGGAATATTAAAATAATATCTATGGGGATAGCTTCCAAGGCAATTTCAAAATCATGGAGGTGAAAAGAAATTTCAATATGTCATTGTTTCTTAAAATAATTTCTGCATCTGAAAAAATGTTCTGCTACAACATATTACTTTGCTAATTTTTACACCTCATGTCAGATTATAATTGGATACACTAAGCAACATCTACTGTTATTACGGACCATAGTAAGTCAACATTTGAAGTTTTAAATTTTTTAACTTGATGTACAGAAATGTTTAAGAAAGCAATAACCCCTTCTGCACATGTTACATAAGTGAACAGAGAAATGAGCATTTTCAGCATGAAAGCAATCCTTGGGTCTTGTAATGTAAAAGATACATACAAAGATGGAATTCTGCTTTTATTTGAAAACTAAGATAATGGCATGAAATGAAAACAATAGAGACTAAAGAATTTAGGAATGTAAAACCCAGATTGATATTTTGCACAAAGAGTATGTTTGTTCAAAAACCTAAATTACTGAAGTAAACACTTGGCAACCACAGTGATTAGTAGTTAAAGCCATTTCAATAAAATAATAAATCATCAAAAATGCACTATTTTTCTGAAAGATGGCAGTACCTATATTTTAAAGATTGAAATTCATGGCTAATAACAATTGTTCTGGCTTGCTAAAGCTGCCATTATGCAAAATACCAGAAATGGATTGACTTTTATAAAGGGGGTTTATTTGGTAACAAATTTACAGTTTTAAGGCAATAAAAATTTCCAAACTGAGGCATCAACAAGAGGACACCTTCACTGATGAAAGTCTGATGGTGTCTGGAACACTTCTGTCAGCTGGGAAGGCATGTGTCTGGCATCAGCTGGTCTTTTCTCCCAGATTGCATTTGTTTCAGCTTCTGATTCCTCTGGCCTTCTCTTTAATCATCTGGGAATTCCCACTCAGATTCTTGGAGGTAAATTCTGGACATCTCTTAGCTTAGCAACTTCAAACATCTGGTTTCAAGGGCTGTCTCCAAATGTCTCTGGGCATTTTCTCTCTATGCATCTCTCTCTGTGTCAGCTCTTGTGAGTCCTCCTTGCTTCTCCAGGGGCAAACTCAAGATTACATATTCAAGCTTCTCTCCAAAATGTCTTTCTGAGGTTTCCCTTAAAGCCTCCAGTGATCCAATTAACACCCACCCTGACTGGGTAGGTTCCCATTTCCACAGTTGTGTTGGTCACATATCCATGGAAACATTTAATCAAAAGTTTCCACCCTAATCAAAAGAATACTAAGTCAGCCCTGAAAGATTGCAATAAAGTACATGGCTTATCTGGGGGACATAATAGATTCAGACCAGCACAAAAACCATACCCAAAGTTAAATTTCTTCTTATAAATTAAGGGAATTTCATTTGTGTTTTATAGGGTGAAGACCAAAAAATTCCAAACAAAACAAAAAATAAACCCTCAGTTCTACATTTAAAATATTGTTTTTTGTAGCAATCTAAAATATACAAAACAAATTAAATACCTTAGCTTATTTGACAGACATAGAAGCATTTCAAAATCATAATGAAATCCAGTTGTGTAAAGTTTAATGTATAATGGAATAGAGTCTACCATTATGCAGGCATTTCCTAATAAAATCTGTGTGTGTGTGTGTGTGTGTGTGTGTGTGTGTGTGTGTATAATATGCATAAGAAACGTGTATATATGTATATCAAACATGTGTAGGATTAGCACAGAATAGTTTTGAGGAACCTTTTTGAAATTGAGGGTCTGAAGCTTAATAAACTTTTTAGGTAGGCACCAAATTATCCTCCAAATTTTTCACATCAGTTATTTCATCAGGTTCTCTACTCATATCAACAACATATGTGATTTACCAGGAAAAAATGTCCTCAAAACAAAAACATCACTTCATTTCTGGTCCAATTAATATATCACTCTCATTGGAAGTGCTAGCACCATAGTCTTGGCAACTAGCCAAAGCATATATTTAAGATGCATTTTTTATATAAATTGTGGTGTTTATATGTTTAATTCTTATACCAAATTATTTTCTGATTAAGACAGCATTGTATTTCATGGAAGAATGAAAACCTCTAAATAACCATGAAGCTTCTTAGATTAAAGGGAGAATACAATATGATGGTCCACATATATAAGATGAATGCCACAATTTTGGAATTATAAATGTTTAGAGCAGCCCAGACTAGAAGAAAAGCCCAAACCAGTATTAGGAGAATGAAATAGGACATGGTCCAAGATGTATCCTTAAAGTTTTGTCTCAACCCTCAGCTTGAATTTTGAGGACTGATCTTCAGTTTAGACCAGCCAGGAGAAATTGTGTAATTTTCTGTTGTATTTACTGTACAGACTATGCACATTCTAGAACTTTCCTTTAGTGCTACACTGTTGTTCTTTTTGTCCAGCAATTTGAGGGCATGCAAATTCCCCAAAGTCATCAGTTAGAACAGGCCATGACCCTTCTTCATAATTAGACATGTCTTTGCAATCATTTTCCTGGAGTCTAAAAGAAGATTGCAATGGCTTTCCATATCAATTGTTTACGATGTTCCAACAAAATTTTATTCCATAAATCGGAGGTTAAAAAATTTCCATTAAACACTAAATTCCAGTAGGCAATGGCCATTTTTAGATCTAATTCTTATTGACCTGGATTCTTTGTAAGTTAAAAGTAAACTGGTGAAAATCTTAAATCATCCTGTTTCTTCCTATTCTTGTTCCATCTTGGGATTGGGCACTTTGGTTTTTCTGTCCAGTCACATCCTAATTCTGTCGTGCCATCCATGCACTTTGGTTTGGAGAACTCATGCTACGTTGTGTCTCCAAATTTCCAAGCAGTAATCAACATACAACACATTAATGCTGGCAGGATCAAGCCCCAGTCAATACACATCTGCTGTCTACAATTTATTCCACTTTTATTTTCATCTTGGGGGTCTTTGTATCTATTGTACAGTTGTTCCAAATTCTTTCTATCAAATGATTTTTTACACTCTCATATATTAATTTCAGGATTTTGGGGAAAAATGTCCATTACAATATTTAACTTCAAGTCTGTATTTTGACATAAACAACTTACTGCTGCTTTTTCACTAGACTGGGTGAAGATTATAAACTGAAGATCTTTATCCTTCTGCAATAATTACATCTTGTTCAAGTTGCTGTCTCCCAGCCAGTCCCCTCCTCCTCCAGTTCCTCATTGAATGGACCACAGCTTCAACAACATCTTCTCTTCCTGGCTCATCTGGATCCCACTCATGTGCAGTGAAGCCCTGCAAGTAGGTGAGGCACATGGCTGCCTTTATTTTTAATTATACATTTCTTCTAGGAATTTCATGTTTTTGTACATAGAGATCCAGTGCATCTGATTTTGGGCTGTATCTTCAAGATCCATAAATTTCTAGTACAAAGAATTCAGTCAAAAATACTTATTCAAGGAATAAAAGTATTTTCAAACATTTTATAAGACTTGTATTCTTAATTATCTGAAAAATTCAATCAAAATAAACAGGGTGTGTCTCACAGAATGAAGCCTTGAATGGATTTATTATTTATTTAATCAGGGAATGTCCTGTCTAATGTAGCACTGATTAGGTCTATTCACTGGTTTTCCCTATATTAAAGGAAAACACAATAGAGATGGCACTTCACCAGAGGAGAAGCTGAACAGTTTGGGACTTGGGAGAAGAACAAAGTGGAACTTGCTTCCAAATCTAGTTGACCTCACAGTACCCTACAGTTTTGGTTCTGTGGAGTTCTCCATTTAGATAGCAGTGAAGTATTCTCAGTCATTCCCATTATATAAGTCCTGTCAATTTTCAGACACTTTTTCCTCAAAGCAACACCTAAAAATCATTAAATTTTATCACTGTCTATTTTTATCTCTCTATTTTCATCATTGCTTTCCCCAGAGTTGACATCAAACATATATTCATTTATGTATCATCATCTATTCATTTATGATAAAAGGGGACAATAACTTGCATCAAACATTTTTGCAGTATAACTAGGCTAAGAAAACATAGGAACACATAAGAAAATAAAGGACATTTAATATTTAGTCAGCTTAAATCCTTGTTAGTAAAATAATCATACCACTTTTTTTAATTTCAGGATAGTGGAATTAGAAGAATAAAATGACAAATTATTCCGTTCAGTATCAAATGCCAGTAGTTAAAATAAAACCGTATTGTTTGACATTTTCTTAAGAAATGGCATTTTCTTTATATCTAAATAGATATATTTTTTAACTGTGTGAATTTTTAATTTGTTAAAATGCATTTATAGAAAAATCAATAATGAAGCTCTCATTTACTCCAGGAATCCCTAATACTTGGAAGCTTGAAGGCTTTCCAATCCTTACAACTTCAGCTAAATGGGACAGGAAGAGACCTACACTGAATATTTTTTTCTTTGTAGTAAAATATGTTCATTCTAGAATGGTGTAATAAACTTTTCTCTTTGAATATGCTTTCAGCACAAATATTTCTCTCCATGTAGGGTCACACTTATGCCCAATGCCTAAGAGTTGGTAGATTGCAAGGTAAAAACAAACAAACAATAAATACTAAGGATGCTCTTCCTGCAGATTGTGTGGTACTTCTCAGAAACACAAAAATCTACAAAATGTGGAGGCTGCTGAAAAAACATATAAAGGTTACCCCTGGGATATTATAAGAATGGCATAAAGGACAAAACCTCTCTCCTTTATTGTTTCCACATAATTAATCTAATAGAGGGTAAATGGTTTATAAAATATGCATAACTTCATTAGACATCATGATTGACACTCCACTTAATCAAGAAGGGCACTTCAGATGCTATTACTCCTGAAGTTATAAATGAAATGAAAAGAGACTTTTCCTTCAAAACAGTGTGTATGCTAGAGAAAGCAGCTCTGAACTTCAAAGAGTAATGGCTGCATAGTCAATAAAGACCCTGCAAATTTGGATATACTATGTCCTCCAGAAAGGCCATGTTCTTTAATGCAATCTTGTGGGTCAGAAGTATTTAGTCCTGTTTAAGATGGAAATTTGGTTTAGGTTTGTCCTGGTTTGAATGTATTATGTCCCCCAAAATGCCATTATCTTTGATGAAATCTTCTTTAGGCAGACATATTAGTGTTCAGTAGATTATAATTCTTTGCCTGAGTGTTTCCATGGAGATATGACCCACCCAACTGTAGGTGATTACTCTGATTAGATAATTTCCATGGAGATGTGGCCCCACCAATTCAGTGTGAGCCTTGATTAATTCACTAGAGCACTATATTTGCTCAGACAGAAGGAGTGAGCTTGCTACAGCCAAGAAGGACATTTTGAAGAATGCACAGGAGCTGAGAGAGGAACTTCAGTTTAAGAGATATTTTGGAGATGGCCTTTGAAAGCAGATTTTTGCTCCAGAGAAGCTAAGAGAAGACTAATGCCCCAAGAGCTACTAAGACTGACATTTCTGGAGAGAAGCTGAAGCCTAGAGAGGAACATCCTGGGAGAAAGCATTTTGAAACTAGAACTATGGAGCAGATGCCAGCCACTTGCCTTCCCAGCTAACAGAGGTTTTTCCAGACAATGTTGGCCATCCTCCAGTGATGGTACCCAATTGTTGATGCCTTATTTTGGACAATTTGTGGCCTTAAGGATGTAACTGTGTGTGATGGTTAGGTTCATGTGTCAACTTGGCCAGGTGATAGTACCAAGCTGTCTGGTCAAGCAAGCACTGGCCTAACAATTGCTGTGAGGACTTTTGTGGCTGGTTAATAAACCAACAGGCTAGTTTGTTAAATCTTTGGTCAATTGACTGCAGCTGTGACCGATGACTCACCTAATGGCATGTCTTTCACAATGAGAGAATGCAATTGGCTGGATTTAATCCAATTAATAAGTTGAAGACATATAAGCAAGACAGAGAGAGGAACTTCACTTCTTCTTCACCTGCCCAGTGAAGCATTTCCTGAGGAGTTCATTGAAGTTGCCAGTTTGTTTCCTGAGGAATTCATTGAACACCTTCATTGAAGATCCCAGTTCATTTCCTGAGTTCATTGAAGTTGCCAGTTTGTTTCCTGAGGAGTTCATTGAACATCTTCATTGAAATTAACAGTTTGCTGACTGCCCTACAGAATTTGGACTCATGCATACCCACAGTTGCATGAGTCACTTTTATAAATTTTATAGTCATAGATATCTCAATGATTCTTTTTCCCTAGAGAAACCCAACTAATACACTGTGTAACCAAATAAACCCCATTTTAGAGAAGCCAATCCATTTCTGGTGTTTGCATTGGCAGCATTAGCAAACAAGAACAGATTTTGGTACCAGAGAAGTGGGAAACTGGTGCTGCTGAGTTTGCAAATACCAAACATGTTAGAATGTTTTTTTAAATGGATAAGAGGAAATCTCTGGGAGAATTGAGAGGAGCTT
Source organism: Choloepus didactylus (assembly GCF_015220235.1). Classification (NCBI taxonomy): domain Eukaryota; kingdom Metazoa; phylum Chordata; class Mammalia; order Pilosa; family Megalonychidae; genus Choloepus; species Choloepus didactylus. Next base: position 21,545,993 of record NC_051330.1, on the reverse strand, counting down.
GATAGTAAAAGGCCTAGACTGCTTTGAAGAGACTGTTGATAGAAATATGGACTCTAAAGATACTTCTGATGAGGACTTGAGCAGAAATGATGAATGTTTTTTGCAAACTGGAAGAAAGGTGATCTTTGTTTTAAAGTGACAGAGAATTTGGCAAAATTGTGTCCTGGTGTTAGATGAAAGTCATAATTTGAAACTGACAACCTGGAATACTTAACTGAGGAGATCCTCCAGACTAAAGGTGGAGGATGTAGTCTGGCTTCTCGCAGATTATAGTAAAATGTGAATGGGGAGCAATAAGCTAAGAACTCAATTTTTGGGTTCAAAGGTACCAGAAACTGATGATTATAAAAACTCTGGGCTTCCAGGGAGTGGATCCCAGAAGCCCCACATGAGGATTTAACCAAATATTGAATGTTACTGCCATTTCAGTGCAAGCAAAGATTGGAGATGGAGTTATCCAGAAAGGATTTGTGGAAAGTCCTATTTTCTGATGGCTTTGACCCCTGTGTGCTGTATGTGAAGTCAACAGAATTTTTCCAAGATCTTTATAGACAGACCTGTTGCTGGTCTGGAATGGAGGAGACAGATAAGGAACAAATTGAAGGAAAAACTTCTTCAAAGACAGAGCCACAGAGGTTGAGGTCTGGAGTCACGAGGTATCAGGCTGGGAGAGTGGAGTGGCCCACATGCATGGATGGAAAGGGTGACTTTGCCTGGAGGTTGACGGTGAGCCTTCCACATCCATGCTCAGGAAGTATTCTGCCATCCCAAGCCCAAAAGAAAGTGGAACACATTCCCAGGGGACTGGGGAGATCCTGGCCATGACCCCACTGTTCTGAAGTGGTTGAGCATGTGCCCCAGAGATGGAAGAGAATCTGGGTGCTGTCCCAATGCTTGAGGAGGGTGGGGCTGAGAAGGTGGTCTTCCCAAAGTGTGGATATATTGAAGCACTCAACCCAGTATTTGGAGATAAGAAGCTTCCACAGAGGCCTTAGGAATGGTTAGATTCCCACTCTCTCAAGCCCCAAGGATAAACTGACATTGTCTAAATGACTGTCAGCCTTTGAAATCTAATGGAGTTTGCCCTGTGGGTTTTAGGAACTGTTTTGGTCCCTAAAACCCTGTTTTCCTTTCAGTTTCTCCTTATGGCAATGGGAATGTTTATCCTATGACTGTCCCTCTTTTGTATATTGTAAGCAGATAACTTGTTCTAAGATTCACAGATCAACAGGTATAGGGGTATTATGCCTTAGGACAAACCATGCCTTTAACTGATTTAATGGAATCTTGTATTTAACTATTGTTACTGAAGTGATTGAAGTTTTTGTGACATTGTGATGGGATGAATGTATTTTTATTTGGAAAGATCATGTCATTTTAGTGTCCATGGGTTGGAATGTGCTGGTTTGAATGTATTACATCCCCCCAAATGCCATTATCTTTGATGCAACATTGTTTGGGCAGACATGTTAGTGTTGATTAGATAGTAATTCTTTAGTGTTGTTTAGATTGTAATTTGATTGAGTGTTTCCATGGAAATGGGACCTACACAACTATAGGTGATAACTCTGATTAGATGTAGCCTGGTTTCTCCTTGCAGCTTATAGCAAAATACAGTGGGAAAGGGACACAGTGAGAAATGAACCCCTGGGTACAAAGAATGCAGAAAATGACAGTTTGGAAAATTCTGGGCTTCCAAAAAGTTAGATCTCAGAAACTAAAGCACTACATGAGAATTTAATCAAACATGGAACCCAACAGCCATTTCAGTACAAGTCATGACTAGAGATGTGGTTATCCAGATAGGACTTGTGGAAAGTCCTATTCTCTAATGGTTTTAACCCTTGTATGCTTCATGACAAGCCAACAATTTTTTTTGTGAGATCTGTTTAACTGGAAACACTGCCAGTCTGGACTGGAGAGAATGGAGTTGGGACAAATTGAAGGAAAACATTTTTAAGGAAAAATCATGGAAGTTGAGTTCTGCAGTAAAGAAAACTCAGACAAGGAGAGTAAAGCAACCAATGCTTATGGAAAGGGAGAATTTGCCTAAGAGTTAGGGTGTAGGATTTCTGGCTTGGTGCTCAGGAACTGGGCTGCCATCTAAGGTCTCAGAGAGGGGGGAGCACATTCAACACAGATTGGAGAGAACCTGGTCATCACCACATGATTTGATGAGGGCAGAGCATTTAACTTGCAGAGGCCAATTCCATGTCACACACTGATGTTTTAGGAAGGGAACAAGAAGAAGGTGGTTTTCCCAATGTGTGGATTGTTTGAGCCCTCACACAAGTGTGTGTAGAGATAAGGCTTCTGCATAAGTTTTTGGAAAGGATTGTACTCCTGTTCTCTCAAGCCCCAAGGATACATCATTATATAAATGACTCTCAGACTTTGAAATCTAATGAAGTATTCCCTATGGGTTTCAGAAACTGTTTTGGTCCTGGGAACCCTGATTTACTTTCAGTTTCTTCCTATGCCAATGGGAACATTTATCCTACAACTGTTCCTTCTTTGCACATTGGTAGCAGACAACTTGTTCTAAGATCCACAGTTCACAGCTAGAGGGGAATTTTGCATTAGGAAAACACAATACTTCTGACTGATTTTGATGGGATCTTGTCCTTGCCTATACTTACTGAAAGAATTTATTTTATGTGATTTGATGGGATGAATGTACTTTGTGTATGGGAAAATCATGTGTTTCTGGGGTCCACAGTATGGAATGTGGCAGTTTGGATATATTATTTCCCCCAGAGGAGCCATGTTTAATGCAAACTTTTGGGGGCTGATCTCCTAATGTTAATTAAGTAGGAAAATTTGGATTTGGTTATTTCATGGAGATGTGACCCACCCAAACCTAAGTGCTAACTCCCATTAGATTAGTCTCATGGAGGTGTGGCCCCACCCATTTAGCACCTGTCTTGATTAGTTTCCTGGAGTCCAATGAGAGCTCAGACAGAAGAATCTCAGTGTGAAAGACATATTAGAGACAGACACTGAAAGCAGACTTGTGCTGACACTTTAGAGATAGTAGCCCACAATTTGCCATGAGAAGCTAAGCTGAGAGACATTTTGGAGAATGCCATTAGGAAATGCAACCTGAGAGTGAGCAGATGCCATCTTTGTGCCTTTGGAGCTAACAGAATTTCTTGGATGCTAACAGCCTTTCTTCAGTGAAGGTACTCACTATTTGATGGCATTGCATGGATACATTTTTTACTTTAGAACTGGAAATTTGTAACCACATAAATCCCCTTCATAAAAGCTAATCCATTTCTGGTATTGTGCATAACAGCAGCATTAACAAACTGCAACAGATTTTGAAAACAGAGAAGAGGGGTGTTTTTGAATTTGTAAATACCAAAAACTGTGGAAAGGCTTTCTACATGGATAAGGGGAAGACTATGGAAGAATTGTGAGGAGCTTGATAGAAAAGGCACAGCTGTCTTTGAAGAAACTCATGGTAGGAATATGGACTCTAAAGATAGCTCTGATGAGACTTTGAACAGAAATGTTGAATGTGATATTGCATTCTGGCAGAAAGGTGATCCTTGTTTAAAAGTGGCAGAGAATTTGGCTGGATTGACTCCTCATGTCAGATGGGAAGCAGAAATTGAAAGTGACAACCTGGAATACTCAGCTCAAGAGATCTCCAAACTACATATGGGAAACATAGCCTGGTTTCTCCTTGCAGCTTATAGTAAAATGGCAGAGGAGAGGGATGAACAGAAATGAACTCTTGTGTACAAAGAAAGCAGAAAATTATAGTTTGGAAAATTTGGGGCTTCAAAATGTTAGATTCCAGAAGCTACAGCCCTACATGTGGATTTAACCAAACTTGAAATCCAACAGCGATTTCAGGACAATCCAGGATTGGTGATGCATTTATCACGACAGGATTTGTGGAAATTCCTATTGTCTAATGGTTTTGACCCTTGTATGCTTCATGACAAGCCAACAATTTTTTGTGACATCTATATAACTGGAATCACTGCTAGTCTGGACTGGAGGGAATGGGGTTGGGACACATTGAAGAAAAATATTCTTTAAGGAAAAATCATTGAAGTTGAGGTCTGTAGTCAAGAAATATTAAGCAAGGAGAGTAGAGCAACCAATACCTATGAAAGGGTGAGTTTGTTCAAGAGTTATGGTGTAGGCTTTCTGTCTTTATGCTCTGGAAATATGATGCCACATAAGGTCTCAGGGAAAGGGGAGAATATTCCATGGGGATTGGGGAGAAACTGGCCACCACCCCACTATTTGGAAAGAGCAGCAAATTTACCCTGGAGGGGCAAATTCTGTACCACACACTGATGTTTGTCAAAGGTGGGGCCATGTAGAAAGTGGTCTTCCCAATGCTTGGATATGTTTCAGCACTCACCCTAGCATTTGGAGAAATAAGGCTTCTGCAAAAGCCTTTGAAATGGTTGGAATCCTGTTCCCTCAAACCCCAAGGATACAATGTTGTTATATATATGACTCTTAGACTTTGAAATCTAATGAAGTTTTGCCTGTGGGTTTTAGAACTGATTTGGTCCTGTGACCCCTGTTTTCCTTTCAACTTCTCCCTATTCCAATGGGAACCTATATCCTATGTCTGTTCCTCCTTTTTACATGGCAGCAGATAACTTTTGTTCTTCATTTCAGAGGTCCACAGCTAGAGTGGAATTTTGATTTAGGACAAGATAATACCCATGATTGATTTTGATGGGATCTTGTACTTGCTTATTGTTATTGAAAGAATTTGTATTTCTAATGAGATGGAATGAATATATTTTGTGTATGGAAAAGTCATGTTTTTCTTGGGTCCATGGTGTGGAATGTGGCAGTTTGGATATATTATGTCTCCCTGAGTAGCCATGTTAATGCAGTCTTGCAGGGCTGATCTAATAATACTGATTAAGTAAGGAAATTTGGATTTGGCTGTTTCCATGGAAATATGACTGACCCAACTCTAGGTGCTAACTCTGATTTGATTATTTCCATTGGAGTGTGGTCCCATCCATATACCACAAATCTTGATTAGTTTTCTGGTGTCATATAAGAGCTCAAGTAAAAGGAGTTCTGTGCTGTAGCTGAGAGAGACATTTTAGAGACAGATGCTGAAGGCAGATATTTGCTGACAATTTGGATATATTAGCCAAGAGTTTGCTATGAGAAGATAAGCCAAGAGACAATCTGGAAAATGCCATTTGAAATGCAACCTGAGAGTGAGCAAATGCCATCTTTGTGCCTTCAGAGCTAGCAGAAATATTTGGATGGTAACAACCTTTCTTCAGTGAAGGTATACCCTTTCAGATTTCATTGCATGGATACATTTTTTGGCTATAGAACTGGAAATCTGTAGCCATGTAAAACCCCTTTATAAAAGCTAATCCATAATATAAAATGCATAAATCTTTAGAAAGTTTTGGACTCCTGTTCTCTCAAGCCCCAAGGATACATCATTATATAAATGACTCCTAAATCTAATGAAGTTTTTCCTGTGGTTTTTAGAAATGTTTGGTCCTGTGAACACTGTTTTCCTTTCAGTTCCTCCCTATGCCAATGGTAACCTTTATCCTATGACTGTTCTTCCTTTGCACATTGGCAGCAGATGACTAGTTCTGTTTCACAGTTCCACAGCTAGAGGGGAATTTTGCTTTAGGACAAGACAACACCTGTGACTGATTTTGATGGGATCTTATACTTATTTCTTGTTAATGAAAGAATTTATGTTTCTGATGAGATGGGATGAATTTATTTTGTGTATTGAAGGATCATGTTTTTCTGGGGTCCAGTGTGTGATATGTGGCAGTTTCAATATATTATGTCCCCCAGAGAAGCCATGCTTAATGTAATCTTGCAGGAACTGATCACTTAAGGTTGATTAAGTAAGAAAATTTGGATTTGGTTATTTCCATGGAGATGTGACCCACCCAACTCTATGTGATAGCTCTGATTAGAATATTTCTGTGGAGGTGTGGCTGCACCCATACAGCACCAGTCTTGATTAGTTTCCTGAAGACCTATAAGAGCTCAGAGAAAAGGAGTTCAGTGCTGCAGTTGAGAGAGACATTTTAGAGACAGCCTTTTAAACAGATTTTGCTGATACTTTGGAGATAATAGCTCAGAATTTTCCATGAGAAGCTAAGCCAAGAGATATTTTGGATAATGCCATTTGGAAATGCAACCTGAGAGTGAGCAGATGCCATCTTAATGCCTTTAGAGATAGCAGAATTTTTCAGACTCTAACAGCATTTCTTCAGTGAAGGTATACCCTATTTGATGGCATTGCATGGGTACATTTTTGGCTTTAGAACTGGAAATTTGTAGCCATATAAACTTTTAAAAAGCTAATCCATCTCTGGTATTTTACACAACAGCAGGATTAGCAAACTGGAATAGATTTTGGTAGCAGAGAAGAGGGGTGTTGCTGACTTTGCAAATACCAAACATTTTGGAATGACTTTTTACATGGATAAGGGGAAGATTCTGGAAGAATTGTGAGGGGCTTGATAGAAAAGGCCTAGTTAGCTCTGAAGAAACTGATGGTAGGAATGGACTCTAAAGACAGCTCTGATGAGAATTTGAACTGAAATGTTGAATGTGATACTGCACTGACAGAAAGGTGATTCTTGCACAAAAATGGCAGAGAATTTGGCAAGATTGAGTCCTGCTGTCAGATGGAAAGCAGAATTTGAAAGTGACAATCCAGAATACTTAGCTCAAGAGATCCACAAACTAGAATGTATGACACCAGAGGTAAAGATAGATGATAAAGACTGGGACTGTATAACTTGGCAAAAACTGGAGTGGCCAATGACTGTTATTAAATATACAAATATAAAAAATTTTTTGCATGTGGGGTAGCAAATGTATGTTAACCACGTAGAGTGTTGAAAAAGGGATGGTATTCAGGAAAAAAACATAATCAAAGCAAACCGTAGTCTATGGTCAACAGTAACATTGTAATATACCTCCATTAAATGTAGCAAAGGCAATATGCCATTGCTAAATGTATATGAGAGGGGGATATAGGGGAGGAATATGGGATTCTTGGCAGTGGTGTTATTTTTTGTCCTTACTATTGTATTGTATGACATGTTATTTTTCTTTTTATTATCTTTTCTTATTATTGCTAAAAAAACAATTTTTCTTGTAATAATGAATATGTTCAAGTGCTGATTGTAGTGATAAATGAACAACTTTATGATGATACCATGAACAACTGATTGTACACTGTGGATAAATGTATGGTATGTGAATATAACTCTATAAAATTGTAGGAAATATATATATAGGAGTAAAAGTGTTGGAGAAAACATGGTGAGAGGGATGTACCTATCTACTGTTGATGAGCAGATAGAATGGTGTAGTCTTTCTGAAGATCAGTGTGGTCGTTCCACAAAAAGTTAAGTATGTGGGGACCATAAGGTCCTGCAACATCATTATGGGGTATGTCATTTGAAGATCTGAGAGCAGAGACATGAATGGACATTTGCGAACTGTTGTTCATGCAGACAGTAATCATGATTTGCAATGGGTGGATGTGACCTAAGGGTAAATAGACTGAGGAACAGAATGGTGAACTATGGTGTATGCATACAATGGAATATTGAGCAACTATGAGAAGGAGTGAAGCTGTGAGACACACAATGAGGTGAATGGATCCTGTACACAGTGTTTTAATGAAGTACACCAGAAATAAAGGCAAACACTATAATGCCTCACCAACATGGACTAACTACAATGTGTAAACTTAGAATTGAATCTTAGAACATAGCCTAACGTGGACATGATTATTGTAATAGTCCCTAGATTGTAAGCTCTTACAGCCATCAACTCTATTCCTGAATTGTAATGCCTATCTCTAAACTTTGAGATGCTGATCCCTTAGTGTATAACCTGATTGGTCTCTGGAACAATGTGTATCTCAAAGACACCTGAAACTCAGAGCTAGAGCTCATCAGACATGAATGTCAGTATTAGTGCATACAGCAACTGTTAAAAAAAAGGTTGAAAAAGAGCCCAGACTTCAATTAGTGATATGAATGAAGCAGATCTGACCCAACTCCCAGGGGTGTAAATCTCCCTGGCAACACAGGATATGGCTCCTGGGGATGAATCTGGGCCTGGCATCATGGGCTTGAGAATATCTTCTTGACCAAAAGGGGGATGCAAAATGAGATGAAATAGTTTCAGTGGCTGAGAGATTTCAAATGGAGTCAAGAGGTCACTCTCGTGAACATTCTTATGTACTATATAGATAACATCTCTCGGGTTTTAATGTATTGGAATAGCTAGAAGCAAATACGTGAAACTACCAAACTCCAACCCAGCAGTCTGGAATCCTGAAGATGATTATATAATAATGTAGATTACAAGGGTGACAGTGTGATTGTGAAAACCTTGTGGATCACACTCCCTTTATCTAGTATATGGATGGATGAGCAGAAAAATGGGGATAAAAACTAAATGACAAACAGGGTAGGATGGGGATGGTTTGGGTGTTCTTTTTTTACTTTTATTTTATATTCTTATTCTGATTCTTTCTGATGTAAGGAAAATGTTCAGAAATAGATTGTGATGATGAATTCATAACTATATGATCGTACTGTGAACAGGTGATTGTATACCATGGATGATTGTATGGTATGTGAATATACTTCAATAACGCTGAATTTAAAAAAAAGAAAAAAGGGATCTCCCAACTACTTGTGGAAGGTGTAGCCTACTCTCTCCTTGCAGGTTACTGTAAAATGCCAGAAGAGATGGATAAGTTGAGAAATGTACTCTTGAGTACAAAGAAAGCAGAAACTGATAGTTTGGAATATTCTGGGCTTCCAAAATGTTAGATTTCAGAAGTTTACAGCCATACATGAGGATTCCACCAAATATGGAACCCAACAGCCATTTTAGTATAACCCAAGGCTAGAGATGTGTTTATCCAGATAGGACTTGTGGAAAGTCCTATTGTCTAATAGTTTTGAACCTTGTATGCTTCATGCCAAACCAACAATTTTTTTGTGACATCTGTATAACTGGAATCTCTGCCAGTCTGGACTGGAAGGAATGGTGATGGGACAAATTGAAGGAAAATATTCTTTAAGGGAAATCATAGAGGTTGACATCTGTAGTCAGAAAATCTCAGGCAAGGAGAAAAGAGCAACAAATGCACACAAGTGTGAGTTTGCCCAAGGTTTAGGGAGTAGGCTTTCCATCTTGGTGCTCAGGAAATGTGTTGTCACTTAATGTCTCAGAGATGGGGAAGCACATTCCAGGGGGACTGAGGAGAAACTGGTCACCACCTCAATATTTGGAGAGGGCAGAGCATTTGCCCTGGAGATGCAGATTCCATGCTGCACCCTGATGTTTGAGGAAGGTGGGGCAAAGTAGAAAGTGGTCTTCCCAATGCATGGATTATTTGAGCACTCACACTAGCTCTTGTAGAAATAACACTACTCCATAAGTCTTTGGAATGTGTTGGACTCTTGTTCTCTCTAGTCCCAAGTACACATCATTATATAAATGACTCTCACACTTTGAAATCTAATGAAGTTTTCCCTGTGGGATTTAGAAACTGTTTTGTCCTGTGAACCCTGTTTTCCTTTCAGTTTCTCCCTATGCCATTGGGAGCCTTTATCCTGTGAGTTTTCCTCCTTTGTTCATTGACAACAGACACCTTGTTCTAAGTTTCACAGGTCCACAGCTAGATGGGAATTTTGCTTTAAGGCAAGACAACCCCTGTGATAGATCTTAATTGGATCATGTTCTTGCCTATTTTTACTGACAGGATTTAAGTTTCTGTGACGGGGTGGGATGGATGTATTTTGTGTATGGTAAGATCATATTTTTCTGGGGTCCATGGTGTTGAATGTGAGTTTGGATATATTATGTACCCCAGTGAAGCCATGTTTAATGAATTCTTGTAGGGGCTGATCTCTTAATATTGAATAAGTAGGAAAATTTGGATTTGGTTGTTTTCATGAAGATGTAACCCACCAACTCCTGGTGCTAATGCTGATTAGACTATTTCCATGGAGGTGTGTCTCAACCCTATAGCACTGATCTGGATTGATTTCCTGGAGCCCTATAAGAGCTCATACAGAAGGAGTTCAGTGCTGCAGCTGAGAGAGATGTTTTAGGGATAGCCACTGAAAGCAGACTTTTGCTGACACTTCAGAGATAGTAGCCCAGAGTTTGCCCCAAGAATCTCAGCCCAGTTACAGTTTGGAACACATCATTATAAATGCAACCTTGTAGCAAGCACATGCCAGCCTCATGTCTGCTGAGCTAATAGAAGTTTTATGGATGCCAGCAGCCTTTCTTCAGGAAAGGTACACCCTTGTTGTTATGTTAGCATTCACACTTTTCAGGCCTTAGAACTAGAAAATTGTAGCCAAATAAACTCCCTGTATAAAAGTCAATCCATTTCTGGTATTTTGCTTAACAGCAGCTTTAATGAACTGAAAGAGATTTTTGGTGCCACAGAAGAGGGTTGCTGCTGACTTTGCAAATACTAAATATTTTGGGATGGTTTTTACATGGATAAGGGGAAGATTCTGGAAGAAATGTGAAGAGATTGATAAGAAAAGGCATAGTTGGCTTTGGAGAAACTGATGGATGGAATGTGGACTCTAAAAATAGCTCTGATGGGACTTTGAAGAGAAATGTTGAATGTGATGTTGCATTCTGGCAGAGAGGTGATCCTTGTTTAAAAGTGGGAGAGAATTTGTCCAGATTGAGTCTTTGTGTCATATGGGAATCAGAATTTGAAAATGACAACCTGGAATTCTTAGCTCAAGAGATCTCCAAACTACATGTGGAAGATGTAGCCTGATTTCTCCTTGAAGCTTATAGTAAAATGCACTAGGAGAGTGGTATGCTGAGAAATTAACTTAGATAAAAAAACAAGCAGAAACTGATTGGAAAATTCTGGGCTTCCAAAAAGATCTCAGAAGGTACATCCTTATGTGAGTATTAAACAACACATGGAACCCAACAGCCATTTCAGTACAAGTCAGGATTGGTGATATTATCCAAGAAAGATTTGTAAAAAGTCCTATTGTCTAACGGTTTTGACCCTTGTATGCTCATGCCAAGCCAACAATTTTTTGTGAGATCTGTATAACAGGCATCACTGCCAGCCTGGACTGGAGGTAATGGAGATTGGACAAATAGATGGAAAGTATCTTTTAAGAAATAATCATGGAAGTCTGCAGTCAAGAAATCTCAGGAAAGGAGAGTATAGCAAAAAATGCATATGGAGAGGGTGAGTTTGCCCAAGAGTTAGGGTGTAGGCTTTCCACCTTGGTGCTCAGGCTGTGTGCTTTCAACTAAGTTCTTAGAGATGGGGGAGCACATTCCATGGGGATTGGGGAGAAACTGGTCACAACCCAGTAGTTGTAGAGGGCAGGGCATTTGCCCTGAAGAGGCAGATTCCATGCCATACTCTGATGTTTGAGGAAGGTGAGGCCAAATAGAAGGTGGTCTTCCCAATGCATGGATTATTTGAGCACTCACACTAGTGTTTGTAGAAATAAGGCTTCTGCATGAATCTTTGGAAATGGCTGGACTCCTGTTCTCTCAAGCAACAAGGATACAATATCATTAAAGAAATTACTCTCAGATTTTGAAATCTAATGAAGTATTCCATGTAAGATTTAGAAACTGTTTTTGTCCTTTGAACCTTGTTTTCCTTTCAGTTTCTCCCTATGCCAATGGGAACATTTATCCTATGACTGTTCTTCCTTTGTACACTGACAGCAGATAACTTGCTCTACATTTCACAGGTCCACAGATAGAGGGGAATTTTGCTTTAGGACAAGACAACACCTGTGACTGATTTTGATGGGATCTTGTACTTGCCTATTTTTCATGAAAGTATTTATATTTCTGATGTGTTGGGATGAATATATTTTGTGTATGGAAGTTTCATGTTTTTCTGGTGTCCAGGGTGTAGAATGTGGCAGTTTGGATATATTATGTCCCCCAGAGTATCCATGTTTAATGCAATCTTTTGGTGGCTGATCTCTTAATATTGATTAAGTGGGAGAAATTGGATTTGTTTTTTTTCCATGGAGATGTGATCCACCCAACTCCTGGTGCTAAACCTGATTAGATTTTTTCCATGGAGGTGTGGCCCCACCTACATATCACCAGTCTTGATTAGTTTCCTGGAAACCTGTAAGAGCTCAGACAGAAGGAGTTCAGTGTTACAGGTAAGAGAGAAATTTTAGAGAGCCATTGAAAGCAGACATTTGCTGATGCTTCAGAGATAGTAACACAGAGTTGGCCATGAGAAGCTAAGCCAATAGACATTTTGGAGAATGTCACTTTGAAATGCAATCTGGGAGTGAGGTGACGGCATTCACATGTCTTTGTGGTTAACACAGTTTTACAGATGCTAGCAGCCTTTCTTCAGTGAATGTACCCCCTTCTTGATGCCATGGGTGCTTTTTTGGCTACAGAACTGGAAATCTGTCACCAAATGAACCCCACTTATCAAAGCCAATCCATTTCTCATATTTTGCATAATGGCAGCATTAGCAAACATGAACAGTGGCTTTGATTGTTGTTCTTTCCCAATTTAGTTTGAGTCTGGTGACTATTGGGGAGAATTTTTTCCAGGAGGGTCAGACCTCCCTTTTTTCATGAATTAATATTTAATCAGAAGATCATTGTTTAATCTGACTTAGGTATTTTTGGCAGACATTCTGAGGGTAAGTTTGGAGTTTGTAGCATGATATTTCTCTGTATTTAAAATGTATCCCTAGTGGTAAAAATTAATTTTGTCAGATCTTACCATTCAGCATTTAAAATTAAAATGCATTTAAAATTAAAATTATCTGCATTTAGACTGATAGAGTAGAGAGATCATGAATAGGTAGTTGGATAGAGTACACATTGATGGATTGTTTTCATATTGGCAAATTGGTGAGTTGCCTGAAGGAGTAATAGGATAGTTAAGTGGGAGTGGAAGGGCAAAGCTAACTTTGGTTGTAATTCATTGAAGGAATTTCTGAGGGATTGACATTTAAACTAAAATTAAAAGAGATGGATGTGGTATGGGTAGATATGTTTGTGGATTGAGGTGGAAAAGTAGGGTGAAAATAGTCCTCAGTAGAGAGAATAGCAGAGTTTCACTGGGCTTAGCGATTTCAAGAGGACATGTAAAAGATGAATCACTGAATGTCTGGTGGAGAATTTAACAAAGACTGGAGGCAGGGGGAGGAGTAATATTTATATTTTGGGTATTAAGATGAGAACTTGTGATATATTTCATTTTAGGTGCACACAATTAAGCAAGTAGCCTGATAATTCTGAAATGGAATCCAGAAAAGTGTTTTGTGACTTTCAGTATAGAAATATCAATGGAAGAAATTAATGAAATTGAACAAAATGTGAGAACAGACCAGTACAGAATATCAAATGTGGAGAGAAAGAGGTTAGGATTTAATATCAAGATGTTCCAATAGTGCTCTTTGAAGAGTTTATTTGCAGCAGACATGGGGAAGAGTGTCTAGAGTAGTTTGAATACCATCAGGAGATGTGATGTCAAAAAAAGAAAGGAAAAATAAAGTTCTAAAAAGGATATTGTTGCCCAATTATTTTGTCCCAAATAAGGATTTATTTACAGGTAGATCATTAGTGATCTACAAGTTTTGTGAATGAGGACACCGGCCTTGATTTTTGTGAGTTAAAGAGTGAGATGAATGTGAGGACATGATAGATGCACTTTCAGTTTGTCACGGGAAGATCTGGAGAGTTAGAACTTGAGAGAAAATGCATGCACAGTAGATTTGCCTTGTTTTTTTTTTTTTAATTCAAAATGGGATAGTAAAAAATGAGCTTAAATGAGGAGGTTGATTATGAAGAGAGCAAGAGTTCTCTGATAAAGGGAATTTAATTTGTAATCAATAATATAGCGCACAACAAAACATGAGATTGAGATCAATTGGAGACAGTGGACTTGGCCAGAGGTACAATGACTTTTCTATTCAATAGGAGAGATAGAGTAACTAATGTGTATGCATTCAGGGATATTTGAAAATATTATGGTATTGTAGTATAATTTGGCAAATTACATGTTCCATCTGCTTAGAAGGAGATAATTTTCTCTGTTAAAAATCAGGGTAAAGATAAAGTGCATGAGATTCAAAAGGTATGGAGAAGATTTGGAGTAGTTACAGAGTATGCAGGAATGATCTAATTAGCAAGACATATTACAGTTCCCAGGTATGTTGGAAAACCTCTAGAACTTGTGAATCAGTGCTTATTCCTGGATCAATATCTTTCTCATGTACTGTGTAAGATGTGGTTATGGATAATTACAAGTATTTGAAGTCATTGAATATTGAAGTTTTGGTTGGTAAATGTTGTAAGCAGTCAGAGGGACATAAGGTTTGCCTTGGTAGTATCTGTTGAAATTACAAACTGTGGAGTAAACTGGGCAGTAAAAATGACAGATGGAGAATGATGTTTGTTGAGAGAGGCCAGTGCAGTACACATCTCCATGTAGTAGGAGAATCTGCATATGGGCAGTATTTTTGTGGAGAAACTAGGAGAGCTGTTTGTAGTCCCAGAGTGGGGACTCATGTTTTATGTGAGAGGAACATTCCAGGTGTAAATCTGTAAGTGATGTGTAAAATTCCAGGAATTTATGCTTGGTGGACAAGCAGAGAAAAATTCTAATTCTAGCTGTGTGATTTTCTACCATGTAATTTTGTCATAATACTAAAATTTTGTGAAATGTCTGAATCTGTGATCATGTCATTTGTTAACTTGGTAAATAAACTATAAATAGAATTATTATGAAGATTAAATAAACAAATGCAGTTAAACATCAATAGCATCACACATAATACACATCTTTTCTCTTTTTTTCTGGGCTTCAGATACAAATTGTTGAATTAAGCCTACCATTGTTTATGATAAATTATAATCATTTGTCCATGAAATACATTTAATTCTTAACAGGGTTTTAGGGAATAGTTTACTGGCCATAAAGATTAATGCTTTCACACACACACACACATGCAAACACATAAAGAGAGAAAGAGAAATGCAGGGATGTTCCCACAAATGAAGATTAATATGGGACAGTACTACTACAACCACTTTATGAAATTATCAGATGGAACAACTCAGTATCCTGGCAAACCCATTCATTCTATATTTTCTGAGCCTCCTCATTTCTGAGGATGGTGGGATATGACAGAAAACTTATGACCATGTATTTCTGTTACTGCCTTATAAAGGGGATTTTGAAGAATTGATTTGGTGTACAGACATCACTGATCCCTCCAAATGAAGGTAGTCTTTGAATTTATTAACCCATTCATGAAATCATTTTGAATTTGAATGATAGATATTTGTTCCAGTTTGCTAGAGTTGCCATTATGCAAAATACCAGATATGAATAGGCTTTTACAAATGGGATTTATTAGATTACAAATTAACAGTTCTAAGGCCACCAGTGTCAAAACTAAATCATCAAAAAAAAGGTAACTTCACTGAAGAATGGTGGATGACATCCAGAACACCTATGTCAACTGGAAAAGCACATGGCTGGAGTCCACTGTTCCTTTCTCCTTGGTTCTGGTTTCAAAATAGCATTCTCCAAAATGTCTCTGAGCTTCTGTCTCTTGAAGCTTCTGTATCAGCTCCTGTGCATCCTTGCTTGTTCTCCCAGGGCATTTCTAAGCATCTGGGGATTCTCTCTTAGCATCTCTGGTACAAACTCTAGGCTTCATCTCTCACTTTAGCATCTCAAAATGTACTTTTGTCTGCATCTCAAACAACTCAGAGTGTCTGGGTCTGTGTGTGATCTGTTATCTAAAGGACTCTGGTGATCTAATTAAGACCTACCCTGAATGGGTGGGGTCATACCTTCAGGGAGAAAATCAATCAAAAATCTCACCCAAGACTGGATTAAAGATCATGGCTCTTCAGGGGTCCAAAACAGCTTCAATCTGGCAAAATATCCAAATCCACTAGGGAAAGTTTTGAAAGTCAGAGTCAAGGGGGTTGAGGGAGTGATCTTTCCAGAACCCCAAGGAGTAGAAACAAGGTGATTTAGAGTGAGTGCATACAGAAGGGCCAGGGCAGGATAGAGCAGGAATGAAGTGAGGATCCAGAGGGCATGGATAGGACTTGGAAGACCAATGCTAGGGCATAAATGAAGAATACATAAATCTGAGAATTTGCACAATATTTATGTACATGGGAATTCCAAAATCCACATGTAGTATGAGTTATAGATACCTATTTTTGAATCTTGAAGAGGATGAAAGACTTTGAGCACCATGGGATAATTAACACATGAAACAATGATTTTAATGTTATTTATAAGATATCTATAGCCACATTTTCATTATTAACAACATAAGCCATAGCCTTCTTATATTTGAGTTTAGGAGATGAAGGCCTTTCCCTGTTTTTCTTAGAGTAGATGACACATTTCTCTTGGTTGGTTTAGGGGGGAAGTATTTCCAGGTGAAGTATTGGGTATATGTGATAGGTATCTCTGTAAAGTGTGGGCAAGTTTTGATTCTCATGGCTTCTTTCTCCATCCTCAGCTTGGATGCTTAGTTCTTGGACTGCGTGAGAGTGAAAACCCAGAGGAGGACTGTTGGTGGCTGAACTACAGACAATGAAATCAGTGGTGAGTAGGGAATTTCTATTTCTACTGAAATTTAACCCTTTCTTTGTACACTCATGGGATACTCACTTATTTGAGATCCATTTATGTATATCCAGGACTCTGCTATAATTATGGTGGTGCAGAGAGTTGGTAAGAAATAATCTTCTCTCCACCATTTACACTAATATGTCCAGCCTCTATTAAACCTGTGTATTCACAAAAGAGATATGAGAGGATTAATTCCTTCATGCTTCCTGTGGCCTCAGTGTGGAAGTAATTCACTCATTCACTGTGTTAGTGGTAGTACTGTGCTTAGGATTGTGGTGCACATAAGGGTTAGAGATGAGTAGCTGCACAACTTAACAGTCCAATAGGGTGGCAGATGGTTCATCAGGTGAGCTCAATGAGTCCAGTGTTATGAATGCTGGGGTCAAGACTATGCACTGTTCAGGAGAGCACAAGAAAGAGGACAGAAAAGGCAATGAAAAGGAATATATTTATTTTGTCCAATACAGTTTTGAGAGAATATTTTCATATTTTGAAAAGATGTTTGAAATTCTCCTTACCATATTGTTCCCAGTTAACCATTTTCTCTCTTTTAATCAACATGTGTACAACTTTGTAAGTGGAAGCAATGAACAGGTAATATTGTTGCCTTATTTTAAGCTGTGCACACAGGAGGGGTATTGTATGTATAATAAAATTTTAGGACCAGTGAAAATATTTGAAGAACTGTCAAGAGAGCGAACAGAACCAATAAGTTATCTATCCTTGAATGGAATCAAGATGAGTATACAAGAGACCCAATGTAAGCTACAGTTTGGAGATCTGGTAGAATATTGAGTTTAGGAGGCCTTCTACCATAGGGAGAGTCACTCTAGGACTGTCCTTTAATATAGGAATCTCAGGGTGCCTTGTTTGTTGCTACTAAACAGCTTACCCTCATATCTCATAATAAAAACCTGAGTTTTGTAGAGATGAAAGAGGAATAACCTACTGTTCTGAAGTTCTGTATAAAGACTGTACACTTCTGCAGGATTATGCACATTGCCTCCATTAATTCTTCCATTTTGATGAATAGATTGATCACTTTTACTTAACAAGCGTTGGCTACATAGGAATCATCAGCTCATTGGATTTTTCAAAAGTTATTGCATTTCATTAAGCCATTTCCTACACAGGGAAACTGAGGTTATTGCAGATGTCTCAAATTGTTGAAGTTGGACTTTAAATTTATATATGAGTGCACTTCAGGTTATTATATAACTGGGGAGTGTGAGACTAATACATGAAAAAGTAGTTGATTACTCCCAGACCCTAGGGAGACAGGGTTGCCATGTGGAGCCAGTGAGAAGCATGAACAACCCAGGTTCTGTGTGGGCAGCACGCAGCTGAGCAAAAGGGACCCTTGGTATTGCATTTTTAATGTGGACCAAGGGTGTAAGTTAGTAGATTTTCCACAGGAATCAGTAGTTAGATAGTTTAAAGCAAAAACCTGTGGAAAGGGAAGGGTACTCAGGGACCCAGGGTTGTGGGGATGATTACCTTACAATTTGGGACTTCCTGTGTGTTCTCAGTGAGGCATGTCAGTGATGAAAAAAATGACCAAAGATTTAGGTATCAAACCTGGGGAGTTATGGCTGCAGGGATGGAAAATTCTTAACTAGACAGAAGGTCAGTATTGAGGTAAATGTCTTGGTCAAAGTAAGATGGTTTCTGAGGCATAACACAAAATATTTTGATAAGATAGAGGGGAATAACTGAACAATCATTATGTTAAAAAGTGGCATATCATGAATAATGCATCCCTTATTATGGGTCTGTGGATTTACTTGAATTTGATGGAAGGGATTTAGTTATGAATTCTCAAGAGAAAATTTTATGATCACCATCTGGAAGTTATTATTATCAGAATTTTTGGCCAATTTTCAGGTTATATCATATCATGTGTTATGCAATATTGCCTTATGGTGAAGTTTTATGTGTTCAGAGTGTATATGCCTCTGTGACTGTATCTGATAGATGCTTTGTTAGCAGTAAGAATGATCTAACTGGAATCCCAAAGACAGTTTGAGCATTTTGTACACAACTACCACCCTTTCTCAGGGCTCTCATTTCATTCAATGTACTCTCGATACTGGTAGGGATGGCACTGACTGGACCAAAATGCCTCTGTTGTCTTAGGAATCAGTGAGCTTCAATGATGTAATGATCAACTTTACCAAGGAAGAGTGGGCCATGCTGGACATGAACCAGAGAAAGCTGTTCAGAGATGTTATGCTGGAGAATGTCAACCATCTGGTGGTCGTGGGTGAGTTTCTGAAAACTTTCTCTCTATATGCACCTATGTATACAGCTCTATATACAGCTATTCATCCACCCATACATCTATTTAATCTAGCATCAAGTTGTTAAGTATCTAGAAAATGGCCCCTTGTGCCACACAGATCTCTACTGATATTTTCATAACTCTCATGGGTACTTAAGGAAACTCTGTCATTTTGTTTATTCCTTATGTCTGATGTGTCCCACCAGTGGCATGTGATTTTCCTGTCTAAAATTTCAGGTCTTTTTGCTTCTCAATATCCAAGATTCAGAACAATGGGAGAATATTATTTCTGTGGACAAAATAAATATTTTCTAGATACTTATTGTCCACTAGGAACTGTGGTGAAGTTTTTGCACACAGAACAATTTGGCACACATACTATTTTCCACATAGAACATAGATTGTTTTGGTTGAGCTTATGTTTATTGGATGCTTTTATAAAATATACTTCAACCACTTTGGAATCATGATTTCTCCTGTTATGAAAATATTGAGGATACTGTAGTCAATGAATTTAGGCATGGACATCAATATATCCTTAATGTCTTTGAAGGTCAAGAATCATCATTTGCAGGAAAAGGATTTTCAGTATACTGTGTTTGATTTATACTTCCTTGTGAGTCGTAAGAGCTTACCTTATTGTTCCTCATAGTCTGCCTTGGACTTGATCATGAACTTATAGCAAAATAGATCTCCAAATCTATGGTTCTGTTTCTCATAAATAGGGTATCAGGTCTGCAAATCAGAAGTGCATTCCCAGTCAGAACAAGGAGATCTGTGGAGGGAAGGATTAAGGTTTCTCCAAGTAAATATTACAGTTGAGTTCTAGGACTCTGTGCTTCAATATGAGGAGGGGCCTTGTCACTGAATGAGCAGGTCCTTAGAAGTATCAACTGAAGATTTCCTGAATTGAGTGATATTCTCTGAAATGTAGGCTATGAATTTGGGGAAAATTTCCTTAAATGTGTAATTATTTCATACATGTATCAATCTCTATTCAAGTATCCATCTGTGATTGTGTTTGGCTTAGGGAAAGGATGTTTGTGTAATTACAGGAGTTAAACTTTCACAGAATGGCCCTTGTTCTGGTCCTCCTCTTTAAGAGTGTTCTCTCTCTCTACCATTTAACATCTAATCTTCTTATCTTCTTATTTTCCCTTACTTTAATGATGAAAAATTTTATTTGTCAATTTCCAGAAAAGTGTTTCTACTTCCTGAAGTACACCTTAATTTTACACTCTTATCAAATCTAAGTGCCAATATTTGAAAAATAATCTCATGATCATGGAGGGTTTTCAAATATTTCATTCTGCTTATGCCACTCTATATTGCTTTTAAAATTGTTTCAGGCAGGGAAAATGACCATAAAAAAAAGAAATGATAACCATGCCACATATCTGTAAGAAGGACACATCTACCAACCGGGAAAAGGTAAGCTTCATGATGGTGAGAACGTGTCTCCCAATTAGAGAGATAGGACTGAATAATTTAGGCATTCATCATAATCATGTGAGTAATTATAGATGGTGTTATTCACTCTCCCATCAAAAAGTTGTGGGAAGTTTCAATTAAGTGAAAAATTAACCTGTGCTCAAAACCATAACCTGAAGTCTTATAAAAGGACAATTGCATATACGTCATTCATATACATAATCTTTGAAACATAATGAAGTTTTCTAAATTGATTAGATAGGTCTGAAGTTGGGATGATAAAAAAAAGGGAAAATATACACATACAAGAAAGTAGTACACCATGTACATGGAACTATTATGATGAAGTATAACTGGAGACTCTCTGAATGATTACACTAGAGAATTGTGTTAATAAATACGAGTACACACCATTAACATTCTCTCTTTTCATTTATACCAGCAGATTTCTTACACTGAAGAGGATCCCCTTGAAAGCAGTGATTTGGGAGAAGATTTCACTCATTCCTCAATGACAGGCATGGGAAAGAGACCCAATGTAAATAACTATTTCAAAAAGCTCTTAATTATCAATCATTTGTTGGTCAAAATAAGCAAATTCAAACTGGAGGTAAGTCATATGTCTGTCATCTCTGTGGAAAAGTCTTCAGAAGCAGTTCTGGCCTTAGACAACATGACAAAACACATGCTAGAGAGGAGCCATATGGCTGCCATCCATGTGGGAAAGACTTCACTGATAGTTGTTCCCTCAGACAACATGAAAGTATTCACACTGCGGAGAAATGATATGTCTGCCATCTATGTGGGAATTCCTTCAAAGTTTTCACCTTAGGCAACATGAAAGAACTCACAATGTGGAGGAACCATATGCCTGCCATGGATGTGGGAAAGATTTTACTGATATTACCACCTTCAGATGTCATGAGAACAACCATACCGGATTAAAAGTATATGTTTGCCATGTATATGGGAAAGACTTCACTGATACTTCTACACTCAAACAACATGAGAGAATTCACACTGGGGAGAAACCATATGTCTGCCATCTATGTGGGAAATCCCTCTATCTACATGATAAACTTAGGCTACATGAGAAAACTCACACTGGTGAGAAAACAAGTTGGCCATCTATGTGGGAAATCCTCTAGTGTAGTGGAAAACTTAAGCAACATGAAAGAACTGACACTGGGGAGAAACTATAAGTCTGTGATCTATGTGGGAAATCCTTCAATTGATGCAGAAACCTTAGGTTACATGAGAGAACTCACAGTGAGAAGAAACCATACACCTGCCATGTATGTGGGAAAGACTTCACTGATAGTCTCAGACAACATGAGGTAATTAACACAGGAGAAAACATTTCTCCCATCTATGTGGAGAAACATTTAGACATTATTTTGCTACTGGACAACATCAAAGATCTCATTAAATATGTTCTGTATATGAAAGAGTCTTGAGCCACAGCTCTAACATTTAAAATAAATGGAAGAACTCACACAGGATTGTAATAAATCTCTGTCAGTGTAATAAATTGGTAAATGCTTTTATTTGCAATCTATCTTTAAATAAGATGATTTTACTATTTTAGGATGCAACCTGTGTCTGTGATTACCTATAATAAATTTTAGCTCAGCTCCAGCCTTTGGTATACAAGTATATCTCAGAATAGGAATAACTCCTAAACCATATAAATGGACAGAAATATCCTTTGTAGGAGGAGAATATTCTAGAACAAATGTAATATTTGATGGAGTGGTTATTCAATGAAATAATGTCAGAAATTCTTTACTTACAAAGCAATGTGTAGAATATATGTGAAGTTCCACTTTGTATAATACATTCTATGTATATAGAGAATGAATAAAAGTCTTTGGTGTTTTCAATTTATTCATCAATGTTATTTCTCATACTGAGGAAATGACAACACTAAAATCAAGGTGAAAAAGTGTTCAGCTGGAGTTCACACCAGAAATATCAGACTGGGAGAAACAACTAACAAGAATGCTTTACCATAAAATTCAGCAATGAATTCAGAGACTTGCCTTTTGACATATTAATGAAAAATAAATTAAAATGTAGGACTGTGAGGTGATCTGGAACTGCTGAATTCAGACATTTGTAATGATTTGTAGGTAGGGAAATCAGAGTTCTTTTCAACAGATTAGCATGTGCACATACTTATCAGATAAAAGTTGTGGCTGAAAATTCTATGATTTTTAGCTTCCATTTTTTCACACAACTCTAAACATAATTATGATGGCTATGTTAAATCAGAAAATATCTTTAAATATTAACTGAAAAATGTATAACCAAAGATGATCTGTCATAATTCTTATATACTGCTAACAAGTATGTACACAGCAATAATGAACAGAATATAAATAAACAGATAACTGGGATGTCATTTCTGGTGATAGAGACATTTTCACTTTTCAATGTTTTTATTGGTCTTTTAACTTAAAATGGGAGTAAAGTTAAATCTTAGAATAAGTTTTTAAGTCCTGGAGTATTTAGGGACCTGGGAATGGAAAATCTCCACAATCCTGATCAGGTGTTTGCTCATGCTGTGCATTAAAAATGTGTTGTCATTTTCTATCTCCAGGAGGGTGGCTCAGGAAGTGGCAATGGTGGGACACTTTCTAAGAGGGCTGAGATGATGGGTGTTTTGGCAGTTCTGGGCACCACTTGCCCCATGACATTTCCAAGTCAAGGGCTCTCTTCTGGTATGCCAATGCTGACAGAATGCAAAATACCAGAAATGGATTGGCTCTTATAAATGGGGTTTATTTGGCTACAAAGTTACTGTCTTAATGCCATAATCATGTCCAAGCTAAGGCACCAACAATAGGGTACATTCACTGAAGGATGTCCAATGGCATCCCAAAAATCTCTGTTAGCTGGTAAGTCATGTGGCTGCCATCTGTTACTCCCAGGTTGCATTTCAAAGTGGTGTTCTCCAAAATGTAATCATCAGCTTTCAACAGCTGTCTTTACAATATCTCTGGAAGCTGCAGCAGAAAGCTCCTGTCTGAGCTCTTATAAAGGTCTCTAGTAAACTAATCAAAGACCATACTGAATGGGTATGGCCACATCTCCATGGAAATTATCTAATTAGGGTTATCATCTACAGTTTGGTGGGTCACATATCATTGGAAAAAATCTAATCCAAAAGTTCCAACCTCATCAACACTAATACATCTGCTCCCAGAAGAGTGCATCAAAAAGCATGGAATTTTTGGGGACACAGTACATCAAAATCAGCACAGGGCCCAAGAAGAACTCCACATCTCTGAACTCCAGACCTCTACACAGGGCTGCATCAGACACCAAGAGCTGCACCCATGGTGGTGGCCAACTGAGGTTTGAGGAGATCCTGTGGAGTGTGTCACCAACCTGATCATGTTGTGCATGTGCAGTGGTTGTTGTGGCTGACATCTGAGCAGTCCCAGAAATCCACTCAAAAAGCTGCCTGCACTGCTCCTGCAGGGAGTGCTTCTTTCTCTCCTTGTGCCTGGAAAACAGAAATAGCTGGTGCACATCTGACACCCAGAGTGAAGCCAATGTTTCCACCTGCCTGATGCTTATAGTCTGGTCAACAGTTCACTAGTATGAAGTGTTCCTCCTATGTCACTACCTGGCCTCTGTCCCTGATGCCATGAGGCCAGCCCAGTCCTGCAGGTACAGCATCATTGCCTGCAGTTGTGTCAGCTGACCCTGGCTGACCTGCAATAGAGATGGATGCCAGACTAAGTTCTGTGACCACTGCAAGCTGGCCTGACATTTGAAAGAGACCTGCTATATGGCCCATTAGCATGAGGTGCAGAGATTACATGTTAGGACCATACACCCTTCAAGTCTCAGACAGGGGCAATAATCTGAACCAAATGGCATTAAGTCTGTCCAGGATGCCATGCTGATATCATCAAAATGAATGACAGAATATGTAACCAAAATACCTCTACAGAATGTGGTTTTGAATTCTGTTGGCTTTGTCTGAAAGAGATCTCAGACTTGCAGCACTTCAGCCCTGCTTGCTGTCCTTCTGGGGAAGAAGCCAGGGAGCCAGGAGAAAATTCTTTGGCCACTGGGTGCATAGATTGGTTCTCCATTGGGGTTTACCCCATGGTTGGCATTGCCTTTCCTTCCATGGTCACACCGCATCCCTGTTTGTGTTGGCAAGAAGATCCTCAAAAGGTGTGAGGGAAAGACAACCTTCAAGCACAGGAGTAATTTGACTATGGCAGGCGGAGTGACTTTCTTGGACATGGCCTCCACAGTTATTGCAGCAGTGTTGTTCTTGGGTCCCCATTATGCTGGTGTATGTCTATGAGGTTGTGCCCATTTCTCTCTGTCACGGAAGAGGCTCTGGCATTAACACAGACAAGGGAAAGGGGTTAAAATTTTCCCTTGATGGTGAAAATTATGACAGTAGTGAAAATGTGCCAGTTTGGATATTGTATGTGCCCCTGAAAGCCATAGTCTTTAATGGAATTTTGTGAGAGGGCTGATGTATTAGTGTTGATTAGGTCAGAATCTTTTGATTGTGTGTTTCCATGGAGATGTGACTCATTCAACTGTGGCTGAAATATTTGATTAAATTATTTCCATGGAGACATGGACCCCACTGATTCAGGGTGGTCTTGATTTAATCACTGGGGTCTTATAAAAGAGCTCACAAACAGATAGATCTCAGAGCAGCTGAAAGGGTCATTTTGGAGAGAAGCTAAGAGCATCTAATGATTTGAGATACTTGGCAATGCAAACAGAAGGATTTTTAGATATGAGATGAAGCCCAGAATTTGCATTGGGGTATGCTAAGAGAGGATCCACAGGTGCTTAGAGAGAAATGCCCTGGGAAACAAAACCAAAAGTGCACAGGAGCTGAGAGAGGAAATGGAAGACAACCTGAGACCAAGAGATGACAGCCACCTGCCTTCCCAGCTAAGAGAATTTTTCTGGGTGCCATTTGCTGTCCTTCAGTGAAGTAATCATCTGTTGATGACTTAGTTTGGACACTTTTATGGCCTCAGTACTTTAACTTTGTAACCAAATAAACCTCCTTTATAAAAGCCATTCAGCTTCTGGTATTTCACATAATGGAAACATTAGCAAACCAGAACAGGTTTTGATATCACCGAAGTGGGATGCTGCTGAGTTTGCAAATACTAAACATGTTGAAATGGCTTTATAAATGATGATGGGGAAGATTCTGGAAGAATTGTAAGAAGATTGATAGAAAAGGCCTAGATGGCTTTGAAGAGACTGTTGGTAGAAATATGGACTCTAAAGATTGCCCTGATGTAGACTTGAACAGAAATGTTGAATGGAAGAAAGGCTATCCTTGATTTAAAGTGGTACAGAATTTGATAAAATCAGTCCTGCTTTTGGATGGAAAGTAGAATTTGAAAGTGATGATCTGGGATACTTAGCTGAAGATATTTTAAAACTAAGAGTTGAAAATGCAGCCTGTCTTCCCCTTGCAGCTTATAGAAAAATGTGAGAGGAAAGGGATACACAAAGAATTGAACTGTTTGGTATGAAGAAACAAGAAATCAATGGACTGCAAAACTCTGGGCTTCCAAGAAGTGATACACCAGAGGACAGTGCCCCATGTGAGGATTTAACTGGACATGGAACCTGCTGCTTTTCAGTACAATCCAGGAAAGGAGATAGATTATCAGGAAAGGATTTGTGGAAAGTCTTGACGGTTTTGACACCTGTATCCTTCATGCCAAGCCAACAATTGTTTGCAAGATCCATATAAATGGAACCACTGCCAGTCTGGCTGGAGGGAATGGAGGAGAAAAATAGATGAAAAAATTTCTTCAAAGGCAGAATTATGGAAATTGAGGTCTGGAGTCAAGAAATCTCTGGGAAGGAGAGCAGAGCAACTGGAGCATGTGGAAAGGGTGAGTTTGTTCTGGAGGCAGAAGGTGGGAATTCTGCCTCAATGCTCAGGAAGAGTGCTGCTGCCCAAGGCCTTAGAGAGATTGGAGCACACTTCCTGGTGACTGGAGTGAGCCTGTCTGAAACGGTTGAGCATGTGCCCTGGAGATGGAAGAGAGTCAGATGTCAACCTGATGCTTGTGGAGGGTGGGGCTGAGAAGGATGTAGTCTCCCCAATGCATGGATATGTTGGAGCTCCCACTCCAGTATTTGGAGGAAAAAGGCTTCCATATAAACCTTTGGAGATTGTTGGACTCCTGCTCTCACATGCTGCAAGGATAAAATGTCATTTGATAAATGACTCTCAGACTTTGAAATCTAATAATATATGCCCTGTGTGTTTTAGGAACTGTTTTGGTTCTGTGAACCCTGTTTTCTTTTCAGTTTCTCCTTAAGGCAATGGGGATGTTTATCCTATGACAGTCCCTCTTTTATATATTGGAAGCAGATAACTTGTTCTAGGTTTCACAGATCCACATCCAGAGAGGAATGAATTTTGATTTAGGATAAGACCACATCTGTGACTGATTTTGATGGGGTCTTGTACTTACCTATTTTTACTGAATAGATTTCAGCTTTTATGATATTTTGATGGAATGGATGTATTTTGTATGTGCAAAGAATAGGTCTTTTGGGGAGCCAGGGTTTGGAATGTGCCAGTTTGGATATATTTTGTCCCCTCAAAAGCCATATCCTTTAAAGCAACCTTCTAGGGGAAGATATATTAGTGTTGGTTAGGTTGGAGTCTTTTGAGTTTGTGTTTCCATGGAGATGTGACTCAATCAACTGGGGCTGAAATGTTTGATTAAATTTTTTCCATGAATATATGAATGCTGCCCATTCAGAGTTGGTCTTGATTTAATCACTGTTGTCCTAGAAAATAACTCACAAACAGAATGAGCTTGGAGAGAAGAGCTGACAATGATGCTTAGAGACATTTGGAGATGCAGACAGATGGATGTTTATCTCCAAGACAAAGCCAATAATTTTCCCTGGGATATGCTAACACAGAATCCCCAGGTGCTTAGAGAGAAATGTCCTGGCAGAAAGAACCAAGAATGCACAGGAGCTGAGAGAGAAGTTGAAACACAAATCAGGATCAACAGATGCCAGCCATCTGCCTTCCCAGATAAGGGAGTTTTTCTGGAAGCCATCAGTCATCTTTCAGTAAAGTATCATCTGGTAATGCCTTAATTTGGATACTTTTATGTCTTTAAGACTGTAACTTTGTAACTAAAGAAAACCTCCTTTATAAAAGACAATTCATTTCTGGTATTTTGCATAAGGTCAGCATTAGCAAACCATGACAAGTAAGTAAGATGTATCTCACAATATGTTTTAAAAACAAAACTGCCCTTGATGATACCAGATATAAAGTATACATTTCTGGCTTCTCTTAACACTTCAGTCACAATGTTTTCTATGAAAGATTCTTTACTATTTTAAATTGATTGAACTTGACTATCTCATATCTCCACCATTTTACTATAAAATACTTTAAGTTCACTCAATGTGTTATTGAACTAAGATCAACTTAGATGCAATATATGGCATACTTGAAATCCTGAGAAAAAGATTCCAAGAAACATCTCCAATACCATTAATTTAACATTTTAAAAATATTTCAATACTAAGGTCTTTGGAGATATAAAATTTCTAAAAATTGGATACTTTGTGGGAATTTTATAGAATGATTTATTTCTGCATTACATTATGCTTTCATTTGTACTATTTAATTTTTAAATTTATACTAATTTTATTACTACCAATATGCAATTCTATATTTGGAAGTAAAAACTAGCTAAGTGTGATGACCTTACCTGAAAAAGTGATGGACTGGTCTATTGATTAGGTGATTCATGCACTCATTAATTTCACCACAATATATGTCCACAGGCCTATAAAATAAGAATAACAGCTGCTGGTATCTTTTCTTTCATCTTTTTAAAAGTTGATATTATTTGTGGGAATCAGTAATTATTTAAAATATTTTGAAGTTGAATAAGATGAAATGTATTGAGTCTTCTGTGTTGAATAAAATATGTTTTAACATGCAAGCTGGACATAATTCAGAATGTGAATAAGCTGATACATAAAAAGGCTGTTTTATATTTATGTGTAAATGTGCGCATTGTTGGTAAATCTGTGAAAAATAGATGGATGTCAATTCACAGCCAATGCCTTATTAATGTTTCTTTTCATAACTGAAACTATAAGTTGTGAAATTTTAACCTATTTTTGAAGCCCCTTCACTTGTGGGCCCCTAGACTAAATTCTTAATAAACCCCATGAACAGCACATAATGTGCTGGATTAGCTTAAATGATTTATTTCCTGGATGACTTGAAAATGTGGAATAGACCATTCCAGATCTGCTTATCCTTCCACCTTCAAATTCTCTAAAGGAACATTAATGATGCCCCACACTTCACATTCTGTTCCCTTTTTCTTGTGATCCATATGACCATTTATGACGTAGAGAGCCTTTGATAACTGCCAGAAAGCAGTTACTTTCAGACCGACTTCCTGCTTGCAAGATTATAAGTTCTCTCATTTTTCCCTCCTTGAGCATCTTTGAAAGAGTACACTAAGAAGTTTTATCTTTCTTGTTGCTGTTTTACGCCAAACTGTTCACTGTTCACTGAAAGTTTAATGATAGCATCATATGATTAAGTTGGCTAAAAATGTCCACTTCAATACTTAAACTAGATCTAACATAGTGAAACTGGTTTCACACTGAAGGTAGACACCTCAGGAAGATTTTCTTAACATTTTCTACATATCAGACTATCCTTTCAAGACAATTATCAGACTACTACTGTCATATTATAGAAATACAACAGACTTTTATTGTTTGAACACAGAATAAAGTCTTTCTTATGCTGCACTCAGGAATCAATGTTAAGTCTCTAGCTTTAATTTACATGTGACAATACATCAGTTGAAACTTCATTCCATCATAGGGAGATATGTTTTATGCCTCAACTCTGCTACTTGCTTCATAGCTCTGAGAAGCTTTTTCCCATCTTTGATATATGACTTCCTTACATAGAGAATTTGTAAAATACACTCCTTATGAATTAAAAATTTAGAAAATATTTCAAATAGAGCCAGTTCTCAAAATGGTGTCTATGTTGAATAAAAATAAATCAATAAGAATTACAAATCATGGACAAAAGCAATTATGTGATCCGTTCAGCACTTATATTTCTTCCATCCTAAATCTATAGTACTGTTTTTAAAAACACATAAAAAAATGTAAGAGGAAAATCCAGGGCTCTGCATTTGCTAATGGGACTTTCTTTTGAAAATATTATGACATTAAATGTTTTGAAATGATTTGTATACAGCCTCTAAAACTTAGATCATTTCTTTACTTGCAGATTGGCAAGGGGCAGGAGGATCTCTGCACAGCAAAGTATTCCAGGGGTAACTAGAATATTGCACAGGTGCTCCCATCCCACAAAATATAAAAGAAAATAGCATTTATTTTAATGCATAAAGTTGAAGAATGCATTTTCAATATAAAGAATTATTTGTATAATTTTCCATTTATATTTACATCCACACATCCATATAAAACTTAGTTTACTTAAAAGTTAAGTCAATATTTCAAAATATGCACAGAAAGGACTAGAAGCTGCATGTGTGAATTGCAAAAAAAAAATGCTTATATTTTCTTTCAAAACATGCTGTGAGAAATCCATAGAATTACACCTGAAGTATAAGGGCTCATGTCATCCTATTTTTATGACAAGGATTCACTTATTTACTTTGTACCACCTGAATGTGTAGCACAGAGGTTAGCAGAGAAGATAATAGGCAAATATATGTTATTATTAATTAAATAGCAATAACATAATAAAATATGCAACTTCTAAGATAAGCAGAGCTAACCATAATTAAATTTATTTAAATATTTAAATTAGTATTCTGCATATTGAAACTTAGGGGAGCAAGAGGAGCACTCCTGTTTTGTTGACATCAGTTCTACTAGGTGCTATAATCCAATCACTCTGCACTTTCATTAACAATTATCAATCCTGCTTAAAACTGCTGGGACTGAGTTTTTCAAGTCAATGAATAATCAATAATACCTTGGCATTGGTCTCGTGTAAGTAACAACCCTATCAGTATATTCTGTTTCAATTTTATTAAAAATTAGCAGAGCAGGACAGAGTTGCGGTGACTCATGGAGAGGCATAAAGAGGAGGAAAAGAAAACAGTGACAACAAACACTAAGTTAATATTGTCTTTTCTTACATTGGAGAGGGAAAGCAGGGCTTCTGGTAAGGATCCAGTCATGTTTCAGGTAAAGGCAAGGATGAGTGGGAACCTGAGATGATTAAGACCATGGCAGGAATCATTCTGTTTTCTAACCAGGCCATCTTTGTTCAGTTTTAGTTTAAAATATAGGGAAGAAATGGCACTAGAGAAAATCCCTGGGTATGTAAACCTTGGCATTAAAATAGAGCACCATTGTAATTTCAAATAGCTAATTGGCTCAAGATGGCTCTAGTAAAGCAAAAGATCTTCCATGACTCTTAGAAATTCCACTGACATTTATGTCATTGATTACTAGTTTAATTCAACTCTGCTCAAACAACATAGTCATTATGATTTTAACAGCTGGGGCATGTTGATTTTTAGCCTAGTAAATGGACTATTTTGACATATGCTGAAAATGTACTTGAAAATATTATGTACCCAGAGAGCAATAATCTGTATGTCCTATTTAAGACAAGTTAGTCCATTGTGCTACTCAAGTTTTGTATATAGTAATTAGATTTTATTTATAACTCCAACTATGATATTGGAATTTTAGAAATTCTCCTTTTTGTTATGTCATTTTTGTAGTATATTTTGAGGGTCTGTCATGGTGCAAACAAATTTGCAATTGTTAAATCTGCCTATTAAATCAACTTGCTTATCATGATAAAAAATTTCCTCTTTATAGGGAACCATATTTCCTACATCTGGTCTACATTGCTTTACTAGAATTCAGCCATATAGCTATAAAGACTTTTTTTTGGCTTGTTTTGCATTTTATATTTTCCCATCTTGTTTAAAATTTTATTTTTGATGTATATTTTTCTGCTTATTTTAAATATTATTACTTATCAAGGGCTTATAATTAGGTATTTCAGTTTTTCATAACAATAGACAAATTTTGTGCTTTAATTGGGTCATTCAGTTCATGAAAGTTTAATGTCATTAGCAGCAAATGTTGAATTTCTGTCTATTCAAATACTCTTGTTTTGCTATTTGTCCCTCTTTTTCTTTGTCCAATATTTCTTCTATTGCATTGATAAAGTATATTTTTCCTTTTTTACTATCTAGTAGATTTTCAGCTATTAAATCTTATCTCAATAATTTTATATATTACCCTAGAGATTTCAAAATCTATCTTCAACTGTTTACATTCTATCTTGTTCCCATGATTAGTTGACAGATCATTTATATGAACAATTACCCAAATATCTATCTGGATATTGCTGCACACGGCCATGGATTTCTTTTAAAGGTGATTGTTTTTAACTATTCATTTAGATGACTTATGCAAAAGTAACTTTTGTAATTGCTATGTCACTGTCACAGTTCTGAGTACTTGAGTAATTTTGCATCATTCTACTCAAACTGACCCACAGAGGGCTTCTCTTCCCCAACACCCCCATAAGAGAGAATGATTGGCAAATAGTGGTGGGTAATCTTGCTGCCTCTAGAGCCAAACAGCCTATGTTTCTAGGCAGGATCTACAACTCAAGGGTTGTGCACACTTTGGCAAGTTACATTTTCTTGACTCCTTGAACCCACATATTTACCCTTTCATTTCCTTGCTGCACCCAGTGTATCCATCTGGGATGATTTCCTTCAGCCTGAAAACATGTCAACATTTTTGTCCCATCTAGTTGATGGATTTGAACTTTCTCTGCTTTAGCTTGTCTGAATATATATGTCTTTGCTCTTTGTTTAATACTTTCATATGTTCCAATTTTTGTGTGTCAGACACTGACTTATGAATACTCAACCTCCATAAAAATAGAATCATATACTACGTATTCTTTTGCAGCTGACTTCTTTTTTGATCACCATATATTTTTGGCTGGGGGTGTTTTATTCTTTTATTTATTTATTTTTTTTTTGCTACTTTAGTTTTAATTTTGCTAGGAGTGTTCCACCAGATTTATTGCCCATATTGTAGATATTCATTCTAATAATTGACATTGTGTTTATTACCATATTTTAGCTATGTTGAAAAATAAATTTCCTTTAAAATTGCTATACTTGAGCTGGTGGACCTAGACACTCATTTTTCTTGAGCATGTAGGACATAAATTCCTGGATCAAAAATAGATGCATGTGACCAGTAGATTGTGAGAAGAAGCAGAATAGTGAGCTCCAAGACTCAGTCCTTTCACCATAACAACTATTAAACAGGTAAGTCCCATTTGAAACAGCTATTTTGAATCTCCAGGAACCAGAGGAATACTGTACAGCATCCAGGGAAGAGTGGGCAGAAGAGTCTGACAAATTATGGTAAAAAATGGAAAACACCTCACACTTCAAGTTGGATACTATCATACATATCTCACTCTTGCTGCACCCCACAAGGGGCCCAACCTTTGACAAGCTTGCTGGTGACATAAAGGGATGTAAAAATCTTCACACAGCTAAGCACTGATCACAGCTTTTGATTAATGTCTTGGATTGCTTGACCCCCACTCTAAATGTGGCCATTGATTCAACCCACCCTACAGAGGCAGTGGTGGCAGCCATTATTTCAACATATCCTGAGTGGTAGAGGTGAACTGAAGACAGTACCCTTCCACATGTCTGCATGAGAAGTTAGATGGAAGAAGTGCATTTTCTGGGTAAGCCAAGAGAACTCAGCTTTGAAATTGGTGACTTACTTGGTCTTCTATCCAGGGCATTTTGGAGCTAATCTGTACAGTTGTGTGGTTGACTGGCCCTAATTCAGCAGAAGAGACAGACTTGGGAAAGCCCTTTTCATCATGTCCCTCAACCCAGAATTTGCCATACATGCAATAGCAGCTTAAGGCAAAGAAAACCATGTAAGAATTATAGAGGCAGTGATTCATGAGCAGTGACTTGTGGGCTTCATTTTGAAACCAGAACTTTGGAGCAGACGCCAGCCACGTGCCTTCCCAGCTAACAGAGGTTTTCTGGATGCCTTTTGCCATCCTCCAATGAAGGTACCCGATTACTGATGTGTTACCTTGGAAACAGAGGGACAAACAAACTCCTGAAAATAGAAGAAATCCAAAACAACTAAGAAGGAAAAGCACAGGAGCAGACACAGGCACAGAATGACAATGGGAACCATGCACACCACATTCATTTTGTGCAGGCATCCCTGATAGGGGAGATGATGCTCAATAAAATCTCTATTTTATCACCAGTTGGTTACAAAATCAAGAAACATACATCTTTGGGGAATAAATACCAGCATTAACATATTAAAATGTACAGTGTGCAACAAGAGTACAAGCCAAAGAAAAGAAATGATGGCCCATCTGTATGAAAAGGATAAAAATTCAGCAACCAACAATGAAGAATGCCAGAATGTGGACATGCCAAATAAAACCTTTAAAAATGATCTTAAAATGCTCAAGGAGATGAAGGAAAATACAAAGAAAGACCTAAAGGATTTAAGGGAAAAAATGAATGAGAGATATAAGAATCTTAGTAAAGACACAGAAATTTTAAAAGGAACCAAACAGAACTACTGGAGTTGAACACAATAATAACACAAATAAAAAGTGTTCAGAAAAGTTTCAAGGGCAGATTGGTGCTGGCAGAAGAAATAATCTGTGAACAAAATGAAAAGACAATTGTAATGAATAGGGCTGAGCAACAAACATAAGAAATGTGAAAAGTGAAAATAAGAGATTTCTGAAACATCTCCAAATGTGCCAATGTATGCATTACAGGAGTCCCAAAAGGAGAGGAAAGAAAGGGGAAGAAGGAATAGTCAAAGAAATAATGACAGAGAACTTCCCAAGCTTAGGTAAAAAATGAATATACACACCCAAGGAGATCAGAAAACACCACACATCAGCAACATTAAGAAAAATAAACCATGTCATTTATTGATCACATTACTGAATGCGAAGTACAAGAGACTTCTGAAACCTCTGAGAAAAAAGCAGTGAGTTAGGTTCAAGGGAGTCCCAATAAGGTTCAGTGCTGATTTCTCATCAGAAACAATGAAGGAATAAAGTCAGTGGGTTGAAATACTTAATGTGTTTTAAGAAAACAGTTGCCAGCTGGGAATTATATATCAGGTGAAACTTTCTTTCAAAATTGAGGGAGAGAAAAACATTACCAGATAACCAAAAGTGGTTCATCCCCACTACATGTGCCCTACAAGCAATGCGCTATATGTTCTTCAGAATGAAAAGAGAGGATACTAAACAGTGTGTGCCAGTTTGAATGTATTGTGTCCCCCAAATGTCATTATCTTTGATGTAGCCTTGTGGGGTAGATGTTTTGATGCTGATTAGATTTGCTTGGAATGTGCCCCACCCAGCTGTGGGTGATGACTCTGATGAGATATTCCCATGGAGGCATGGCCCCACCCATTCAGGGTGGGCCTTTGTGCCAGTTTGAATGTATTATGTTCTCCAGAAAAAGCCATATTCTTTGTGGGGCAGACATAATAGTGGGGATTAAGTTGGACTATTTGGGTTAGGTAGTTTGCATGGAGATGCACCCCACCCAACTGTAGATGATAACTGATGGGATATTTCCATAGAGGTGTGACCCCACCCATTGAAGGTGGGCCTTGATCAGTGGAGCCATATAAATGAGCTGACTCAGAGATGGAACTCAGTGCAGCTGTGGGTGACGTTTTGAAGAGGAGCAAGCTTGCTAGAGAGGAATGTTCTGGGAGAAAGCCATTTTGAAACCAGAACTTTGGAGCAGACGCCAGCCACGTGCCTTCCCAGCTAACAGAGGTTTTCTGGATGCCTTTTGCCATCCTCCAGTGAAGGTACCTGATTACTGATGTGTTACCTTGGACACTTTATGGCCTTAAGACTGTAACTGTGTAGCCAAATAAACCCCCTTTTTATAAAAGCCAGTCCATCTCTGGTGTTTTGTATTCCCCAGCATTAGCAAACTAGAACAGATTTTGGTACCAGAGAAGTGGGGTGCTTTTGCTGCTGAGTCTGCAAATACCAAACATGTTGGAATGGCTTTTCAAATGGCTAACGGGATGATTCTGGAAGAATTGTGAGGAGCTTGATAGAAAAGGCCAAAACTGCTTTAAAGAAATATGGACTCTAAAGATACTTCTGATGAGGGCTTGAACAGAAATGGTGAATGTATTTTTGCAAACTGAAGGAAAGCAATCCTTGTTTTAAAGTGGCAGAGAATCTGGCAAAATTGAGCCCTGGTGTCACACAGAAGGAAGAATTTGAAAGCAACAACCTGGAACACTTAGCTGAGGAGATCTCCAGAGTACATGTGGAGGATGTACCCTGGCTTCTCCTTACAAATTATAGTAAAATGCGAGCAGAGAGAGAAAAACTTAGAACTGAACTCTTGGGTTCAAAGAAACCAGAAGTTGATGGCTTGGAAAATTACAGGCTTCCAGGGGGTGAAACCCCAGAAACTACAGCCCAACATGGGGATGCAACCAAATATGGAATCCAGCTGCCATTTCAGAACAAGCCACGATTGGAGAAGGAGTTAAGCAGAAAGGATTTGTGGAAAGTCCTATTGTCTGATGGCTTTGACCCCTGTGTGCTTCATGTGAAGCCAACAGAATTTTTGTGAGATCTTTATAGACAGAGCTGCTGCCAGTCTGGACTGGAGGGGACAGACAAGGAACAAATTGAAGGAAAAGTTTCTTCAAAGACAGAGCCATGGAGGTTGAGGTCTGGAGTTAAGAGGCCTTGGGCTGAGAGAGTGGAGAGGCCCACACACATGGAAAGGGTGAGTTTGCCCCAGAGGTCAAGGGTGGGCATTCTGCCTCAATGCTCTGGAAGAGTTGTGCTATCTCAGGTCCCAAAGAGGGTGGAGCACATTCCCAGGGGAATGGGGAGAGCCTGGCTGCCACCACACTGTTCTGAAGGGGTTGAACATGTGCCCAGGAGATGGAAGGGAATCTGGGTGCTGCCCCGATGTTTGAGGAGGGTGGGGCCGAGAAGGTGGTCTCCCCAATGTGTGAATATGTTGGAGCACTCATGTAAGCATTTGGAGAGGAAAGGGCTGCCAAAAAGGCCCTTAGGAAGGGTTAGACTCCCACTCTCTCAAGCCGCAAGGATGCAATGTTGTTCTGTAAATGACTATCAGACTTTGAAATCTAATGGAGTTTGTCCTGTAGGTTTTAGGAACTGTTTTGGTCCTGTTAACACTGTTTTCCTTTCAGTTTCTCCTTATGGCAATGGTAATGTTTATTCTATGAATGTCCCTCCTTTGTATATTGGAAGCATATAACTTGTTCTAAGTCCACAGATCCAAAGCTAAGGAGAATTATGCCTTAGGACCCACCATGCCTATGATTGATTTTTATAGGATCTTGTACTTAACTTTTGCTACCGAAATGATTTAAGTTTTTGTGATATTGTGATGGAATGAATGTATTTTATATTTGGAAAGATAATGCCATTTTGGGGTCCAGGGGGTGGAATGTGCCAGTTTGAATGTATTGTGTCCCCCAAAAGCCATTATCTTTGATGTAGTCTTGTGGGGCAGATGTTTTGGTGCTGATTAGATTTGCTTGGAATGTGCCCCACCCAGCTGTGGGTGATGACTCTGATGAGATATTCCCATGGAGGTGTGGCCCCACCCATTCAGGGTGGGCCTCGATCAGTGGAGCCATATAAATGAGCTGACTCAAAGAGAACGAACTCAGTGCAGCTGTGAGTGACATTTTGAAGAGGAGCAAGCTTGCTAGAGAGGAACGTCCTGGGAGAAAGCCATTTTGAAACCAGAACTTGGGAGCAGATGCCAGCCACATGCCTTCCCAGCTAACAGAGTTTTTCCTGACTCCATTGGTCATCCTACAGTGAAGTTACCCAATTACTGATGTGTCACCTTGGACACTTTATGGCCTTAAGAATGTAACTGTGTAGCCAAATAAACCCCCTTTTTATAAAAGCCAATCCATCTCTGGTGTTTTGCATTCCACAGCATTAGCAAACTAAAACTAGAACACAGTGGTTCAAAATGGCAGAAATAAATACCTGTGATAAATTAAAGGTTTGAGTAAGTATAATGTCAGTATTATTGTGCCAGTGTATTTTTTGGTATGCAAATCCACTTCCTACTTCCTACATGTGGTAAAATCCACATGCATGAAAAGTAATTATAAATCTATGGTTTGGAATGTACAAAATATAAAGGTATTATTGGTAACAAGTACAAAGAAAAAGCTGGGGATAGAGAGCTGTATACAAAAAGTATGTGTGTATGTTATTGAAGTTAACTTGGTATCAAAACAAATATAATTGTTATATATTTAGGAGATTTTTTTTGGAATTTACAGAATTTTTTTAAATATCCAACATTTCATTTCACTTGTTCTTCCTGTGTTTGTAATGCTTACTGAATTTTTAATTCAGTTTTATTTGTGTATATTCAGTAGTAGGGAGATGAGAGGGCTTTCTGAGCACTGACACCTTTTAGAGCCTACATTGAAAACACACACCTTTTCTTCTATTTTCCAATTTCTTCCCCTGGAGTAGCTAGCTTATTAATTATATAATCACAAAATAGGGTAGGTAATACTATAATCACATGTTTTGCTAATGCATAAGAGGCATTAATCTATTTTCAACTTCCAATATCACTTTCCTTGCTGTCCTGAGACTTCATCACTGAGAAAATTGTTATATATTTTTGTCTTTGTTTTTCTAAGAGAAGCTACAGCTCTTTGGGTGATACTAACTGGGACTTTTAGCTTCATCTCCAGGTTGTAGGACATCAAGAATGTTACATTTATTTATTTAGTAAGTCATTCAACAAACCCTTATTGAATACTTAGTGTATTCTTATTGTGTACTAAGCACTGGAGGTAGAAAATAAATAAGATATAATACTTTCTCTTAAAGTTTTCAAAGGTAAGTGGAAATGCACTTAGAAATAGATAAACCTAAGTTTGCAGAATTTTTATGTCCTCTGAAGAGAGGAATATAAACTGACCTTAAGATATCTCTTCCTAATCTGTCTGTGGTTTGATGGTTCTAGGAATCTGGAAGCAGTTTTCTTCATCTAAAATTATTCCAAATGTCTGGTTTGAGCTCTAAAATGAGTGAATCTGTCTTTGATTCTGCTGAGATTGTCCCTTTGGACTTGGTAGCAAATATAAAATAGATATTCAAAAATATTTTAAGATAGCATACTTAGGCTATTAGAAGCACTATGAAAAAATGAATTTCCTTTTAGCCTATCATTTGCTAGATATGTATCATGTGCCTAATAAAATGGCTTGTTAAGGCAGAAAAATCCCCAAATACTCAGGGCATCTAGGAGTAAAGCTTAGCTTTGGAGGAGTCATGAGACACTTAATGAACTAATTAATTAGCTAAATTGTTAAACACAAATGTAGGCTCTGTTCTAGGTATTGCAGATATAGCAGTGGCCCAAACAGACAGTAATTCCTGCCCTCGAGGAGGATACATCTGAGATGAGGAATTGTGGTAGGCAGAAAAATGGTTCCCAAAGATGGTCACATCCCAATCCCTGAAATCTGTGAGTGTTTTACCTTACATGACCAAGGGATTTTGCATATGTGATTAAGTTAAGATTTTGAGATGGGGAGAGTATCCCGGATTATCTTTGTGCACCCTCTATAATCACAAGGGTTCTTATAAATGAAGGATGGAGGCAGAAGATCAGAGTCAGAGAAAGAGATGTCATGATAGAATCAGGAGTCAAAGTGAGGTGATTGCTGGCTTTGAAGATGAAGTGGGCCATGGGGCAAAGAATGCCAGATGTCTCTAACAGCTGGAGAAGGCAGGGAAACAGATTCTCCCCTAGATCATCCAGTAGGAATGCAGCCCTGCTGAAAAGTTGATTTTAGCCTACTGGTACCCATTTTGGACTTCTGACCTCCAGAACTGCAAGATAATAAATTTCTGTTGTTCAAATCCACTAAATTTGTGGTAATTTATTATATTAGCAATAGGAAAGTAATAAAGGAAGCTAAGCAATAACAAAATAAATAAGTAAATCCATATAAATGACAGATGATACATACTTTGGAGAAAATAAATGCAAGGAAGAGGAATAGTCTTTATGTAGAAGAGGAGGTTACAATTTGAAGTAGGCAGGTCAGAAAATAACTCAGTTGGACAGTGAAGTTTGACAAAGACCTGAGATTGGTGAAAGAATGAACCATGCAGATATGTGGGGAAAAGCATCCCAAGCAGGGAAAATAGTAATAACAGAGTCTTAGAGCTGGTAGCATGGCTTGGCCATATTTAAAGAATGGGACATGGTCTAGTCAGGCAGGCTCAATAAATGTGGTCATAGTGGTAGAAGAGGAGATCAGAGAGGGAAAAAAGAAATTTTTAAGGTAAGGCAGTTCTTCCCAAATCTGATTAAATATCAGAAGCCTTTATAGAGAGATGTAAAATTATTAGTGACCATATCTCACAATCACCCCCCCCACACACACACACATACACAGACATTCTTATTCAGTTGGTCTGTGGTGGGTCTGGGGCTTGGGTCTATTTTATGACCCTATGGGTTATTCTAATGAGCATCCAGGATTGATAATCAACCACTAGTGTCAGGCCTTGTAGACCACTGTAGAAAGAAAAAAGAAAACTGCATTTTACTGAGTGAGATGGGAAGTCATGAGATAGTTTTCAGCAGATATATGATGTGATTTGTTTAAACATGACTGCTTTGGCTTCTCCATTGACAACAAATTGCATGGAATTAAAAACAACAAGAATAACTGATATCAGCAAGAGAGTGTGGGGAAACAAAGAAGGGAAGAAGACTGCAAACTGAGTCCTGTGGCATGCTAAGTTACAGAAATTAGAGAGATGACAAAAAAGAGTAAGTAATTGTGGGCAATGAAATAGAAGAAAAAATAAAAGACTATGGTGTCTTAGAAACTATGTGAACAGTGTTTAAAGCAGTATGAGGAATAAAGTGCATGTCAAAATTTGGATTCTCTGATAAGCAGATTCTCAGACCAATTATAGCATACTGGCTGTTTATTAAGGTATGCCTCTGGGAGCAAAATGGGTTGGAAAGAAAGGCAGGAAGCAAGATGGAACAAAGAGAAAAGTTGAACTGCAAGGGTGGTCTAATGGTCTTGGTTGATCCCATGGAGTTAAAATGGAGTACAGTGGCAGGGCTTTTAAACCTCTCTCTTGATTAGTCATTGGATTTGTAACCCCCCCAGGAAGGGTATAACTGGGTGAGGCAATCCCTTAGATGTCTGAGAGCCAAATGCTGTCTGCTGATATCACTTCTAGTGGCTCAGGCTGTAAGTCCTTCCTTGGAGGGGCATCTGGGTGTTGCATCATTGTGTCTACCACAGTGCACCCCTTGAACTTATATTCACTTGTTTATATTTATTCAAGGAGCTGTTCTTCCAAGATTCCAGTTGACCTCTCCTCTTGGGGTAAACTTAGAAGAAGAAGGTTGGTGGGGATAAACTATAGCCTTTGCTGCTGCAGCTGGTCTTGGGGTCATAACTGATGCTAGTTGATTCCTGCCTCTTCAATCCACTCCAGATTTCCCTCAACCACAGTTAGCATCTCTGCTGATCTCAGTGAATTTTCTGGTGATATGAACCAGACCTCATTTCTGGTCTCAGGCCAGTATTGTTTCACTTGTTCATTTATCATCACAACTTGACAAGGGACTATCCAGTGGCACCGAAGTGGATCACAGGAATGCCAAAAATATTCATCCTTGTCCCCATTGTAGAACAGTTGTCCTACTACCACCTGAATATAGGATTAATTACCTTTGCTAAGATGGTGACTCTTCTTGTTTGCTGGTCTCTGGACACAAGGAGCACAAAGTGCCCAGGCTGAAGTTGTAGTTTATAATTCAAAGGGAATCTCAGTTGGTTCCCTGGTGGGCATGTGCTTCATTTGGGCACTAGGACCTCTAACTCTGCAAAACTCAGAGACTGTGAGAGAGAAAGTACAATTTCTCAAATGACAATTAAGTCTTGATTCTGGTCTTACCTTCCCCTGACCTCCCATTGCAGTCAATTAGAGCTTATATATATCTCACCAAGGAGGCTCTCTGGCTCTCAAACTTGGTTTTCAAATGCCTGTTAATCACTCTCAGCATTTCCTTATCTTTTTCTGACGTATCAGTGGAACTTAACAATAGCCACCTAATTCTGTTATCATTATAGTTCCCATTTCTTCATATTTTTCAAATGCCTAATGTGTTTTGTTACTCTTAGCCCACGCTTTCCCTTGAATAAGTATACTATCACAATTCACTACCAGTGAAGGGTTAACAACTGGACCATCTACTTATACCAGGACCTATGTGTGTTCTACCTACATGCAACCATGGAACCCTAATCATCAGTTAGGCAGGGACTAATCCAACTGCAAAATCCATTCTAATGCTTGCTTTCTGGGAACACTTCCAGTGCACACTCTTGTAGGATGTGTTCTCTGGGAAGTGTACCATGAGAATAGTTAAGTGTGCAGATTGTTTATTAGAGTGTGACCTTGGGAAAGGTGACTTTATAGAGCTGAGGCATAATGTGTGGAGCTGGCAGATGAAGGTGCTATACCATCAATACTCCCAGCAGTTGTGGCAAGATCCTTAACCAGCGTAGAAATCATTTGTTATTGTATTTTGTGGATAATATTTTGTTCTGATTCTTTTCAAAAATTTAAATCAAAACATTTTACTTCTATTAGAGTCAAAATCTATTAAGAATGTTACAGGTTAAGTTGCTGTAACAAAGAGAGCCCTAATTTTAAAATGGACTACAATGGCTGGAACTTTCTTTCTTTCT
Organism: Choloepus didactylus; assembly: GCF_015220235.1. Classification (NCBI taxonomy): domain Eukaryota; kingdom Metazoa; phylum Chordata; class Mammalia; order Pilosa; family Megalonychidae; genus Choloepus; species Choloepus didactylus. The sequence goes on along the minus strand of NC_051330.1, from coordinate 21,503,673 downwards.
CACATAGTCCAGCTCAGTCATCTATCCACAACATTTTCTTTATGTTTGGGTGACTGAGGCAGATCCTCCATTCTTACCATATCTCAGCCAGTAGGAAGAGGCAAAGGCCTAGGGAAAACACAGCCCACTTCTTCTAAAGGCACTATCTAGCCATTGCACAATTTCCAGTAGCCAGAACTCTTTCACATAGCCAAACCCAGTTGACTGGAAATGTGGTTAAGCTGAGTGTCCATGCACCCATCCAAAACTCTTTGAGGAGGGGCTGAATTAATCTTTGGGGCAACTTAAACTCATCCATGCCTGTACTATGCAAAATAATTTCCACAAGTTGAAACCTTTTGTGGCCATCTCTCTCTAGCTAACCCAACTTGGTAGGTGAACTTACTGCCTTCCCCCCAACATGGAATCTGACTTCCAGAGTTGTAAATCTCCCTGGCAATGTGGGATATGGCTCCTGATATTTTCCTGATATTAAAGACTCTACAAGATAACTACCCATCAATAGTTATTTTGAATTTGTATGCAAAATACTGAACAATGTACAGGCAAACCAAATCCAACAGCATATTTACAAAGCATGGCTAAAAAGGATTTATTCCAAGAATCAAGAGTGGTTCAATATACAAAAACCAAGCAAAAAAAACTTACTAGAAAACTATATTGATTAAAACAGTGTGGAAATGGTAAAACAATCAAAAAGGAGATAAGTGGACAGAATACAGAGGACAGAAGTACAGCCACATAAATATAGTCCACAGTCAACCAATCTATGATAAATGAGCAAAGGTAATTCAAGAAAAGAAGTCCAACAAATGGTACTGGAACAACTGGACCACCAAATGCAGGAAAAAAGAATACAAATATAGACTTCATTTCAAAAAACAAACTTAAAATGGATAATAAACCCAAAATAAAACATAAAAGTAAAATTTCTGCAAGATAACACATAGGACAAAATCTAGGGAATATTGGATCTAGTAATATCTCTTTCTGTTGAAGAAAAAATTATAGAAAATATTGTATATTCTTCTCAGAAAAAAATGAGACCCTGGCTTGGCCCTTTACTACAGCTTAAGGCTGGGAAGCCCTAGATCTCTAAGAGACTGCCTCTTTTACAAAGATAAAAGATTGGTTTAGGGTAAGTGGGGGTGGTGAGAATTATAAAGATTTCAATAATAAAATAGAATGCAGGGAAATTTCAAAGCTGCCATCATATAGCCCCAGCAACAATTTCTTGCACTTCTCTTCCCTGTCTCATTAATCCCCATCACAGAAGATTTATGTAATTGGGGCAGGTCTTTCTTCCCTGCAAAGCCTCTCCTAGTACCAAGTTATAACCTGGACAGTGGGCAGTATCTGTCTTAGGCTTCTTTGTACCTGAGGCTACATAAGGTCTCCTTGAGGACATTTATCTTGGCACAAATCATGAAGGCCCCAGATTGCCATTCATGGCATTCATAAGATGTTCTTCTTTAAGTATAGAGTGCCTGTCCATCAGTCTCCTGGGAATGAAACCTCTCTCAATCTCTTGGCAGCCTTGAAGAGAAGCAAAGAATTCATATAGCTCCTCTGCACTCCAACAGTTAGGGTTCCTAACAGGAACAGAGTTGATATGTAATTCTGGAGTAGGGAGAGGTGTATTGGGCTTGCCCAGGTCACACTGTCATGCCCACCTCTCACTGATAAAGGCCCAAGAGATGTTGGGTAGAGTGCTTTAATATAATGTATCTGACATCTGGCTAGAGACCTCTTGATACTTCTGGCACTTGCCCTGGATCTTGGCATGGGAAATGTCAGATAAGTTGCAATGGGGCCCACTCCAGCACAGTTGATCATAGTTAGTTTCTTGAAACTCTTTCATTTTCTTCCTCCTCAGCTGGAACAGGTGGCTACAGCTCACATTGTGCCTATTAGTGTGAGTCATGGAGCAGAACATTCTGGAGCCATGGAATTGCTCTGCAGGTAAATACTTCCCACAGTATGCACACTTCAGGAGATTTGCCTTCTTATCTAGCTCAGTAGATGGTCTGTCCCCTCCCAAAGGGCCTTTGGACCAATTCTTACTCTGCCCTGTGGGAAGGACAGTCTATAGTGGCTTCTCAGACTCTTTCAGTAACAGAACAACCCACCAGGAAATTTTCTGCTCCTTCCTTGGTAACAAATCTTTCAATGACGTGGGTGAGGACCTGGGGCATCACAATGCTTTGGTGGTGGTTTGAGTCACCCATCTGTCTGGACACCATGATTAGCAAAGGAAGTGGTGCTGTTGGGGCAGGAGCCAAGGCTGCTAGTTCACGGAACACTGGTTCCACTTTCTCTTCAAGAATGCTTCTCTCCTCTATGTCCATTCATTTCTCTGCTATTGGAGATGACATGACAAGAAGGATTGAACCCAATGTAGAGATATTTTTTCTCTCCTCAGACTTAGCCTTGTGTTAGTCAAAGTCTGTCATTTGCCCAGCAGGTAGCGAAGATACAACAGGTGAAGAAGTGGTGGGTCCACCCTTTACTAATGTGCTGTTCCATGCACAGGGTTGAGTCATCCCAGGAGCCAATGTTGGAAGGCACTCCTAAAGTGCAACAGGTGTCTGGGATGAAGATGAGGAGGAGGCCAAATGGGCCTGACCAACTGGTTGCACTGTACTTGCCATCCCCTGGGAATTAGGTATAGCAGTTGCCAGCTGTGCTAATCCCAAAACCTGTGCCCAGGCTGTACCTGGCTGTCATGTGCAAACAACTTGCACAGGGATATATGGGGTTGTGGTTGCTGGGTAGCTGATATTTTAGTAACCCCTAACTGTGGAGACTTGATAGGTGCTACAGGTTGTTTGGACTGGATGGGAAGGGTGGCTTGGGTGTAGGTTCAGGTGGGAGGGACAAAAGTGAAGTCAAGAATTGATTGAACAATGAGGGACCAGGCTTGCTGCTGAGAACAGGAAGGTGGAAGCCACTGAGGGTGAGTGAGGGTTGTGGCTTGTTTTTAACTATTGCCTGGGAGGCTTGGCTGCATGCTTTCACTTTTTATTCCCACTTGGCTCATTATTATCCTCTTCCACGTCCTCATGCAGTTCTTTATCTGTAGGAATGTAGGGTCTCTGATCCATCTTCCCCAGGAAATAACTTGGTTTACTCTGAGTCAGTGGCTCCTTCCTTGAGGATGGCAGGAACTTATTTCCACACCATGCAGATCCAAGGAGTCTTGGAGCAGTGGGTGATAGCACCCGTGACCTGACTGGCAGTTTTTCCTGTGTTGAGTAGGAGTCCAATGGAACCCAAATCAAGTCAAGCTATTTCTCTCTCTCTCTCTCTCCTCAGTTCTTCAAGACTTCCCCACTCACTTGGTGTTTTGGTTTTCTAAAGCTGCCAAAAGTCAATGTAGCAGAAAGGGGTTGGATTTTACAGTTTTAAAGCCATGAAAATGTCCCATTAAGGCATCAACAGGATGATATCTTCTATGAAGAAAGGCCAATGGCCTTTATGATCCTTCTGTCACAAGGGAAGTTGTATGGTTATCTGCTTATCCTTCTCTCCAGGGATTTGTTCTGGCTCTTTTTTCTGTGGTTTCTTCTTTGCTTGTTGTGGGGTGTTTCTATCTTTCTGAGCTCTCTCTTTCATCCTCATAAAGGACTCCAGTAAAGGATTAAGACCCAACTTGAATGGGCTGGTCAAATCTCAGCTGAAATAATCTAACCAAAATATCCCACCCATAATAGGCCTGCACCCACAGGGATGGATTAAAAGAACATGGCCACTTGGCAAGTGAACTCACTGTCCTCCCCTCCTTGGGGGACCTGACTCCCAGGGGTGTAAATCTCCCTGGCAATGCAGCATATGACCCCCAGGGATGAACCTGGATCTGGCATCATGGGATTGAGAACATCTTCTTGACCAAAGGGGGACACAAAATGAAACAAAATAAAGTTTCAGTGACTGAGAGATTTCAAATGGAGTTGAGAGGTCACTTCGGTGGGTATTCTTATGCACTATATAGATATCCCTTTCTAGGTTTTAGTGAGTTGTAATAGCTAGAAGTAAATACCTGAAACTATCAAACTGCAACCCAGTGGTCTTGACTCTTGAAGATGATTGTATGACTATGTAGCTTACAAGGGCTGACAGTGTGATGGTGAAAACCTCATGGATCACACTCCCTTTACCCAGTGTATGGATGGATGAGTAGAAAAATGGGGACAAGGACTAAATGAAGATTGGGGTGGAATGGAGGGTGATTCAGGTGTTCTCTGTTACTTTTGTTTTTTATTCTTATTTTTACTCTTTATGGTACAAAGAGAATGTTAAAAAATGGATTGAGGTGATGAAAGCACAACTATATGATGGTACTGTGACCAGCTGATTGCACAACATAGATAATTGTATGGTAAGTGAACATATCTCAATAAAACTGAATTTTTTTTTTTTTTTTAAATAGACTTTCTGGGGTATGAAACAGCTCCAAACCAGCACACTTGGCTTCTGTGTCTATAGGAGTCTAGGGGCTCTGATCTGGCTTCCCTAGGACATAAACTTTGTTTACTGAGTCTCTGGTTCCCTCCTCAAATGTGGCAGGTCCCATCAACATCCCATGCAGATCCAAGGAAACTCAAAGCAGTGGGTGATACTGCCTTTGAGACCTGACTGGGGGCTTCTCCCTGTCTTGAGCAGGAGTCTAATGGAAGCCAAATCATGCCCCCCTCTCCTCCTCTCTTATTTCTCTGAGACTTCCCCACACTCTCTCTTTTCCTCCCCTTTGAAGACCCAGACCCTTCATCATGCTGGATCTTTTCCTCTTTTCCCCTCTTCAACAGAGGTCCTCTCCACTGTCTCCTGAGATTCTCTTCTTTCTTCTCTGGCTTTCAATGCCTTTTGAGACATTTCATCTTTTGTAATGCAGGATTCTGGGCTAAGGATTCTTGTACCAAACAAAGTGTTGTCTGTAACATTATATGGAGTCATGCCTAGTTTAAGCCCATGGGAACTTAGTGCTTTTCAATGGGAGTGTCTTCTCTCCAGCCCTTGATAGTTTAATCTCTACTGAAACCCATTGTGGCCAAATATAAAGTGCCCCTTCTTCTAGAGCATGCTTGTTTTTTAACCCTCAGGAAACAGGAAACCTAGAAGAAAAACATATTCCCAGGAGAGTTGTCTTAGACTTCTCTCATATGGGGTGATTGCCCCCACCTAGGTAGCATAGGTCTAGACATCTCCTGGGGAGAAAAATCCCAGGGACACCCAATGACTCTTACTAAGGTTGCCTAGCAAATTTACCACCTATGTTCTCAAGATACTGTATTGGCAGAGAGGAAGGACTCTTCAAGAATTTTGTCCTGAAATCTCCCTGGCAAGTCCTGGTAAACCACCCAGAAGCATAGGTCCAGACATTTCTCAAAAAAGGTGGTCTGGGTATGCCCCATGATTTTGGTCCCCATGTTCCTGAGACTGGGCTAGCAGAGAGATAGAATGAGGTTTGAGTCCCCAACTCCTTGAAAGTGTTCTCTTAGAATTCTTCCAGGCAATGGCAGTGTTCAAGTCCCTAACCTGTGTTTGAAATTCCCCAGAAGTGTAGGTCCAGATATCTCTCAGGAAAGGTGTCCTACAGAAGCTCAGTGACTGTCCTCCCCATGTTCCTAAGAGATTGGGCCAGTTGAGAGGGAAAAGCCCAGCTCTGATGCATGCTGGGCACCAGGAAGTCACAGTGTGCTAGTTAAGTCTCCTCTATTTCCTTTCACAGAGAAAATGGGAAATGCCAACAGGTAATACAAGGTGGAAGAAGGGGAGGCATGGTCCTTCAATGGGACTCTCAATTACAAAACTATGCTCTAGTTAGTCTTGTTCTGTAAAAGACAGGGGTGATTGTATAAAAATGTAGCTTATGAGGGGTGACAATGTGATTGGGAAAGCCATGTGGATCACACTCCCCTTTGTCCAGTATATGGAGGGATAAGTAGAAAAATCGGGGCAAAAAAAAAAGGACTGAGTGATCTTTTTTACTTTAATTGTTCTTTTTCACTTTAATTTTTCTTTTTATTACTTTTGTGTGTGTGGTAATGAAAATGTTCAAAAATTAATTTTGGTGATGGACACACGAGTACTATATGGTGGTACTGTGAACAATTGATTGTATGCTTTGTATGACTGTATGGTATGTGAATATATCTCAATAAAATTGAATTATAAAAAGAAAGACAGGGAAAGTGGTGAGAAGTTCTCTAAGCCCAGATGCTTATGGTTCTCTATCAAGACAAGGACCTGAGAGTGACCTTTTGTTTGTGTTATGCACATGTCTCAATTTCCATTAGAGGGGAAGATTTTCTTGATGATGCTCTATTAAGCCAAACTCCTTTTTCCAGGAAAGACCCTGAGGCTCCATTAGATTCCTCTCCATGGCTAGAAAGCCCAGGGAAAGCAGAAGGGCCCCTAGTCCCTCTGCTACCACCATAGAACCCCATCCCCACCAACAAGCCCAGCCAGGCTTATGCAGAGTGGAGCTTCCTTACATCCACCCAATAGAATTGGTGGCCTACATCTCTTGTGGGAAGCAGTGAACAGAAATGCTTGGATAATCCAGGTTCATGTACCCTTCTCTATAACTGACTTTTCCTAGTGTGAGAACCAACTTGACTGATTTTCTGAAGATCCTGCCAAGTTTACTCAGGAGTTCCAAATTCTAGCCCTATCTTTGAGCTAACCCAGAGTGGCATGTACATTGTTCTCTCTAGCTGCTCTCCAGAGGAGAAACTTAGAATTTGGACAGAAGCCCAGGCACATGCTGATGAGCTTGCAGTACTGCAGCCCCAGTACTGGTAGGGACAACAGCAGTACCCAGTAATGACCCAAATTGGAACTATCAGAGAGGGCAAGCCAACCTCAGTAATAGGTAACATATGGTCAACTATTTGCTAGATCGTAGGAGAAAATGTAGCACAACCCAATTAATTATAATAAGCTAAGGGAAATTAATTAGGAGATAAAGAAATACCTGGCCCTGTTCCAGGGGAGGTTAGTGGAAGCTCTAAAGAAATATACAAATGCCCAGATTCATGGGAAGGTTGAATTTTGCTGGGCACCCATTTCATTAGTGAGTCTGCCCCTGACATTTGGAGGAAGGTGTAAAAACTCTCCTTGGGACCACAAACTCCCACTAATAACTTGTTAAACCTGTCCTTTTGACTTTAACAATTGAGACAAGGCCAAAGAAGAGGAGAAGGCAAAGAGAGGTAAGCAGAAGACCAGAGAACATACACTAATCAGGCTGTCAAATACTGAAGAAAAGGAGATAGTCCTGAAGGCAGCAAGAGAAAAGCAATTCACAACATACAAGGGAAACCACATAAGATTAAGTACTGACTACTCAGTGGACACCATGGAGGTGAGAAGGCAGTGGTAGGGCATATTTAAGATTCTGAAAGAGAAAAAATGCCAGCCAAGAATATTTTATCCAGCAAATCTCTCCTTCAAAAGTGAGGGAGAGTTTAAAATTTTCACAAACAAATGCTGATAGAATTTGTTAACAAGAGAACTGCCCTGCAAGAAATACTAAACAGAGTTCTACTGGCTGAGAGAAAAGAAAGGAGAGAGAGGTCTGGGGAAGGGTACAGAACTGGAGAGTATTAGTAAGGGCAATTTAAAGGAGAAAAAGAGAGGGGGGAAATAGATCTGACAAATTAAAACCAAAGGATAAGATGGTTGTTTCAGGAACTGCCTTGAAAATAATTTTGAATTTGAATGGATTAAACTCCCCAATTAAAAGATACAAACTGACAGAATGGATTAAAAAGTATGATCCATCAATATGCTGCATACAATAGACTCATCTTAAATACAGTGACACAAAGAGATTGAAAGTGAAAGGATGAAAAAAATATCACACACAAGCTACAACCAAAAGAAAGCAAGGTTAGCAATATTAATTTCATATCAAATATACTTTAAATGGAAAGATGTTATAAGAGACAAAGAAGGACACTACATATTAATAAATGGTACAGTTCATGAAGAAGAAATAACATTCATAAGTATTTATGCACCCAAGCAAGGAGTTTCAAAGTACATGAGACAAATATTGGTGAAACTGAAGAGAAGAGATGTTTCTACAATAATAGTGTGGGACATCAGTACACCATCTCTTCTAGAGATAAAACAACTAGACAGAGAATCAATAAGGAAATTAGGAACTTAAACAATGGGATAAATGAATTAGACCTAACAGACATATATAGACCATTGGACCTTAAAATACCAGGATATACACTATTTTCTAGCACTCCTGGAACATTCTGCAGGGTAGATCATTTGCTGGGGCAAAAAGCAAGACTGAATAAATTTAAAAAGATTGAAATTATTCAAAGCACATTCTCTGACTATAATGGAATGCAGCTGGAAATCAGTGCCCATCAAAGAGCCAGAACTTCCACAAATGTATGGAGGTTAAACAACACACACTTAAAAAACAGTAGGTCAAAGAAGAAATCAAAAGAGAAATAAGTAAATATCTGGAGATGAATGAAAACAGAAACATCATATCAAAACTGATGGGATGCAGTGAAGGTGGTGCAGAGAGGGAAATTTATAGCTCTAAATGCATAAATTAAAAATGAAGAAAGAGTTAAAACCAATGACCTAATGGAAGAATGGGAAGAATCTAGAAAGCAAACTAACCCTAAAGCAAGTAGAAGAAAAGAAATAGCAATGATTAAAGGAGAAAGAAATGATCTGGAAAACAAAAAACAATAGAGAGAATAAATGAAACCAAAAGTTGCTTCTTTCAGAAGATCAACAAGCTAAGAAACCTTTAGCTAGACTGACAAAATAAAAAAGTGAGAAGATCCAAACAAACAAAATCAGAAATGATAGAGGCTCCTTACTACAGATACTGAAGAAACTTTTCAAAAAATCATGAGGATACTATGAACAGCTGTATGCCAACAAACTAGATAACTTAGATGAACTGAAAAATTTCCTGGAAATGCTGAACAATCTAGCCTGACTCAAGAGGAAATAGAACACCTCAACAAACCAATCACAAGTAAAGTGATCCCATCAGTCATCAAAAATTCTCCTACAAAGAAAAGTCCAGGGACAGATGTCTTCACAGGGGAATTTAACCAAACTTTGCAAAAACAACTGCCACCATTCCTGCTCAAACTCTTTCAAAAAATGGAAGAGAAAAAAAACACTACCTAACTAATTTAATGAAGTTAACATCACCCTAAAACCAAAACCAGATAAAGATACTACAAGAAAGGAAAACTACAGACCAATCTCCCTAATGAATACATATGCAAAAATTCTTAAAATAATTGCAAATTGTATCCAAAAGCATATTAAAAGAATTACACACCACAACCAAGTGGGGTTCATTCCAGGTATGCAAGGGTGGTTCAACATATGAAAATCAATGTAAAACAACACATTAAAGATTGATAGTGAAAAATCATATGGTCATCTCAATAATCTTGACAGACACTGGAAAAGCATTTGAAAAAATTGAGTATCTTTTTTTATAAAAACACTTCATAAGGTAGGAGTCAAAGGAAATTTCCTCAATATGATAAAAGGCATATATGAAAAAAACAACAGCCAGCATAATATTCAATGGTGAGAGACTGAAAACCTTCCCCCTAGATTGGGAAAGAGAAAAGGATGCCCATTGTCACCACTATTATTCAACACTGTGCTAGAAATTCTAGCCAGAGCAATTAGGAAAGAAAATGAAACAAAAGGCATATAAATAGGAAAAGATATAGTCAAACTTTCATTATTTGCAGATGATATGAACCTATATTTGAAAAATTCTGAGATATCTATGGCAAAGCTACTTGAGCTAATAAATTCAGCAAAGTGGCAGGATACAAGACTAATGAGCAAAAATCAGTAATGTATCTACATGATAGCAATGACCTAATTGAAGAAGCAATCAAGAAAAAAATCCGTTTCTCAATAGCAACTTAAAGAATCAAGTATTTAGGAATAAACTTAACCAAGGATGTAAAAGACCTCCACACTGAAAAGTACAAAGCTTTGCTAAAATAAATCAGAGGATCTAAATAGGTGGAAATGTATTTCCTGTTCATTTATAAGAAGGCTAAATGTCATTAAGAAATTAATTTCACCCAAATTGATGTACAGACTCAATGTAATGCCAATCAAATTTCCAACATCCTATTTTGCAGACTTGAAAAAGCTAGCTATCAAATTTATTTGGAAGGGAAAGGGGCCTCGAATTTCCAAAACCATTCTAAAAATGAAGAACTAAGTGGGTGGACTTAAACTTCCTGACATTAAAGATTACTACAAAGCCACAGTGGTCAAAGCAGCATGGTAATGGCACAAAGACAGATGTATTGATCAGTGTAATTGAATTGAGACTTCAGAAACAGATCCCCAGATCTAAGGTCAACTGATTTTTGACAAGGCCCCCAAATCCACTGAACTGGAACAGAACAGTCTCTTCAAGAAATGGGACTCAGAGAACTGGATATCCATATCAAAAAGAATGAAAGAGGACCCCAATATCAAACTCTATACAAAAATTAACTCAAAGTGGATGAAAGACCTAAGTATAAGACCCAGTACCATAAAATTCCTAGAAGATAATATAGGGAAACATATTCAAGACCTAGTAATGGAAGGTAGTTTCTTAGACCTTACACCCAAAGCACAAGCAACTGAAGAAAAAGTAGATAAATGGGGACTCCTCAAAATCAAATGCTTCTGTGCCTAAAAGGACTTTGTCAAAAAGGTGAAGAGGCAGCCAACTGAATGGGAGGAAATATTTGGAAACCATATATAGGATAAGAAACTGACACCCAGCATTTTAAAAGAAATCTACAACTCAATTACAAAAGTACAATCAGCCCAGTTATAAAATGGGCCAAAGATATGAAAAAGACATTTTTTTTCTGAAGAGGAAATATAAATAGCTAAAAAAATATAGGCAGAAATCTTCATCTTAGCTAGCTATTAGAGAAATGAAAATCAAAACCACAATGAGGTATCTCACACCAATAAGAATGGATGCCATTAAATGTACAGTAAACTGCAAATGCTGGAGAGGATGTGGAGAAAATGGAACTCATGCATTGCTGGTGAGAATGTATAATGGTACAGCCACTGTGGAAGACAGTTTTGTGGTCACTCAAAACTAAATATTTAGTTGCCCTATGATAGGGCAATTTCATTTCTTGGTATATACCCAGAAGATCTGAAAGCTGTGACATGTACAGACATTTGCACACTGATGTTCACAGTAACATTATTCACAATTGCCAAAAGATGGAAACAATCCAAGTGTCTTTCAACAGTGAGAATGGATAAAAATATGTGGTATATACATATGATGGGATATTATACAGCAGGAAGAAGGACTGAGGTCCTAAAATATGTGACAACATGGATGATCCTAGAGGATAAAATGCTGAGTGAAATAAGTCCAACACTAAAGGAGAGATATAGTATGATATCACTAATATGAACCCTTAGATAATATAAATCTTAAAATATAGAATCTAGGGAACTTACAGATAGACAGAAGCTAGAGAAGGGGGGGTGATTACTTAATATGTCCAGACTTGTTAATGAGATTAAACATAAAGGTATGGGAATGGACTGTGGTGATGATAGTTCATTAATGGGATTGTAAGTATCACTGCCACACTGAAGGCAAACATGATTGAAAGGGTTTATTTAAAGTCATGTATTTCAGAGATTTGCAGTACAAATACAGATTATCATTACAAATAAATTCTTGCATGATCTATTTCAAATGTATTACACTTGTACAAAAAATTAACAGCAGAGTGGTATATGGGAAAAACTACCTATTTCATACTATGGACTATATTTAATAGGAATACTTTACTATATCATACAAATATTCAGGAGTAAATAATTGGGGGGATAAAAGTTATGGAATGTTTTGGGTTATGGTAATTGTCTAAAATTGAGAGTAATTGTACAACTAAGTGAGGCTAATGTGAGATAGTTTATTTATTTTGGACAGAATATATGCTATGTGATATTAAAGACCCCCCTACTTATTATGGCAAGCCCTCAATCTTGAGGCTTGCCCTTATGAAACTTACTTCTGCAAAGGGAAGGCTAAGCCTACCATTAATTATGCCTAAGAGTCACTTCCAGGGAACTTCCTCTGTTGCTCAAATGTGTCTTCTCTCTATCTAAGCCCAACTCTGCAAATAAATTCATCCCCCCTACATGGGACATGACTACCAGGAGAGTGAGTCTCCTTGGCAATGTGGGATAGGACTCTCAGGAATTAGCCTGGCCCTGGTATCTTGGGACTGAGAATGCCTTCTTGATCTAAAGAAGGAAAATAAATGTAACAAAATAAGGTTTCAGTGACTAAAAGATTTCAAATACAGTCAAGAGGCTATCCTGGATGTTACTCTTATGCAAGCTACATATTACAAATGGCCACAGCATGCAAACCCCAAATCAAAGGGAGTCTCAAAAATCCTAAATACCCAGATCCCTATCAGAGATTCTTTAAAAGTTTTACTCACTAAGTATATTTTTCAGAAACTTAAAAATTCCAGGTATTTCCTATACAAGGTAAGTCCCCAAACACAGAGGCACAAGTTTCTTCAAGAATATCAACCAGCTGCATCCCCCTTCCCCATATTCTTGACATCCTTTTTCAATATGAACAATTTAGAGTGGTCATTTCCTAGAGGGAGAGGCAACAGATAAGATAGGATTTAACAAAGGAATGTGACTACTAAATCACTATATAGATATATTTTGTTTTGACAGTAGTGTATTAGAACAGCTAGAAGAAAATAACTGAAATTGTGGGACTGTAAACCATACCATACTTTGAAACTTGCTCTATAACTACCTGTTAAAACATACTTTGAAAGTTATCACTTTTCTGTATATATGTTATATTTCACAATAAAAATGTTTAAATAACAAGTAATATTGAGTAATCTAATTTTCATTTAGCTGCTGTCATTTAATTAATGCTACAATTGATATTCTGTAGAACTTCAACATTACCATAATTTCCAGGATAATATTTTAAAAATATCTGTGTCCTTAATATATCCATTCTGAAAAATTCCTTTTCATTGGACCCTCTAGAATCAGATACTGTAACTATTGTGTTTTAATTGAAAAAAATGTCTAGCAGTTTTGTTATGGTAGTCTTTATGTTTAAATGTTAATACATTTTTTGGGAAACAAACAAAAATCAAAAACAAAATTCAGGTAAATATAAGCAAAAAAGAAAAAAAGGAAAATGAATGAATGGTGGCATTTCCCATACCTGAAAATATAAAGAGTGGTTTACAGATTACTTGTAAATATATGGTCAGTGTCTGCTATGGCTATAAGATTTCATTGTTTTAAAAAACAGACCTGAAAATTTACCACTAGAGATATGAGAAGGATCACCAATATATGTTTTCCTTGACTTCTTTCCCAATACCTCATGAGGTCTTGCTCCTACAGGAAAGTTAAGCTCTCTCAACACAACCCTATTATGTCCCTGACACTTTTCTGAGCACCTTCAGTGGATCTTTATGGGGAGCTGGCATTTGTGTGAATTAATTTCCTCCAGAGTAGAAAAGGTAAGCAGAATACCAGATTATTGTAGAAAACAGACTACTGTGGGGAGAGTTGACTACATGCCTAGGAAAAATCCAGACCATTTCTAATACTGAGGAAATAAGAGCATGATGAAACATCTGTACAAAAGGCTTTAGAATATCATGCCATCCAAGCAAGTCTCTGTATATAATTGTAAAGACCTGAAAATCTTGTCACTGTTAAGCTGTTGCTACTTGAGATTCTTGACTACTGCCTTACAGTTTGATATTCAGAAGGCATATGACTGGAAAGCTTCATTCAAACTATCTGAGTTTAACAAAACTTTTCACTTAGACAAAGTATCTGCATGAAGATCCACCCACAACTATGTGAATTAAATATATCAATAAACTCTATTTTATTATTATTTAGGTATAAAGAATGAACCTTTAGAAATCATTATTCTAATTAACATATTTGGTTTACCTTTATAATATTTTGTTCCTTCAACCATTAAAACTTGAGTGTCCCCTATATGCCAGGCACTCTTCTAAGAAGTGAGATTACATCAATGGGTGAGGCAGGAGATGATGTTTCTCTAAGGGAGATTATATTATTTTGATTCTGATTAATTCAAAACAAAAGTCCACAAGAAACTCAAGCATTTTTAATCACCAATTTCACAATGAAGAAATCTAAGCTTTGCCATCAGTGGCAGTTAGGAAACCCAGACAGGCTGAGGGATATCTGGTCCAGTGATCTGTCACCAATAGCAGGCCCCCAAAACAAGCAATCATTGTTTAATGTGAAATACCTCAAATTCAGGTAAAAGCTTTCCTTCTTCACACAGGGTACTCCCACAAGTCTCTATTTTCCAAAATATGGCCAGGTATTTTCAAAGCCTGCAGTAGGGCAAGCTCTCCTGAAAGCCCCTAAATCCCAGAGCTCTGCAGCCTTGGGGAGAGAGGTAGGTACAGAGGCAGCACAGGTATCCACTACCTGGCATCTGCCATGACTCCTTCATTCCATATCTCTGAATTAGGGTATGCAAAGGCTAGGAACACAGGACCTAAACCCCATGAAAGGGAACAGGTCCCTTTCTTCACACTGGCTGGATCCAGACTGCACCAGATGGTTGGCAGCCAACCCTGAAAGAACCAGCATCACTCAGTCAGGGATGTGGAAGTGACACCCAGAAATCAGGATGGAGGGTATTTAACTTGGGGGACAGAAGCCTGATCATGAGGCTGTTCCATGAAGGCATCCAAGAGTCAAATGCCCTGTCAAATTCCAGACCAGGAAATTGAAAAGAGAAAATCCTAAAATAATCACTTTGTCCCACTGCAATTTCCTATTCCCCAGAGGAGCATTTCTTTTTCCCCAAATGTACAAACATTGAAACAGTTAACACTAATGGGAGATATGTCCATATGTGTATACTCAGTGACTACTTTAATGGGAGGTCTGTAGTATAGTGGGCAACCTGGTGGCCATGTAATTGATGGCAGTGTGTGCCTCTTTAGGTTGCTCTGCCCCTGCCCCTTATGTTTTTCAGGATAAGACATACAAAAGTAGGACAAAGGAAATGAAAACTGGGTGCACACACAGCCCTTCTCACTGAGCACTCCATGTGCTAGAAGGCCAAGGCAGGCAGCCTGGAAGCCACCAGCCCATGCTGCCCTGCACAGTTGTGGTTGCCCATGGTCACCTTTCCAGCTATGAGCTCCTTCTGGGTCCAATACCCCACCCCTTATAAGACAGAACTTGTTTCTCTGATTTTCCTTCCTGAGACCCACAGCCCCCCAAAGCTGTACTCCACCCCACCTGTGGTTCTGTCTAATCTTGCCAACCTGGTGTCAGAAGGTCTGTGCAGTGACTGCTGACACCTGTGGGGTGTCTCCCAGAGTGCAGACAACATGATGTGAATTGCCAAGAGCTTGAGCAGGCTCTGAAATTCCTGCTTCACAAGCCCCTACCTCCAAGTAACACCTCCAAGTAATGCCTTGCTAGTGGAATGCCACTGGGGAGGGGAATGGACCTGTTTATTCAACAACCAAGTGAAAACCAAGAAAAGCAGGATAACATTATGACATATTTTAAGGGTTTATTACACTTTTTTAAATGATATTTTCACATACAATTTAGGACTATATTTTCTCACTTGGAGATGAAATCAGTATCTGAATTTAACCTTGTGTAAATATGTCTACATTCTATCCAAGACTAGCCCTGAAAGATCATGACAACAAATCTTGTCTTATTTCCTCTTATGTGCCTCAAAATCTGGAACACTGTACACTCAGAAACACTGAAAACCTGGGATTATGGTAAATCATGGCCACATTTAAGGTACTCCATCCCCAGCAGGCCTAATATAAAGCAAGAAAACATAGCTATGGTTTCACTCAGGGATTTGAAAGAATTGAAGAGTATTATAATTACCAACAAAGGATGGTGTGTTTACTTTACATAGATCACCTTTCAAGTGAGATGAAGTGAAGTCCAGACTGAGATCTGAAGGATGAAGAGGTAGTGATGAAAAGTGCTAAGGAATGAGCATTCCTGGCAGCAGTCACAGGAAGGACAAATATCCAGGAGAAAGAAAACAGGTTGCCAGTTTAAGGAACAGAAAAGAGTGGGGAAGAGGTTGGAGATGCAATTGGAGAGTCAGGCATATGAGGCCTTGGAAGGACATGATAAGTTTGAATTTTATTTGCCGAGTCTCTTTATGGAAAGAAGGCAGGGGAATAATACTGTGATGGGGTGGAAGCCAGGAAGAGGTACAGATAAACCTAGTGGGAGAGTGAAGCTGTGGTAGAAACAACAGGAGATGACTTTTGCTTTCTGCTGGGCCCTTGTAGGTCTCCTACATTCATGTCTGCAGTCTCAAAATCCTCTAGGGGTCTATGGCTGACTAGGGCCCTCTTTGATCTCCACTGCTCCTGCATGCAGCCTCAGTTGTGCTTGCCCTACAATACATCCCCAGGCTAGCAGAGTCCTTGGCCCTCCCCAACTTCCTGTCTCTGAGATTGTCACTTCCACTGATTATGCTGCTAGGAGTGGATGTGCAATCCAACTCACATTTAATGAACCCTCTTCAACTGTGGGAAAGGTGCTCCTGGTTATCAACAATGGCCTGCCCTGCCCTGGCAGAACCTCCACATTAATGAAGCTGGGATGGGGGGAAATGGGAGCACCCCAGATCAGAGGTCACAGACTTCCACCCTTCTCAGAAGCATAAATGCTACAAAAGACTTACAAACTTTGATCTCTTTCTTCTCAGAGTGCTGAATTGGTTGCTTTGGTCAATTTTGTCCAGTTCATGCTCATATTTTTGAGAGATTTCCTGATCTTCTTATTTGACTGTAGCTTTAAGTTCTGGGTGGTAGGACATTTAGTTAACAATGAGCAAATCCATTATGGAAGGGTGGATGAGATGGCTCTAGAAATAAGGGCTGAAAGACTGAATAGTGGCACAAGGTCAGAAGGTGGGTGGTTGGAGAAAAGTTACAGCCCATCCTGTCTTGTCAGACACTTTTGGCTGCTTGTGCCATGGAATTTAAAGTAGATTCCTATATCAGGAGAAGGCATGATTTGGAACAGAATAAATGTCACTGGAGACTTTTCTGAAATGAGAAGAACTGGAAATGACAGGCAAAGCTGAGGATAATATACCACTTAAGATCTTTCATTTTAAAAGAGTAACCCTCCTTCCTGCCCAAAAGTTCTGATGTGACCAAAGGTAATCAGACATTAGGATAAAGACCTTGCAAAGATGAAGAGATCACAACATAAATGGGCTGGGATTCATACTAAAGAGTAAAGAATGAATTTATCATAAGGAAAAGTTGTATCCTGATAGACTGGATTGAATATAGGAAAATAAATTTTGCATTTTGTATTTGAAAAGTCTGAATCTTCTCAGAGCAAGGCTGAGATCCTGTTTGAGGGCATAGTGTGTGGAATTTATAGTGTGTGAACTTATGTCACCTGTGTTCCTGTGCACAAGCCTGTAACTTAAACCAAAATCCACAGTGTCTTGCCAAGGGTAGAGATTACTGTTCTTACTGGTAGTTTCTGATTTGGGTGGTCCATTTTGGATTCAGATGAATGCTCATAACAGTGTGACTGTAAACAATCAAGCGTTAGTTCCTCAGCTCTAACCTTGGATGCACAACCACTCTTCTGATAAAATCCAAGAGTACTGCTCTGTTGGATGACTAATGTCCTTCAGATGCAGAATTGCAACCACAACTCCTTATGTAACCACCTACCATGAGGAAACCAGCAAGATAATAAACTACCTGTGTCTTATTCTTACACTTCTCTTCTTATTATAGATGCAGTAAGTGGTAAGGGACTTGGAGATACATAAAGATAAACTGTTCAGAAAAAAGGGAAAAATAATACAAACAATAAAAAGCAGGTCAGGATAAAAGAAATACTAAAGATGTCAAAATTCATTGGCAACTTTTCTTTTTTGCATGACCCCTATGAAAGCCTATAACCTTGATCAAATAAATTGTGCACAGGAATACAAAGGTAACTAAAAATGAATATATTTACAAAATTTGCATATTACAGCCTAAAAGACCCTTAAAAAGCTACCTTAGAAACTGAAGGAAAGATGAGAGCAGTTCTGAACTCTAGGGTGAATAAAGAAGGAAACTGAGATACCCTGTCATGTCAGTCAGGGAAAAAGCATAACTTCTGCTTGGCCATATTCTTCTGATTTCTAATTCCACAGTCATACTGAGTAGCCATGTTGAGCCTCCACATGTCCTACCATGCAGTCTGTCATCATCCTTGCTCACATTCACTGCCTCATCCTTCAGAACTCCCTCCATTCATTTTCCTCAGGAGGCACAGTGAACCTCACACTTTCTCTAAGGAAGTCATGATTGTTTTTGGCTCTGGGCCTTTTCATGTGCTTTTCCCACTTCCTGTCGGCACCTGGCTGACAACTTCTTAACTCCAAGGTCTCAACCCACTGGTCCCTTCCTCAGGGAATCTCCCTGCCCCCAAGGGCAGGTGAATGCCCCTCCTTTGGGACTGCCTCATCATAGCAACCACCAGGTGCTTCATTTGCTTCTTTTAACAGTCTGCTTCCTCCATTAAACTGGCTCTCTCTTAAGGCAGAGCATAGATGTGTCTCAATTGCTGTTTTACTTTCAGGAAGCAATCCAGAGCTTGACACTGAGGAGACTCCCATTAGGTGTTAAAGGCTTCATGAATAAACTATTATCAGTAAATGAATACACAACATAATGTGCTTCAAGAATCTGTAGGGTAATCAGAGATCTTCTAGACTCTGTTATGAAGCAGATTACAGCCCATAGAGACTAGATCATGGTGTAAGTCTTCTCTAAGAGTTGTTAAATTTGTCCAGTCAGAGTAGTCCAAATGCCTCCCTCAAGGCCTCCTCAAACACTGTGTATACATTTAGGGAGTGGGCAAAGCACCCATGAGTCCCTTAAATACCAACCTGTTCTAGGTCTGGAGTGATGTGGAGTCACAGGCAACCACAAGAATGGAAACTGATCTTGAAAACATGTCTTACTGGATGTAAGAAAACCAATAATGGAAACAGATCACACTCATGAAATTTACCATCCAGGTTGAAATTTACCAACCCAGGTGTGGGTAAACAGCTTCAGGGGGACTGCTGCTTCACTGGTACACCTGGGACATAGAGCTGGAATAAAGAAAGGTGGGGTTTGGAGAAGGGAAGAGGACAGGAGAGGGTGGTTCAAGCAGAGGGGGCAGCATCAGTAAAGATAAAGCAGGCAAACAAATGAGGTGAGCAACCTATCTGGAGGCTTTGGGTGCCCTCTGAGTTGCAGACAATCCCCAAATCAGACCCTGTCAATAAAGGATGCTCATTTCTCAGTTTTAGCTGCCTTTTCAAGGGCCACTTCATTAGTTTGGAGAAGACAATAACAGTAAAGTGTGCACCACAGGACATGTCCAGACTGGAGATGAGCATGGGGAATCATTATGCTTCTAAAGCATCCAGCTACACCCCTGGCACCTGTACTTGCTGTCTGATTCCTCTGCTTTGCAAAAGCATCCCTTTTTTTTCTGGGCAATTTGGGTTTTTTTAAATAAATTTTATTTTGAAACGAATTCAAACTTACAGGAACAGTTGCAAAAACAGCACAAACCCTATACATAGAACTCCAGTATACCCTGACCCCCTCCCCTGACACCCCGATCCACCACCTTTAACATCCTGTCACACCACCATTTCTTTCTTTCCCTTCCTCTCTCCCTCCCTCCCTCCCTATCATTCATCATCTATTTCTCTGTCTTCTTCACATAGGAGAGCAAGCTGCACATATCTTTGAACAAACAATATAATTCACATTTACCTTTGCCATGGACAAGAACATTGTTTTATGCAATCCCATTAAGTACAGCTAAGAAGTTCAAGAAATTCAACATTGATACAAAGCTTACATTCTATATTTCCTTTTTTTCCCTTATATCCCATCTGTGTCCCTTTGAGTCTCCTCTCCTCCATCCTCAGATCCCATCCATGATCATCCTTGGCATTTAATTGTTATCCATTTAGACTGTCTTTTTTTTTCCCAATTGTGGAAACATATATACAGCCTAAATCTTCCCATTCCACCCCCTCCCTAGCATTCCATTAGTGGGATTAATCACAATTAGAATGTTCCAATGCTATCACCTTCCCACCATCCATTTCTATAGATTTCCCTTCACCCCAAACAGAAACCCTACACTCATTTCTTAACTCCCCATTGCCCCTTGCCCCACTTCTCATAACCCATACACTACTTTTCATCTCTATGGTCATATTCTCTGATATTTTCTTTGTGTTTACCAGGGGGTTTAAATTTAACATCTTAAACCTATAACAATCTTGTTTTTCTTTGATACCAACTTAACTTCAATTTGACACATAAACTATGTTCCTATACTCCCTCATTCCCCCACCTTTATGTAGTTCTTGTCAAAAATTACATATTCTACATTGAGTCCAAAACCACTGATTTATCATTATAGTTTATGTATTGTAGATCCTGTAGGAAGTAAATCGTGGCGTTACAAATCAAAAACACAGTATTATTGGTATTTATATTTACCATGTGATCTTTACTGCAAATCTTTATTTCTTCATGTAGTTTCAGTCAATTGTTCAGTGCCCCTTCCTTTCTGCCTGCTCAACTCTCTTTAGCATTTCTTATAGTACTGATCTACTGATGGTGAAGTCCCTCAGCTTTTGATTATCCAGGAATGTTTTCATCTCCCCCTCATTTTTACACCTCCAGGTGTTTGTGAATTCTCCAAGTCTCTGATGATTATTGACTTCTATTTGTATTCCATTGTGGTCAGAGAATGTGCTTTGAACAAATTCATTTTTTTTTTTTTTAATTTGTTGAGGCTTGTTTTTATGTCCCAGCATATGGTCCTTTCTGGAGAAAGATCCATGATCACTAGAGAAGAATGTGTGTCCCGGTGACCTGGGATGTAATATTCTATATATGTCTGTTAAAATTCTCTATCTCTCTCTCTCCTTTCTTTGTTTCTCTGTCAGTAGGGCTCCCTTTAGTATCTGAAGTAAAGCAGGTCTTTTATTAGCAAAATTTCTCAGCATTTGTTTGTCTGTGAAAAATTTAAGCTCTCCCTCAAATTTGAAGGAGAGTTTTGCTGGATATTCTTGGTTGGAAATTTTTCTCTCTCACAATTTTAAATATGTCATGCCACTGCCTTCTTGCCTCCATGGTGGTTGGTGAGTAGTCACTACTCAGTCTTATGTTGTTTCCTTTGGATGTGGTGAATTGCTTTTCTCTTCCTGCTTTCAGAACTTGCTCCTTCTTTCCAGTATTTGACAGTCTGATAAGAATATGTCTTGGAGTGGGTTTATTTGGATTTATACTATTTGGAGTTCACTGGGCATTTATGCTTTGTGTATTTATATTGTGTAGAAGGTTTGGGAAGTTTTCCCCAACAATGTCTTTGAATACTCTTTCTAGACCTTTACCCTTCTCTTCCCCTTCTGGGACACCAATGAGTCTTAAATGTGGATGTTTTATTTTATCTATCGTATCCCTGATATCCATTTCAATTTTTTTGATTTTTTCCCCATTCTTTCTTTTGTTCTTTCACTTTCTGTTCTGTGGTCCTTGAGGAGGCCGAGTTGTTCAACTTCCTCTAATCTTGTTTTATGAGTATCTAGAGTCTTTTAAATTTGGCCTACAGTTTCTTTTATTTCCATAAGATCTTCCATTTTTTAATTTACTCTTGCAATTTCTTCTTTATGCTCTTCTAGGGTCTTCTTGATGTCCTCTGTATCCTGTGGCATGCTCTTCTGCATGTCCTTTATATCCTGTGCCATGCTCTGATTGCCTGTCTGTAGTTCTTTGATTAATTGCACCAAGTACTGTGTGTCTTCTGATCTTTTGGTTTGGGTGTTTAGGTTTGGGTTCTCCATATCATCTGGTTTTATCATATGCTTTAAGATTTTCTGTTGTTTTTGGCCTCTTGGCATTTGCTTTACTTGATCTCTAATTTGTCAGAACCGCAGCTTGGTGGTGTACATTTTCTCTAACTAACCAGCAGATGGTGTCCATGAGTCACCTATTCTCCTCAAATCAGTTCTCCCTAACTTTGTCTTTGTGGTGTATGGGGATCTGATTCTTGTGGGGTTCAACTGGTGCACTAAATTTGGGTGTGTTGTTGGTGCTGTCTGCCCTGAATGTGGGGCACGTGTCTGGGTGGTTAGGGAGGCATGGCAGCTTTAATAATGAAACCTCCCAGGTGTTCCCAGAGATTTAAGGCTGTTGCAAGAGTCTAAGCCTTCATTTCAATCTTGCCACAGATTGTCTCTGCTGCTGACCCACAAGTGCTTGGTATTCATTTAGGGTCCCTGGAATTTCCAAGTGTGTCCCCCTTCCCAGCTGTGCTCTTCCAGGACCTCTGCTGAGGGAGGGCCATGCCACATCACAAGTGTGTGCTGGCCTTACAGGGAAGCCCTGCGTTGCTGGGCCATGCAGGGGTGCTCCCAGCCCATTTCAAAGATGGTTGAATGGGATGCATTAACTTCCTCCTTTTCACACAGCTCCACCCTCCCAGCTCCAGGAAAATCAGCTGTGGGTGCATTAAAGGCCGCTGTCCATGGCCAATATTGTGGCATGTGTGTGGTGCTGTGGGAAAGACTCCCAATCACACTGGGTTTCTTGGCATGGCTCTGGGCTGTGGGTCCGGTCCCGGACAGGAGTGACCCCAGCCCACCAGGGAGATGGTTGCAACGGGTGCATTTTTTTTCTCCTTTTGGCTCCCCTCTGCTCCCCTGGTCTTGAGACAATCAGTAGCAGGTGTGGGAAGGGGTATACTCCACACCAGACACTGAGATGTTAGCCCAGGCCACTTCCACCATGCTTTACTGTGTGGCTCTCCCCATCATATCTGCAGCCGCTCCTGGGCTTTTTTTTTTTTTAAAGAACTAGTCCATCTCCAAATGTCAGCCCACCATTTCCCCACACCACAGCAAGGCCACTGGACTTTCAGCTGGCTCACTCACTCATTTCAGAATGCAGACTCCTGGTTTCACTAAATGCACGGTCCCTGTGGACTTAGCAGCCCTTGTCTGGCTGGTACATTGCTGGAACTGGTGTTCTGGGTCACTTTCTGTTTTTTATCTAGTATTTTTCAAGGAAGTGTTTTTTTGCCCTGTCTCACCTAGCCACCATCTTAGATTCTCTCTCCAATTTGGTTTTAAACTTTATTTTTCATGTACCTCTTGGCACCCCTACTTGCTGTCTGATTCCTCTGCTTTGCAGAAGCATTTCTTTTTTTCTGGGAAATTTGTTTTTAAACTTTATTTCTCATGTACAGTTTCTGATTATACAAAACATGAGAAATGGACTAATTTAAAGGCACATTAAGTAAAAAAATCTAACTACTCTGAAATCACATTTGTCCCTAAACCAAGATTCAGATTTAACCTCTAGGCCTTTCCCAAGTCTTTTGCCATCATCACTGCCTCCCAATATACAAAGTTGTACAATATCTATATTGTAAGTGACCTTTAAACTATTAGTGAGTTTAGCAATTCCCAACCCAATTGGGTTTTAAACAATGATACAGCGTCCATCTAGGATCCAGGGTTTAGTGTGTTTATGATGGGCAGGGGGTTCTGGGTTTCTTTATTATCAGTTAATACAGAGCATCCTAAGACCTAGGGAAGGATACACAGGTAAGTGAACTGTGGCCCAGAGTGTAGGAATGGGGCAGGTCTGCATTTCTCCTGTATTCAGGTATGCATATATACCTTCACACAGAGCATTCTCCAATCCCATTTGAAGAGACCCTATGTCATTTTAATGCCAATAACAAAATGAGTCAGTCTTGCCTGTCTCCATCATGAGGCCCCTCCATAAAAGAATTACAGGACTGTATAAAAATGTCCTAAAATGTGCAAACTACAGTTCCTTCAAATACAGTTGTTACCAGAGTAAAATAATATGGTTGGTCCTAATATTTGCTTCTTGGGTGTCTTAGCTAATTGTTGTTGTTCTTGAATATCTGAGAATAAGCATCAAGGGCTGATCCTTCCTACAAGTGAGAAAGTTTAAATATTTCCTCCCTGACACTGTTGCCTTTTTTAAATTATTAGATCACTTTATGTTTTATTATTATTTTTTTAATTAGAGAAGTTGTAGGTTTACAGAAAAATCATGCAGAAAATACAGAGTTCCCATT
This sequence comes from Choloepus didactylus, assembly GCF_015220235.1. Classification (NCBI taxonomy): domain Eukaryota; kingdom Metazoa; phylum Chordata; class Mammalia; order Pilosa; family Megalonychidae; genus Choloepus; species Choloepus didactylus. The sequence goes on along the minus strand of NC_051330.1, from coordinate 21,479,397 downwards.
ACCCCACTTTGCATTAGTTTGGTACCTTTGTTACAATGGTGAAAGAATACCATTATAATAGTATTATTAACTATAGTCCATGGTTTCAGTGTAGTTTTCATTCCATTTCTATCATTATGAGTGAGGTCAAATCAATCACTGTAAAGGCCATTTGTATTTCTTCCTCTAGAAAGCTTCATTTTGTGTTCTCTGTCCATTTTTCTATTTGTTGAATGCAAGTACCCAGTTTTTTTTTATTTTTATTGAGATTGTTCACACACCATACAATTATCCAAAGATCCAAAATGTGTAATCAATTGTCCCCAGTACCCTCATATAGCTGTGCATCCATCATCACACTTAATTTTTGTTCAATTTTTAGAAACTTTTCATTACTCCACACAAGAACTAAAGTGAAAGATGAAAAAAAAGAAAGAAAAGGGAACTCAAATCCTCCCATATCCCTAACCAACCTGCCTCCATTGTTGACTCCTAGTATTGGTATAGTACATTTGTTACTGTTTATGAAAGAACATTGAAATATTATTAACTATAGTATATAGTTTGCAAAAGGTATATATTTTTCCCTATATGCCTCTCTATTATTAACTTCAGTTGTACTGTCATACATTTGTTCTGGTTCATGGAAGAGATTTCTAATATTTCCAAAGTTAATCATGGACATTGCCCACCATAGGATTCAGTTTTATATATTCCCATCTTTTGACCTCCAACTTTCCTTCTGGTGACATATATGACTCTGAGCTTCCCCTTTCCACCTCATTCATTTACCATTCAGCACTGTTCATTACTCTCACATCTTGCTACTGACACCTCTGTTCATTTCCAAACATTTAAGTTCATCCTAGTTGAACATTCTGCTCATACGAAGCAACTGCTCCCCATTCTTTAGCCTCACCCTATATCTTGGTACCTTATATTTCATGTCTGTGAGTTTACACATTATAATTAGTCCCTATCAGTGAGACCCTGCAATATTTGTCCTTATGTGTCTCACTTATTTCACTCAGTATATTGCCCTCAAGTTTTCATCAACCTGTTTTTTAAGATGGTTTTGTTCATATGCCACACATTCCATCCTAAGTAAACAATCATTGGTTCCCTGTATAGTCACATATTTATGTGTTCACCACCTTCACTACTATCTATGTAAGGGCATCTACATTTCTTTCACAAGGCAGGAGGGAGAGTCAAAGAAGGAAGAGAGGCAAGAGAAAAAAATGACATCTAGGAAGCAGCAAAAGGAAAGATAACCTTAAATCAAAGTAGAATAGTCAGACAACACCACCAATGTCAAGTGTCTAACATGCCTCCCCTATCCCCCCTCTTATCTGCATTTATCCTGGTGTATCACCTTTGTTACATTAAATGAAGCTTAATACAATGATTCTGTTAGTTATGGTCTCTAGTTTACTTTGATTGCATCCTTCCCCCAATGCCTCCCCATTTTTAACACCTTGAAAGGTTGACATTTGCTTGTTCTCTCTGGTGAAAGAACATATTTGTACATTTTATCACAATTGTTGAACATTCTAGATTTCATCAAGTTACACAGTCCCAGTTTTTATCTTTCCTCCTTCTGGTGTCTCACATGCTTCCAACCTTCCTCTCTCAACCATATTCATAGTTATCTTTGTTCAGTGTACTTACATTGCTGTGCTACCATCTCCCAAAATTATGTTCCAAATCTCTCACTCCTGTCTTCTCCTATCACTCTGTAGTGCTCCCTTTAGTATTTCCTGTAGGCAGGTGTCTTGTTCACAAAGTCTCTCATTGTCTGTTTGTTGGGAAAAATTTTGAGCACTCCCTCATATTTGAAGGAGAGTTTCACTGGATATAGGATTCTTTGTTGGCAGTTTTTCTCTTTTAGTGTCTTAAATATATCACACCACTTCCTTCTTGCCTCCATGGTTTCTGCTAAGAGATCCACACATAGTCTTATTAAGCTTCCTTTTAATATGATGGATTGCTTTTCTCTTGCTGCTTTCAGGATTCTCTCTCTTCATCTTTGACATTTGATAATCTGATTATGAAGTGTCTTGGTGTAGGCCTATTCAGATCTATTCTGTTTGGAGTATGCTGTGCTTCTTGGATCTGTAATTTCCTGTCTTTCATAACAGATGGGAAATTTTCATTGATTATTTCCTCCATTATTGCTTCTGCCCCTTTTCCCTTCTCTTCTCCTTCTGGGACCCCAATGATATGTACATTCTTGTATTTCATTTCATCCTTAAATTCCCAGAGATGTTGCTCATATTTTTTTTTTTCATTCTTTTCTCCATCTGCTCCTTTGCATGTAGGCTTTTGGGTGTTTTGTTCTCCAGTTTCTGAGTGTTTTCTTCTGCCTCTTGAGATCTGCTGTTGTATGTTTCCATTGTGTCTTTTGTATCTTGTGTTATACCTTTCATTTCCATAGATACTGCTAGTTGTTTTTTAGAAGTTTTGATTTCTGCCTTATATATGCCCAATGTTTTCATAAACACTGCCTTTATCTCTTTTGTCATATCTTCTCTAAACTTTTTGAATTGATTTAGCATTAGTTTAAATTCCTGTATCTCAATTGAAGTGTAAGTTTGTTCCTTTGACTGGGCCATAACTTCATTTTTCTTAGTATAGGTTGTAGCTTTCTGTTGTCAAGGCATCTGACCTCCTAGGCTGACCCAATCAGGTTTTCCTGGATGAGAACAGGCTCAGGTCACAGAAGGAGGAAATATTCAGTATCTGGTTTCCCTGAAGGTTTTTCTTAGAGGATTGACACACCCTGTGCTTTTCTGCCTGGCAGGTTTGCCTGTCAGTCTGTCATGGGCTGGTGTAAGGGAGTGTGGCTTGTGGCTCTCCTCCCCCAGGCTCTGGGTTCTTGTTCAGAATGTAAGGCAGGTAGTAAGGCTGGGCCCCTCCCTTTCCTGTTGGGAAGCTATACCCTCTCCAGAGAGGTCATTTGCATATAAATAGATTCTTTGTTTCTCTGACCCTGGTGGTCAGAGTGCTGCAATTTTAAAATGGCTGAGGCTTTCTCTACTGCAAAGTGCTGTGGGCTGAAAATGGCTAAGGCTTTCTCCACTGAGCCACCCAGGTTGACAGAGAGAGAAAGGGACAGAAAACTCCCAGATTCACCCTTCAGCCAGAGATTCCACCTGATCATCTGGGCTCCCCATCCTGAGACAGATATGTCCCTGACTCTCCCAAAGTCAGTTGTCATTGAAAGCCTCCGTCTGCTTTTTGGGGGATTCACTGTCTGTATTAGCAGTTAACATTAAAACCCCAGTTGGATCTGGGCTGAGGTACACTCCCTTGTTCAGAGAGTTCTGTTCTCTAGCACCATGAGGCTTCTGTGAGGGAGGGGCTCTCAGCTCTCAGTGTGGGTCCACAGTTTTTACTTACAGAATTTATGCTGTGACCTCAGGCATTCCTACCAATTCAGGTTGGTGTGTGATGAGTGGACAGTCATGTTTGTCTCCCTGCAGTTATTCCAGGTTATTTACTAGCATTTTGGTCATTTATGAATTGTTCCAGGGGGACTAACAGTCTTCCACTCCTCTCTATGCCACCATCTTAGTTCTTCTTGACACTGTTGCCTTTTACTCCACTTCCAAAATGCATGTGTCAAGCAGCCAGGAAAATCCACCAGGTAATTTCAAACTGCAACATAAAATATTTTACCTTAGGGGTAGCCCTAAAGTATTTGTGAAAGGAAGTCATGCATTGCTTGGTGGTTAGGCTTTCCAGACCTCTGGTTCTAAAGGAATTTTTTGCCTTTGTTTCCATTGTGACTTCTGGAAAAGTATAGAAAAGCCACGTGGGTAGAAAGCTTGGGGGCTCTTGGGCCTCAACTTCCCCCATGAGGCTCAGGCAGCATCCTGCCAACCCCAGGGAGAGACCCCTGCTGCCAGCCACATGGCAAGTGATAGCATTCTGTCCAGCCATCCAGGCAGTGTGTTTGTCCTGCCTCTGCACCCCCCCACCCCCAGCCTCCAACACCCTGCACTGCACTGGCTGCCTTTCCACAGAGGAGGGGTTCCACCTCAGAGGCTGCACATCCCCCAGGGAAGGAGGGCTCTCTGGACTGCCCACCTCCATATTTCAGCACCTCAAGCCATGCCTGCAGCAGAGTATGCCACACCTGGAACAGAGTAAGCTTTCAGGAGTATTTGTCAAAAATTAATGAATGAGGAGGTGGGGCAAGATGGCAGATTGGTGAGGTGTATGTTTTAGTTACTCTTCCAGGGAAGTAGGTAGAAAGCCAGGAACTGCATGGACTGGACAACGCAGAGCAATTTGACTTTGGGCATACTTCATACAACACTCATGAAAATATGGAAATGCTGAGATCAGTGAAATCTGTAAGTTTTTGCAGCCAGCGGACCCATGCCCCTCCCTGCCAGGCTCAGTCCCACGGGAGGAGGGGCTGTCAGTGCTGGGAAGGAGAAGGGAGAACTGCAGTGGAGCTCTTATCGGAATCTCATTCTACTGATCCAAACTCCAATCATAGATAGACTGAGACCAGACACCAAGGATCTGAGAGCAGCCAGCCCAGCAGAGAGGAGATAGGCACAGCAAAAAACAGCAAGAAAAACTCAAAAATAAAAGTGGAGGCTTTTTGGAGTTCCGGTGAACATAGAAAGGGGAAGGGCAGAGCTCAGGCCCTGAGGCTCATAAGCAAATCCCAAAGAAAAACTGATCTCTCTGCCCCTGGGATCTTTCCTTAATGGCCCTAATTGCTTTGTCTCTTAGCATTTCAATAACCCATTAGATCTGCAAGGAGGGCCCTTTTTTTATAATCTTTTTTTCTTTTTCTAAAACAATTACTCTAAGAAGTCCAATACAGAAAGCCTCAAAGACTTGCAATTTGGGCAGGTCAAGACAAGAGCAGAACTAAGAGAGCTCTGAGACAAAAGGTAATAATCCAGTGGCTGAGAAAATTCACTAAACACAACTTCCCAAGAAAAGGGGGGCATCCACTCACAGCCATCATCCTGGTGGACAGGAAACATTCCTGCCCATCACTTGCCCCATAGCCCAGAGCTGCCCCAGACAACCAAGTGTGATGGAAGTGCTTCCAATAACATGCATACACCACAAAATTGGGCATGGACATTAGCCTCCCCCGCACCCTCAGCTGATTGTCCCAGAGTTGGGAAGGTGGAGCAGTGTGAATTAACAAAGCCCCATTCAGCCATCATTTCAGCAGACTGGGAGCCTCCCTACACAGCCCAGCAGCCCAGAACTGCCCTGGGGGGACGGCACTCACCTGTGACATAGCACAGTCATCCCTCAATAGAGGACCAGGGAGTGCACGGCCTGGAAGAGGGACCCACTCGCAAGTCTCAGGGACCACACGCCAATACCAAGGAATTGTGGGTCAGTGGCAGAGACAAACTGTGTCAGGACTAAACTGAAGGATTAGACTAGTGCAACAGCTTTAAAACTCTAGGAACACCAGGGAGTTTTAATTGTTAGAATCATCCCCCTCCCTGACCACCCAGACACATGCCCCTTATATAGGGTGGGCAACACCAACTACACATGCAATCTTGGTACACCAATTGGACCCCACAAGACCCACTCCCCTACTCACCACAGAGGCAAAACAGGGGAGAATTGGCTTGAGGGGAGCAGGTGGCTCGTGGATGCTACCTGCTGGTTAGTCAGAGAAAGTGTACTTCACGAAGCTGTAGATCTGACAAATTAGAGATAAGGATTTCAATTGGTCTACAAATCCTAAAAGAACCCTATCAAGTTAAGCAAATGCCAAGAGGCCAAAAACAACAGAAAATTTTAATGCATATGAAAAAACCAGACGATATGGAGAACCCAAGCCCAAGCACCCAAATCAAAAGATCAGAAGAGACACAGTACCTAGAGCAACTAATCAAAGAACTAAAGATGAATGATGAGACCATGGCATGGGATGTAAAGGATATGAAGAAGAGCATGGAACAGGATATAAAGGACATCAAGAAGACCCTAGAAGAGCAGAAAGAAGACATTACAAAACTAAATTAAAAAATAGAAAATCTTATGGAAATTAAAGGAACTGTTGACCAAATTAAAAGGATTCTGGATACTCATAGTACAAGACTAGAGGAAGTTAAACAATGAATCAGTGACCTGGAATATGACAGAATGGAAAATGAAAGCACAAAAGAAAGGATGGGGAAAAAATTGAAAAAATCAAAATGGACCTCAGGGATATGATAGATAAAATAAATCATCCAAATATTAGACTCATTGGTGTGGGAAACTAAGTCTTGCATGTTGCCTGAGGCATATCTGGGGTGGTGGCTTAGAACGCTGAGCCACAGGCCTGCATAGATGCCATGCAGGCCCACCCTGTAAAGATGTGTGTCTTGTGACTACCATTGTCTTAAACCTAGATTGTATACACCTGATGTAAACATAGGTATCTGGTGGGCTCTACCCCACGCTAAGACCATAAGACTCAGAATAAAGTGTAGGGCAATTTCTTAAATATCTTCTGATAGGCGGTTTCCTAGACCTTATACCCAAAGTGTGAGCAACCAAAGAACAAACAGACAAATGGGATCTCCTCAAAATTAAACACTTTTTTACATCCAAGGACTTTGTCAGAAAGGTAAAGAGCCAGCGTACACAATGGGAGACAATATTCGGAAACCACATGTCAGATAAGCATTTAATATCCCAAATATATAAAGTGATCCTAAAACTAAACAACAGAAAGACAAGCATCCCCATTAAAAAGTGGGCAAAAGACATGGACAGACACTTTTCTGAAGAGGAAATACAAATGGCTCAAAAACATATGAAAAAATGCTCAACTTCACTGGCTATTAGGGAAATGCAAGACCAAATGACAATGAGATATCATCTCACACCTATCAGAATGGCCAGTATCCAAAAAACAGAAAATTACAAGTGCTGGAGAGGATGTGGAAAAAGAGGCGCACTTATTCACCATTGATGGGAATGTAGAATTGTGCAACCACTCTGGAAGACAGTGTGGCAGTTCTTCAGGAAGCTAAGTATAGATTTGACATATCAGCCAGCTATTCCATTGCTAGGTATATACTCAGGGGAACTGAAAGTTAAGACATGAACAGACATTTGTAAAGTGATGTTTATCATGGCATTATTCACAATAGCCAAGAGAAGGAAAGAGTCCAAATGTCCATCAATGGACAAGTGCATAAACAAACTGTGGTACATACACATGATGGAATATTATGCAGCTATAACACAGAATCAAGACATGGAACATGTAATATTGTAGATGAAACTTGAGGACATCATGTTGAAGAAAGTTAGCCAGAAAGAAAAAGACAAATACTATATGGTCTCACTAATATGAACAAAATTAATAAGCAATGTTTGGGGGTTAAAATTTGATAATACAGGCTGCCAGGAGCTAGAGAGTAGAGATTGGGCATTTGATGCTGAAGGACTGTGGAATGTTCAGCAGGACAGATTGTATAGATCCAGAAATAGATAATATAATACTGTGTGATGGTGGCACAATATTTTAACTACAATGAACAAAGATGTCCATGAGTAAAGCTGAAAGAGGTGGGCTAGGAGCATGAATGACACCTGAGGTAAAGATAGAAGATAAAGACTGGGAATATTTAACTCAGCAAAAACTGGAGTGGTCAATGATTGTGACTAAATGTGCAAATATAAAACTGCTCTTGCATGGGGGAGAACAAATGAATTTCAACCATGCAGAGTTTTGGAAAGGGGATGGTATTGGGGAAAAATATAATCAAAGCAATCTGGATTCTATGGTCCACAGTAACACTGTAATTTGTTTTCCATTAAATATAACAAAGCTAAATGTATATGAGAGGTGTGAAAGGATGATATAAGGGAGGGATATGGGATTCAAGCTAGTGGTGTTGTCTGGCCCTACTATTATATTGTATTGTATGATATTTGATTTTATTTTTACCTTTTTTATTATTTCAAAAAACAAAACAAAACAAAAAAAGAAAGGCTCATCTCTTCAGGCACCTGCAGGAGACACGACCCACCCAAACTCTACTTATGTCCTCAGTAGGCAGGAGTTGTGAACAGCCTCTGCCCCAGTGAACACTGACCTTGTTGGGGACAGCCAGGCTGGTGCAGTCTATGCTGCAGTGTCCTGGGCTTGTGGATTGTGGAAGCACCCATGAATGTGCCCATGGACACTTTGGTGAGGGCTCCAGGGAACTGGACACCAAGCTAGGTGCAGAACCAGAGCTGAGACAAACCCTCCTGCAGTTCCTGGTCACCTCTATCCAGTGAGGAGGCCCCAGCTGATGAGAAAATCCCAAGGCAGAGACCTGGAGAGGTGGTGTGGGGAGGGTGGGTGTGCCTGGGGCTTCCATTAAGAAGCTAGAAAGCAAAGCTAGTTTAATCTTAATAAATAAAAGAAAAGACATAATATAGCTATCTGTGGATATCATTGAAATAAAAGTAGAAAAAATCAAAATAAAAAGTTGTTTCTTGGAAAAATGAATAAAGTTAATAAATGTCTAGCTAGTCAGATTAAGAAGACAGGAAACACAGTAACAATATTGATGATGTAAGAAGGGAACATAACTAGACCTAAAGTCATTAAAAGGAGAGAAAGGATTATTTTGAACAATTTCATGCAACTAAATGAATCCATTTAGACAAAAAGGAAAACTTCCTTAAAATCTACAAATTACCAAACCTGACAGAAGAAACCAATAATCAGATTTGCCCAAGAAAATAAATTTGTAAATAAAAATTTTTCATATGGAATACACCAGGCCCAAATTATTTCTGTGCTGAAACTCATGAAACATTTAAGAGAAAAATAATGACCAATAAAACCAACCATTTCAGAGAAATAAAATAGGAGGGAATATTTCAGAACTAATTTTATGAGACATCCTACTGTAAAAATAAAAACCAGGTAATGATATTGGGGAAAAAGGGAAATTTTGGAGATGATGAAATTTTTATATTTTCATTGTAGTAGTGGTTTCATGACTATTGGCTTTTGTTAAAGTCATATTGTACACCAAAAAAGTGAATTTTACTTATGTAAATTAAACCTCAGTTAATTAAAAATGTGGTAATACACCCAATGGAATATTATGCAGACATAAAAAGGAATGGCATTCTGATAATTGTGACAATATGGATGAACCTTGAAGACATCCTGTTGAGTGAAATAAGCCAGGCAGAAAGTAAGAATATAGAATATAAATTAACAGGGGCCAGAGTTGGGAGAGGGAATAGGGTGGTAAGGCTTAAAAATTAAGAGAAATTTTGGAGCCCTGGAAAGCAAGAGATCTGTGGCTAGAACCATGCCTTGCCTCAAAAAGTGAGCATCAAGTGCAAAGAATCCTGGAGACACTGATGCACAAAATCTTTATCAGTGAAGGAAAAGGCTTAGGCTGGTGGCAGCCTCCCTTCTTACATCCAGTGTTCTAACCCCTGGCCTGTCTTGGGTGCTTTAACCATGGAGGTAAAGGACAAGTGCTGAATGGTAATCCCACAGTTCCCAAGGGAACAAAGCAATATCATCAATACCACCTGGTAGTGTTGGGCCCTTGAAAAGTTAGGTAGAACTTGAGTGAAAGTGATAAAGTAATTTCTGTTTCAGATTAGCCAGGAAGAAGTACTATAGATGTGGAGACCTTATGTTCTGTTTTGTGCCTGCTGCTCAGACATCCAGACAACCTACTCTTTTACTCTCAAAAGGGATCAAGTTTGTCCAATAAATCCAACTATCAGACTTCTGACTCCAGTCAAGATGGAGTAGCCCCATTCTTTGCTAGTCCTCCCTCTTCCAACAAAAAACCTTGGACATTATATAACAGACATAAGAAAGACTCTGAATGGTGGAAAGAAAACAGTGACTCAGTTAGGGACCTAAGGACTTGAGGGAAAATGTGGCAATGAGTTCCCTGTATCTCCCATCTGTCCCACATGGGGTGCTAGAGAAACCTACAACAAAGAACCAATAGGTGCAGGAAAAGAAGCCTGCCCCTCTTGCCAAATGACCAAAAAAAAAGCACAAAAAACATTTTTTTATAATACCCACACACCCAAACAACAAAGGAAAAGCTGTCCAAGTTGTTAGCTGGGCTGAACAGGGAGCTGAATGCCCACCCCAAGTGGCAGAAACAAGCCAGAGTGTGCTGGCAGGAGTTTGTGGACTGCTATTGCAGGGGTGGTGTCACCAAGGCCCATTTGGGACCTGAACTTCCATCCTCAAACAGCACAAGTGTGATAGAATGACTCAGGGCAAGGCAGTGCTAGTCAGATCTTTTCATTCCCTGCCTCTGCCCACTTGCTCCCTTGTACTGTAATCGAGAAGTTAGGATTACAGGGATGATTATGATTACAGAATTATTCTATAGAGATTCCATTTTACTTCTTGGTATAGTAGAGTAGATAGAGGGAAATACCTGAAATCTCTGAACTGTAATTCAACTGCCTTGATCTCTGATGCCTTTATCTTGTGCTCTTGTGATTCTAAAAACTTTGTGACTTTCACTTGTACACATTTTATCCAGTTTTTTGACTAGAGTCTTATGATCACTAAAGAAAATCCCTAATGTTTATTAATAAAGGGTCTTGGGTCAGCCCAGAACTAACACACAACAGGTCCAAAATTATCTTGATAACCAAAGCTGGATCTAACCAAAATTGGCTTGCCTCACATGCACAGTAGCTCAGACTTTAACCTACCAGTCACCTATACCTCATTATAATACTAAAAATCATGCCTATCATATTGAGTATGCCATTTTCTTATATACATTCTGTGATTAGTCATATCAATCTGTGCATGCTCAATAATTAGATCACCTCTAAATACATCATCTGGGGCCATTGTGCTCATTATCCTAAAACCTGCTCATCTTTTAATACTATAAAACTATCAGAATTATTGCAATTTTGGCAAGACAGATTTTGAGCTGATAGGCCATCTGCTCTCCTGCTTCACATCTACCAATAAAACTCTCTCTCTCTTTGAAATGCCAGTATCTCAGGAGTTGGTCATTTGAGTGCATTGGGCAAAGAATCCACCACCTTAGTCTGTTAACAGTATCAGCAAAATCAAGCAGGGAGCTGAACATTCCATCCCACCTGTCAGCTACCAGGTGTGCTTAAGGAAGGATGAGGAGAGGTGGAACCAGCCAAGTCTCTATTTTGTGCCAGGATGGTGTCATGTAAGCCCAGCTGGGAGCTGAACATCTCCCTCCAACTGGACCTGTATACTACACTTCAACAGGGTGACTGCAGGTAAAGAGAAGGATCAACAGAATCTATGATCACATAACATAATACCCAGTGTCCAGGGTATAATGGAAAATTAGTTGTTATACCAAAAGCTCAGAAAATTTCAACATGCATAAGAGAAGACAATCAATAGATGACAACACTGAGATGACACAGGTGTTGGAATTATCAAGAAGGATTTTAAATTGTATGTTTTCCCTAATTGTAAACAAAGGGCAGATTAGCTTCAAGCCTCAACACTGTTTTTGTTAAACCTGCTATAAAAATTAATTTCAAATATTTTCATTTCAAACAATTCAAACCTCTGGGCATTTTCCTAAATTTTGCCAATTCTTTGGAGCAAATAATATCCTACTTTGGTATTTCAGCAATCAAAATTTGAAGAGTATTTAAACAAACCCCATTTAACTGAGTCAAAGCATTTCAGACTTTGAGATATTTATATCTGTGTTTCAAGTCACTTCCTGATTAGGGTTTATGTCCTAAGTAAACACATCATGTATCTCATCCTTTGATTTATTTGCTGCCTGGGATTTACTGGCATTAAAAATTCACCCCAAAATTCATCCTCATGACAGGAATCAATCAAATCATTGGGTTACTTGTGGGAGAGATGGGATAGTATGTGAGACGGCCTGATCAAATTCTAGTTCCAATAACACAAAGCAAAGAAGGCAGTTAATAAATAAGTCACAAGTTCAACTTCATGTAAAAGTTTCAAAACAATGCACAGGAAGATCTGGATTCTGTGTTAATAATTCCTCAATACCTATACTGGCATGAATATATGTTTCACATATTTTAAAGAACATGTCATTTAGATAGCAGCCAACTGATCACTGAATAAAATCTCTTGGTGAATATAAATTTTGAAGATACTACCTGTTTCAAGCTTGCTATCAAATACATTTCTATCTGAGACTAATAATCCGAGGTACAAAGCCTAAGAGAATCCATTGTTAGCAGACTTGCCTTACAAGAATTACTAAAGGAAATCCTTCAACTTCAAAGGAAATGATACCAGATAGTATCTTAAATCTACTGGAAGAAACAGAGCAATAAAAATGGAAACCATGTAAGTAAATATGAAAGACAACATAAACACAGTTTTTTCTTTTAATTTCTTTAAAAGACATAATGTTTCAGGATTAGCCTGAAGTTGCCTGTGATAAATTAAAATTAGTATTGTAACCCAAGAGGAACCATTAAGAAACTAAAAATTATGTAGTTAAAAAAAATCAAGAGGGTTCAAAATGGTAAACCAAGACAAAAATGTTTAACACAGAAGGCAGAAAGGAGGAACAGAGGAACACACACACACACACACACACACACACACACATGCACAATCATGAGATGGGAGGCAAATAGCAAATGGAAACTCATTTACCATAATTACATTAAATATGAATGGAACACCAATTCACTCAAAAGGTAGATATTGTCAGAATATATAAATAAGCTCTAACTATATATTGTATAGAAGAGACTCCTTAGATTCAATAATATAAATAAGTTGGAAGTAAAAGGATAGAAAAAGATATGCCATGCAAACAGTAACTATTAGAGCTGGTGTAACTGTAATAAATATGGGACAAAGTAGACTTTAAGACAAGAAATATTACTAAAGACAAAGCATAAAACTCATGATAAAATGCATGATTCATCAGGAAGATGTAACAACTATAAATGTATGTACATAACCATGGCGCCCCTAAACCATGAAACAAAAACTGAAAGAACAAAAAAGAGAAATAAAGAATTCAATGATTACAGAGGGTTTAATATCTCACTCAGTAAGTGATAATACTAGACCAAAATTCATCAAGGACATAGAAGACACAACAAACACTATCAACAAACTTGATTAACTGGCATTTATAGAACACTTCTCTCAGTGGAAGGCACTTTTTTTAAACACACCTTGAACGCTATTCAAGGCAGACAGTATGCTAAGCTATGAAATGTTCTCAATAAATTTAAAAATACTTGAGTGTTTTCACCAAATGCAATGGAATCAAACTAGAAATAAAAAAACAGGTATTAGGCTGTATGGTTTCACTAATATGAACTAACATTAATGAGCAAACTTTGAGAGTTAAAAGCTGATAACACAGGCTACCAGGAGATAGAGGGTAGAGATTGGGCATTTGGTGCTGAAGGACTACAGAATGTTCAGCAGGATTGATTGTATAGATCCATAAAAAGATAGCATAATACTGTGTGATGGTAGCACAATATTGTAAGTACACTGAAAAAATACGTCTGTGAGTAAAGCTGAAAAGAGGTGGGATAGGGGAATATATGACACCAGAGGTAAAGATAGATGATAAAGTCTGGGACTGTATAACTTGGCAAAAACCGGAGTGGCCAATGACTGTTGCTAAATGCACAAATATAAAAATGTTTTTAAATGTGGGAGAACAAATGAATGTCAACCACGCAGAGTGTTGAAAAAGGGATGATATTTGGGAAAAAACAATCAAAGCAAACTGGAGTCTATGGTCAACAGTAACATTTTAATACACTTCCATTAAATGTAAGGAAGGCAATATACCAAAGTTAAATGTATATGAGACGGGGATATATGGGAGGGATATGGGATTCTTGGTAGTGGTGTTTTCTGTCCTTACTATTGTATTGTATGACTTTTTTTCTTTTTATCTTTTTTATTATTAGCCAAAAAAAACTTTTTCATAGTAATCAGTATGTTCTAGTGCTGTGATGATAAATGTATAACTATATGATGTTACCATGAACAACTGACTATACACTGTGGATAATTGTATGGTATGTGAATATATCTCTGTAAAAGTGTAGGAAAAAATATAAATTGGGGAAAAAGGGCTGGAGAAAACATGGAGAGAAGGATTAAAAAAATAGGTATTAGAGAAATCCCCAAATATTTGGAAATTAAAATTCTTGCATCTCTGTAACCTAGCAGTCAAAAAAGAAATCTCAGGGGAAATTAGAAATTATTTTGAGCTGAGAACAAAAGAAAACAAAACAAAAATCGATGAAATGCAGCTAAAGCAGTTTTGAAAGGGAAATGTATAGATTGGAACACCTGTACTAGAGAAGTCTCATGAGACTAATCTAAGATTTCACTTAAGAACTAGAAAAATAACAAATTAAACCCAAACAAGTGAAAGGAATTCATAATGAGTACAGATGAATCAATAACATTAAACACTGAAAGATATTGGAGAACATCAATGAAATTTTATTTGAAAAGATCAGATAGATTAAATGTTAGACTAGATGGTACAAGAGAAAAAAGAGAAGACAAAATTTACAAAAACCAGGAATGACATGGGGAATATTATTAATAACCCACAAGAAATTAAAAGGATGATAAGGAATATTATGGATAACTATATGTCAACAAACTAGACAACCTAGATGAAATAGACAAATTACTAGAAAGGCATATATTGCCAAAAGTATCTCAAGAAGAAAAACAAACAAGTAAAGGTGTTAAATTGGCAATTGAAAATATTCCCACAAACAAAAATCTAAGGCCAGATAGATTTATTGGTGAATTTTATCAAGTCTTTAAAGAAGAAATAATACCAATCCTACACAAACAATTTCAGAGGGAACACTTCCTAACTCATTCTTTGAAGCCAGTATTATCCTGACAAAAAAGCCAGGAAAAGACATCACAAGAAAAAATATTACAAACCAATATCCTTCATGAACAAAGGTAGAAAAAAGTCTTTATGAAAGAATTCAGAGACCAAATTCAGCAACATATAAAAAGGATGACAAAACATGACTGGAAATTATCCTAGGAATGAAAGGTTCATTTAATATCTGAAAATAAATTAATGTAATAACCCAAATTAACAAACTAAAGAAGAAAACTGTATGATCACCTTGAGAGATGTAGAAATGGTGACAAATTCAACATCCTCTCATGGTAATAAACAATGATGACACAGGAGACAAGATTTATTGAGTACCCATGCCACTCTATGCAAGTGCTTTTTATTTAGGTAAATTGCCTGAAAGTCTCACAGGTAAAAAATGGCAATTCTGACTTGAACCTTGACCTGACTGACACTACAGCCTATTATTTCTTTAAATTCAGTTTTATTGAGATATATTCACATACCATACAATCATCCATGGTGTACAATTAACTGTTCACAGTACCATCATACAGTTGTGCATTCATCACACCAATCTATTTTTGAACATTTTCCTTAAACCAGAAACAATAAAAATAGGAATAAAAAATAAAAGTAAGAAAGAACACCCAAATCATCCCCACCATCCAACCCTATTTTTATTTAGCTTTTGTCCCCATTTTTCTACTCATCAATCCATACACTGGATAAAGGGAGTGTGATTCACAAGGTTTTCACAATCACACGGTCACACCTTGTAAACTACACAGTTACAAAATTATCTTCAAGAGTCTAGGCTACTAAGTTGTAGTATGATAGTTTCAGGTATTCACTTCCTGCTATTCCAATACATTAAAACCTAAAAAGGGATATCTATATAGTGCATAAGGATGCCCACCAGAATGATCTCAACTCCACTTGAAATCTCTCAGACACTAAATATTTTTTTTTCATTTCGCTTCCCCTTTTTGGTCAAGAAGATGTTCTCAATCCCATGATGCTGGGTCCAGGTTCATCACTGGAAGTCATATTCTGCATTGCCAGGGAGATTTACACCCCTGGGAGTCAGGTCCTATGTAGGGGGGCGGGCAGTGAGTTACCTGCCAAGTTGAGCCCATGATATTAAATGTTACTTTCTGCTGAAACAGCAAAGTATTTTCAGACTGAAGACTTGTTAAAGCCCCAGAATTCATTGCTGATAGAGTCAGATAAAATTTGTAAATTCAAAAAACTTTATACATAGTTTCCAGCTCATTAGGCTTCTACAAAAAGAGTGTTGATAGGAACAAGGATGGGAAAATAGGAATATACTGAGAAATTGTCCTAATAGAAAAGTGTACATGGAAAACACTTCTCAAAAACTGGGCAGCCTTAACATACATCCTTGAAAAATATTACAGAATCTAGAAGTACTAAACTTATAACCAAAAGATTTCTACTTTGGAAGTAACTGTGTCTGCAGTACTTTTCATGGCCTTAGTATGACATAAGGCTGTGACAGAAATGACAATGGTCACTTTAATCTGAATTCAGTCTTTAACTGGCTTGTCTTCCTCCAGTGAGGAGGCAGATTCTATAAACCTGTGACTTGGGCTTTTTCGCTTTTTTACTCCTCACTTATATCCTGGCTGGCTCAATCCCCCTTTAAGTTCTCATCTTAACAGTTACCTCCAGAAGTCTTCCCTGTGGATTCCTGCATCACTTGTACTTTAGTTTTATCATAGAATTCATTATATTGTACTATAATTGCTAGAATTGTTCCTAACCCCCTCTAGATCACACCTTGATCAGCTTTGTATCTACAGCATGCATTCCACTGCCAAGCACAGAGCAGGTAGTACACAGTGAATTGATGAACAAATGAATGCATTTTGGACTATCATATACTCATAAATCACCAGGAAAGAGAAAACGGTGACAATTCAACAAGAACATACCATTCATTGTGTGACTCAGCCTGATTTTTTAGAGATGTCAAAATGCAAATAATATGCATATTAAAACCGATGAAATATAGCTGTTCTTTTGCCATTTTCCTAAACCTTGAAAGTTTAGGGAGACGAGCTTCTGCCGCTGAATAGGCTCTTTCTGCCCCAGCATAGTTGGGCCTTTCTTCTCCCCTTCTTCTCAATGGTGAGAGTAAGTTACGACACCGGAAGCGGTTTCCTTCCTCTCACGTCGCTGGAAGAAAGGCATATTATCGCGAGAATTTGGTACTCCGCAAGCTTCTGCCAGTGTCTGGATGGCGATGAGACCACGCAGAGCGTAGCAACCTGGGGTCCGCAAGACAGTCTCTCTAGTCGCAGGATGGCGGATGGTGAGTATAGCTCTCAAAGCTCTCAAACGCGAGTCTTCCGTTCCGCGGGCCTCCCTCAGCTGGAGGGAGCGGGTCACTGGCTCGACTAGCGGTGCAGGCGGTCTCCCAGGGGCGCGGCGGCCCCTGCGCGGATCGGCTCCCTGTGAGTCTTCCTCGCGGGGGCCGGAGCGGGGCGGGAATGCTCTTTCAGCACCCGCTCGCGGATCCCAGGTAGAGTTTCCAGTTGCATTATTTGATTTTCAATGAATGAAAGCCAACTTGTAGAGATGTTGCCATTCTAATAAGTCATGCATTAAGATTTCAGAGATGGTATGTATTAAGAAAATTGTGAACAATCTCTCACATATTCCAGGTGATTGAAGGTAGTTGTATTGGTCTATTGGATTGCTTGTTTAATTCTTCCTTATCGTTCATATCGATTTACATACATTTTTCTTATTTGGTAAAAATTTCCCAAAGGGGAGTTAACCTTTATTTTAAATGGGAGGGTTATCAGGTCATAATAAATTTTACTTGGAATCTTAATGTACATCAGACAAAATTCTATGTATTTTGAATATACTAACTCATTATATCTCACAAAATACTACATAGGAGGTAGTCATAATTATAAATGATGGTCGATGAGAAATTTTAGACAAAGGATAAGCAACATGATGACTTCTGACAATAAAAGTTGCCACTCACAGTCATCCTTAGGGAGTCTCAGAGGATCAGTGGTTATAAGCTTAAGTAATAGGTAGGTCACCTATTTCCACATCCTTTCCAGTACTTGTAGTTTTCTGTTTTTTGACAAAGGTCATTGTATTAGGTGTGAAATTTTATTTCACTGTGGTTTTGATTTGGGTTTCCCTGACAGCTAGTGAAGTTCAGCATCTTTTCCTATGCTTTTTAGCCATTTGTATTTTCTCCTTGGAAAAGTGTTTATTCATGTCTTTTGCCCATTTTTAAATTGGGTTAATTGTCCCTTTGTTGTTGAGTTGTAGGTTTTCTTTATATATTCTGCATTTAAATTCTTATCAGATATGTGGTTTCTGAATATTTTCTTCCATTGAGTAGACTTTTTACTATCTTTTTTAAAATTTTTATTTACTTATTTTGTTTTTAAATAAATGCAATTTTGACACATATTTCTATTTTATTAAGGGTTATTTTAAGTTATAAATGGATAGTTAATATTGCCAAATGCCTTTTATTTTTCTATGAAGAAGATTAGAGTTTTTCTCCTCTGAACTATTAAAATGGTTAATTATATTAAAATAGTTCCCATAAAAATCACCCTGATATTGCTGGGATGAATTCCAATTTTTCATGTTATATTCTTTTAATGTAATTATGAATTTTATCTTTTAATATTTTAAGATTTTTTGTGTCAATAGTTATAAATGAGATTGGAGTATATTTTGTTTTTCATGTGTGTTATCTTTGTCAGGTTTTAATATTGATATCATGCTGATGTCACATGCCCTGGAAAAGTTTGCATAAAATTGGAATTATCTGTTCCTTGAATGTTTGCAACATTCACATGTGAAACCGTCTGAATTTGTACATGATTGGCGGTAAGTGTAGGCAATCGGAGGGAATTGTTCCTTGGGTAACATTCTCAAATTCTTCCATCGATACTAAAGATTTTTATTTTTTCTGCAGTAAGTTTAGTTAATTGATATTTTCCTGGAAGATCATTAGTTTTATCTCAGTTTACAAACATATATGTACAGGCTTTGTCAAATGCTCACTGTGATTCTTTTTATTTTCTCTTTATTGAGGGATATCTTCCCTTTGAATTTTTTAACAATTTTTATTGTGAAATATATATATATATATATATATATATATATATATATATATATATATAAACAATGAGAACTTTCAAAGTACAATTTAAAATGCAGTTATAGAACAAGTTTCCAAGAATGGTATGGTTACTGTTCCACAATTTCAGCTTTTTCCTTCTAGTTGCTCTAATACACTAGAGGCTTAAAAAATTTATATATTACGTATTCATAATCCTTGTTAAATCCTATTTGGTCTGTTCCTCTTTCTCCCTGTCATTTTTAATGCAATTTTATTGAGCTATATTCACATACCAGGTAATCATCCAAAGTGTACAAACAGTGGTTCACAGTATCATCATATAGTTGTGTATTTTTCACCACAGTCAACTTTTAAACATTTTCATTATTCAAAAAAATAAGAATAATGATGAAAACAAAAAAGGAACACCAAAAACATCCCATATTCCCTATCCCCCCAATATTTATTTATTTATTTATTTATTTATTTATTTATTTATTTATTTGTCTTTCTTTTCTTCCTCTTCTGTCCAAACACTGGATAAAGGGAGTGTCAGTAGCAAGGTTTTCACAATTACACAGTTACACCTTAAGAGCTATATAATTATACAGTCATCTTCAAGAATCAAGGCTACTGGATTACAGTTCAACAGTTTCAGGTATTCCCTGCTAGTTTTTCCAGTGCACCAAAAACCACAAAGGGATAACTAAATAATGTTTAAGAATAACCTCCAGAATGACCTCTCAACTCTATTTGAAATCTCTCAGCCAGGGAAGCCATTTTGTTTCATTTCTCTTCCCTCTTTTGGTCCAGGAAGGCTTTCTTGATAACCAATGCCAGGGCCAGCCTCATCCCTGGAAGTCATGTACTACATTGCTAGAGAGCCTTACACCCCTGGGAGTCATGTCCCACATCGGGGGATGGTGGATTTACCTGCAGAGTTGGCTTACAGAGAGAGGCCACATCTGAGGAACAACAGAGGTTCTCTGGGCATGACTCATGCATAATTATAAGTAGGCATAGCTTCTCCTTTGCAGGAAAACATTTCATAAATGCAAGCTCCAAGATGTATCACTCAGCCTTCTAAGTTGGTAGTCCCCAATTCTTGTGAGAATATCAGTAATTCCCCAGGTGGGGAAGTTTAATATTTCCACATTTTCCCCAGTTCCTCATGGGGTTTTGCAAATACTTTTTTATTCTCTGCCCAAATTACCCTGGGCTATATCAGGACATCTCACTAACCCCATACAAACCAATAAGATCTCATTCCCAATTCAAGGTTCCATGTAATTATGGTGTTCAAGTAAACTGACCATTCAAGTTAAATTAGATAGTGTGCTACAGGAAATACAGATTTTGCACCAAATAAATATCTATTCCTTTGGTTTCACACAGAAGTTGAAGTTTTACAACACCATCATTATCATCATTTACTCTTTAGTCTGATTTTCCATAATCCTAATAGTTGATTTGCATATTTTGTCCAACATTTATAGTTATTGAATACAAGCTACTAAATGAAAGCAGAACCTGAAATTATTTTACACTGAAATTTTTGAAAGCAGTGAAGTGTTTGACTATAATTTAAGAATCATTTAAATAGGAATTTCAGCAGCAGTTATGATTATACTTCCAGCAAGAATTATCTATATTAGTTTGGAACCACATTAAGTACTACTGCATGCACCTCAAAGCCCATTAAAATATCACTGATTTCTTTCCCTTTTCATTTTTGTTGATGGGTTTTATCTGATTCATATTTTGTACCATTTCAGATCCTCTTGTCTTTCCTGTCTCTTGTTTCGTATGCCACTGAAGCATCAGCATTGCAGGACTCTGATGTACTTTATGCACATATCTCCACACCTTGACACACACACACTGGTTTTCACAATAATACTGAATGATTGAATTTTCCATGATCAAAGCCCACATGTACACAGACACATACCACTCTTGTTTGAATGGTTGTATTTGTGGCCAGTGTGATCTCTGTATAAGTGTGATTTTGGTGTTTTTGTGTCATTACCTTCATACAAACATCTTGGAATGTGTGCCATGAAAACATGGGACTGGAAAGAATGTGTGGTCAGTGTGGTTGGTAAGATTGTGTATGTGTATCATTGTTGTCAGAATATTAGTGTGTGTTATCAGATACAGTGTATTGTCAGAATGTCCATAATCATCTAGAAACTGTTGGTATTAATATTAGTTGTCAGAATACCACATGTGCAGGAAGTGTGTGTCATTGTGGAAAATGCATGTCAATCAAATGTCTATGTAGATGTTGGAGGTAGGCAGGAACATTGGTTACCCTGTTGACTGCCCAGCAATCATCAGCTCTAAGAAAAAGAGAGTCCATAAAGGATATTGACTGGCCTAGGGAAAGGAAGAATGAACAGTTGATTTAGGCCTGCAATATCTACTAGTGCTAGGGAGATGGGATGGGCATGAATCCAGAACAGTGGGAGAAAAGATCTGGGATTTGAAGAATTGATATTTTTATGGATCTATGGCATCAGTGCTTATGATTCTTGCTTATGTTTTTGTGAAGGGGCTTTATAAAGGGTTTGGACAAATGTTTAATTTGGGCCCAGCTGTTTTGGTTGGGGATCTTAAAGGTTTGGAGATTAACAATATGTAGAGGATGTGGAGAAAGATCGCAGTGTAGGGAAGTCTAGAATTTAGCACTATCTGGATCAACTGAGGGAACAACAGTGACTGGATACACATCATACACCAGTCTGGAATGGGTGGAATGGCTGAGATGTTAGCATAGAACTGTAAGTAAAGCCAATGCAGAGGCTGGTGCCCCTCCACTACTGGCACAGCATGCTAAATTGGAACACTTCCCTATTGTAAAAAAGGAGCAGTCTCTGCTAGGAGCAAGGGAAGGGAGCTCAAACAAGCTCCAGTTGTGGTTTTAACTAACAAATTTTGATTACTGAATACAAGCTACCAGCACAGATAAACCCAGAGCAAGCAGCAAAGGAACCCTGAGGTCTTTCCTGGCAGAGAGGAGGTGGGGATGATGGAAAAATATAATAATAAAATTAATAAGTAAAGCAGAGTCTTTTTGAATTGGTTGAGTTCAGAATACTGGAAAAGGTCTGTGCCCCAAGGAAAGGGGCACCTTAATCTGGGTACCAACTCCAGCTCTTCATTGGTGAAATTCAGGGGCTGGGTAATGGCTCTGAAAATGGGATTTTTTTTCTTTTTTTTAAAAACTATTCTAAGTACCTCATTAGAAAATCCTCAAGCATTTTCAGTTTTCAGCACTGACCCAGGCATGGATGGTGTTAAGATAGGTCTGAGGCTGAGGAATCAAGTGAAGGAGATAATTCTCTAAAAGGCATATCTTGCCCAAGAAAAGAGGTGGTGGGACCCAGCTTATGTGGCAGCACTCCTCCAGAAAATTCAGAGCCCAAGGGCTGGAGGGCAGAGACAGTTTAAACCCACTGTCTACCTCAACCTTTGTCTCAAGCATGCCCCTGGAAGTGACAGCATCTGCTAAGAGTTAAAGGTACTGCATCTCTTTACATTGGTGGAGAGCTGAACACTGACATCTGCTGGGCTGTACAGGAAAACACAGAGTTGAGAGTCCTTGGAAAGCATGACAACCTGCTGGATCTTATCCTCAGGGAAAATTAATACTGATTACACCCTCTTCCTGAGACCTGTCCTGTCTGGTCTGGGAAAATCTGTTGTGGTAGATCATATCTTGGTAGACAATCCTCAAAAAAAAATGTTCCAGATAGGCAGGGCAAGAAACAGAATCACAAGAACTTAAAAATTCTGAGAAGTTAAACAAAAGTTATGCTATAGGTCTAGAAAACATTGAACTGAACACCAAAGGAGATAGAGAACAAAGCCAACCAACAAGAAAACTGTAGGCAAGAGTGAAAATAATCTCTAAAATAAACTAATCAAGGCAATCAGATGCCTACACCCCAACAAAAATTATGTCATGCTAGGAAAAATGAAGATATGGCCCAGTCAAAGGAACAAACTAACACTTCAAATGAGATACAGGAGTTGAAACAACCAAATAAAGAAGTTCAAGCAATCATGCTAAGTGAATTCAAAAATAAAATCAATTTTAGGGAAGTCGTGGCCAAAGTGATGAAGGATGTAAATAAGATATTGGGTGAACATAAGGAAGAGCTTGAAAGTTTGAAAAAACAATTGGCAGAATTTATGGGAATGAAAGACACAATAAAAGATAAAATACATAATGGAGACTTGACAACAGGTTTAGAAAGGTTGAAGAAAGGATTAGTGTACTAGAAGACAGGATATCTGAAGACCAGTTAGGGAAAAGAATGAAAAAAAATATAAGCAGCATCTCAGAATTTAATGACAACATGAAGCATATGAGTATGTCATGGGTGACCCAAAAAAGAAGAGAAGGGAAAAGAGACAGAAATAATGGATGAAATAATTACTGAAAATTTCCCATCTCTTATGAAAGACAGAAAATTACATATCCAAGAAATGCAGTGTACCCCAAAGACAATAGATCCCAATAGACCTACTCTAAGTGTACCCCAAACAGAATAGATCCAAATACATGTACTTTACGACACTGTATTAGTTAGGGTTCTCCTTGGAAACAGAATCAATGAGAGATGTCTCTTATTATCAAATTGTAAAAGTGACTCACGCAACTGCGGGAGCGCACGAGTCCAAATTCTGCAGAACTGTCAACAAGCTGTCAACTCCAAGGAAGACGTCCGACGAATTCCTCAGGAAACGAACCGGCAACTTTGACGAACTCCTCAGGAAACGAACCGGCAACTTTGACAAACTCCTCAGGAAACGAACCGACAACTTTGACAAACTCCTCAGGAAACGAACCGACAACTTTGACAAACTCCTCAGGAAACGAACTGACAACTTCGACGAGCTCCCCAGGAAAAGCTTCACTGAACAGCTGAAGAAGAAGTGAAGGTTCTCTAACAGTCCAGCTTATAAGCCTCCAACTGATCACCCGGACCAAATCTAGCCAATTGCATTCTCTCACTGTGGAAGCACGCCCCTTGATGAGTCATCAGTCAGCTGCAGTCAATTGACTGATGATCCGACAAACCAACCAGCCTCAAATAGCCTCACAGCAATCGTCAGGCCAGTGCCCGCTTGACCAGACAGCTAGGCCACCTAGCCAAGTTGACACATGAACCCAACCATCACAGACACTAATCAGCTTGTCAAATGTCAAAGATGAAGAATTCTGAAAGCAGCAAGAGAAAAGTGATCCATCACATACAAGAGAAGCTCATAAAATTTATGTGCAGGTTTCTCAGAAGAAACTGTGGAGGTGAGAAGACAGTGGTATGATATATATTAAGGTAATGAAAACTGCCAACCAAGAATTCTATACCAGTCAAAAATGGGGGTGTTTAAAATATTTTCAGACAAACACAGAGAGTTTGCGAACAAGTGACCTGCTCTAAAGGAAATACTAAAAGGAGGACTATAGGCAGATAGTAAAAGATAGGAGAGGTTTGGAAAAGAGTATAGAAATGAAGACCATCAGTAAGGGTAAAAAAGAGAGAGAAATAAGATTGAACATAAAAAGTTCAAGAGACCAAATCATAGACAGTAGCACAATATTGTAACTGCACTGAACACAACTGAGTGTGAATAGGATTGGAAGAGGATGGCTAGGGGCCTATATAACACCAGAAGGAAAGATAGAAGATAAGAACTGGGACTGTATAACTTGATGAAACCTAGAGCAGACAATGATGGTGATTAAATGTACAAATATAAGAATGTTTCTACATGAAGGTGAACAAATAATTGTCAACATTGCAAGGTGTTGAGATTGGGATGGTATATAAAAAAATGCAACCAATGCAAAGTAGGGTCTATAGTTAACAGTAACATTGTAATGCATACAATGAAATAAACCAGACAGTATACAAAAGCTAAATATTAATAAGAGGGATATAAGGGAAGGGTATGGGATTCTTAGTGTTACTGTCGTCGTTTCTCCTTTTTATTTTATTTTTTTATTTTATTTTTTATTCTTCATTTTTTACCTCTTTCTTTGCAGAAGAAATGGGAATGTTCTCATAAGGATTGTGGTGAGTGCCTAACTATGTGTTTATGCCAGAACCATTGATTTATCTGCTTAGTATGTATTATATGATGTGTGAATAAAATTGTTTAAAAAATAAACATATGCAAGTGCTGAAGAAAATGTTGAGACAGGGATGTACCTATTCACTGTTGGTAGGGAAGTAGAATGGGGCAGCCCATCTGGAGGGCAGTGTGGTGGTTCCACAGGAGGCCAAGTATTATGATCCTGCAACCCTGTTATTAGGCATATACTTGGAAGAACTGAAAGCAGGGACACAAATGGAGATTTGCACTACTAGTGTAGTGTTTATGGTGACATTATTCATGATTTACAATGGGTGGAGGTGGTCTGAAGGTACATCAGCTAATGAAAAGAGGGATGAACTGTGGTGTGTGCATACAATGGGATACTGAGCACCTGCCTCTCTTTTGATCGCTGTCCCAATCTGCAGGGATATTTGGGCAGTGTGCATACTAACCTGTTCATATTGAAAGGGGGTGTTAACATAATGAGGAAGAGGGATGCATCTGGTTGATGTTCTTAAATAGACTGTTGCCTCTGGCTTTTGGGACTTCTCTGGCATAGGAACACTCTGGATTATTTAGGTTTCTGAAAAATAAACTTAGTGAATGAAACTTTTATAGAGTCTCACATAGGGACCTGGGAGTTCTTTAGGATTTTGGGGACTACTGTTGATTTGGACTTAGCATACTGTAGCAATTTGGAATATCTAGCTGATCCTTGCATAGGGATAACCTCCAGGATAGCCTCTTGACATTATTTGAACTCTCTTGGCCACTGAAACCTTATTTTCTTAAATTTCTTTTCCCACATTTGGTTAATGGATTATTCTTATACATTATAAAGATATCATTTTTTAGTTTTTAGTGTATTGAAATAGCTAGAAGGAAACACCTGAAACTGTTGAACTGTAACCCAGTAGCCTTGATTCTTGAAGATGATTGCATAACCATATAGCTTACACTGTGTGACCAAGTGATTGTGAAAACCTGTGGCTCACACTCCCTTTATCCAGTTTATGGACAAATGAGTAGAGAAATGGGGACAAAAAGTAAATGAATAATAGGGAGGGATGGGGGCAGGAAGTTTTTAGTGTTCTTTTTTATTTTAATTTTTCCTCTTATTCTTAATTTTTGTGGTAATGAAAATGTTCAAAAATTGTTGAATGCACAGCTATAGGATGGCATTGAGAACAATTGAATGTACACTTCAGGTGATTGTATGGTATGTGAATATATTGCAATAAAATTGAATAAAAAAGTTTAAAAAAAAAGAGGGCATTCTCAATCCCATTGTGCCAGGACCATGCTCATTCCTGTGAGTCATGTCCCACATTTCCTGTGAGACACACTCCCATGTAGGAGGGAAGGTAATGAATTTACAGAGTTGGGCTTAGAGAGAGAAAGCCCACACCTGAGCAAAAAAGAGGTTCTCTGAAAGTTACTCTTAGGCATAATTATAAGTTATGCTTAACCTCCCTTTTACAGCAGTCACAAGAGCAAGCCTCAAGATCAAGGGCTTGACTTATTAATTAGAGGGTCCCTAATTTCACATAGCATATTCTGTCCAACATAAATGATGTCTTACATTATCTTTACTTTGTTGTACAATTACTCTCAATATTCAACAATTATCACAACCCAAAATGCCCCAAAGCTCATATCACATGCAAATTTTTATCCCTCATATTAGTGTGGTTCTAGTAAGGTATTGCTATTAAATATAGTCCATAGTATGGTACAGGTAGTTTTCCCATATACCACTCTGTTGTTAACTCTTTGTACCAGTGTCATACCTTAGAAGTAGATCATGCAAGAATGAACTTACTTTTGTAGTGCTAATCGGTGAGATATGTGCCATTAAACAAGACTTTTCAATCATGCTTGCCTTCAATGCAGCACTGACACTTATAATCCTATTAGTAAACTATCTTCACTCCTGTTCATTCCCATACCTTTACATTAAACCTTATTAACAGATCTGTACAGATTAGATAATCATTTGCTCTTCTGAGCTTCTGTTTATCTCTTGGATCCCTATATTCTACATTTTATTGCACTGATTTTCTATTATCTGGGGAGTACACATTAACAATAACACACAATATCTCTCCTTTTGTGACTGACTTATTTCACCCAGCATTATGTCCTCAAAGTTCATCCATATTGTCACATATTTCAGGGCCTCGTTCATTCTTAGTGCTGCATAGTATTCCATCATATGTATATATACATTTTGTTTATCCACTCATCTGTTCAAGGACACTTGGATTGTTTCCTTCTTTTAACAAATGTGAATAATGCTGCTATGAAATCACTGTGCAAATGCCTGTTCTTGTCACTACTTTCAGACCTTTGCTACTTTCACTGAGTAGTGAAATTGCCATGTCATAGGGCAACTCAATATTTAGTTTTCTGAGGAAATATGAAACTGTCTTCCCCAGTGGCTGTACCATTATACATTCCCATCACCAGTGGTTAAGTGTTTTAATTACTCCACATGTTCTCTAGCATTTGTGGTTTCCCGTTTAAATACACCCATTCTTATTGGTGGGAGATGACATCTTTTTGTGGTTTTGGTTTGCATTTCCCTAAAAGATAGTGAAGATGAACATTTTTTTCATGTTTTTTTGCCATTTGTATTTTCTATTTTGAAAAATGTTTTCTTTCATATATTTTGCCCCTTTTATAATTAGGCTGTTTGTACTTTTTTCATTGAGTTGTAGAATTTCTTTATATGTGCTAGATATCAGTCTCTTTTCAGATACATGGTTTCTAAGTATGTTCTGTCATTGAGTTGGCTGCCTCTTCACCTTTTTGACAAATTAGTTTGAGGCAAGGAAGCTTTTGATCTTGAGGAGTTCCCATTTATTTCTTCTTTCATTGCTTGTGCTTTGTGTGTAAGGTGTAAGAAGCTGCCTCCTATTACTAGGTCTTTTTTTTTTTATGTTCAGTTTTATTGAGATATATTCACATACCATACAATCATCCAAAGTGTACAATCAATAGTTCACATTACCATCATATAGTTTCTGATTCATCACCCCAATCTATTTTTTGAACATTTTCCTTGTACCTGAAAAAGTGAAGATAAGAATAAAAAAAAGAGAAAAAAAGAACACTTGCATTTTCCCCCCTCCTGCCCTATTTTTCCTATAGTTCTTTGTCCCTATTTTTCTACTCATCCATCCATACACTGGATAAAGGGGAGTGTGATCCACAAGGCTTTCACAATCACGTTGTCAGCCCTAGTAAGCTACATTGTTAAACATATGTCTTCAAGAGTCAAAGCTACTGGGTTGCAGTTTGTTAGTTTCAGGTATTTACTTCCAGTTATTCCAGTACATTAAAACCTAAAAAGGGTTATCTATTAGTGCATAAGAGTGGCCACCAGAGTGACCTCTTGACTCCTTTTGGAATCTCTCAGCCACTGAAACTTTATTTCATTTCATTTTGCATCCCCCTTTTGGTCAAGATGTTCTCAGTCCCATGGTGGGTCCATATTCATCCCTGGGAGTCATAATGCACATTGTCAAGGAGATTTACAACCCTGGGTGTCAGATCCCATGTAGAGGGACAGTGAGTTCACTTGCTAAGTTGGCTTAGCTAGAGAGAGGGGGCCAATTCTGGACAACAAAGAGGTATTCAGGGGGAGACTCTTAGGCAAAATTATAACCAGGTTTAGCCTCTACTTTTGCAGTAACAAGCTTCATAAGGGCAAGTCCCATGATAGGGGGCTCAGCCCATCATCCTGCCAGTCTTCAATTTTGTGAGAACATCAACAGCCATCCAGGTGAGGAAGTTCAACATCTCTGCATTTCCCCCAGATCCTCAGCGGGGCTCTGCTTATATTTTTTTCCTTGTATTTTTTCAATTAACTTTATCAGAAAATTAAAAAAGGACAATAAAAAACATTTCAAACAATTGCAAAAAAGAAAAGAAATAAGAAAAAACTAATAACCTATAATAACTACGATATTTCCAACATATTCTTACTCTACCCCAAGAGAATATTTAGACTATAATCCAGCAAAGGAATAAGAGAAACAAGTAACCTAAAATAATTACATTTCTATGAACTGGTTCCTACCATTCCCCCAGAAATTAACAAACCATAGTCATTCCTGAGTATTCCTAGAACATTAAGTTTACCCACAATCACTTATCTTCTCTTATTATTGTCCCGCTTCACTATTTGCTCTCTATCACTGGATCCCCTGCATTCTACATTATAAACCATTTATTTTATATATTTCAGTGTTCACATAAGTGGTGACATACAGTATTTCTTTTTGTGCCCACCTTATTTCACTCAACATTATGTCTTCAAGGTTCATCCATGGTGTCATATGTTTAATGATGTCATTCCTTCTTACTGCCATTTAATATTCCATCCTGTGTATATACCACATTTGGGTAATCCACTCATCTGTTGAAAGACATTAGGGTTGTTTCCATCTCTTTGCAGTAGTGAATATTGCTGCTATGAACATTGGCATGCAGGTATCTCTTTGTGTCACTGCTTTCAGATCATCTGGGTATATACCGAGAAGTGCAATTGCTGGATCAAAGGGTAACTCTACATCTAGTTTTCTAAGGAACTGCCAGACTGTCTTCCAGAGTGGCTGTACCATTATACAGTCATACCAACAATGAATAAGAGTTCCAATTTCTCCACATCCTCTCCAGCATTTGTAGTTTCCTGTTTGTTTAATTGCAGCCAATCTAATTGGTATGAGATGATATCTCATTGTGTTTTTAATTTGCATATCCCTAATAGCTAGTGAAGCTGAACATTGTTTCATGTGGTTTTTGGCCATTTGTATTTCCTCTTCATAATTAGGCTGTCTGTACTATTGTTGAGTTGTAGAATTTCTTTATATATGCAAGATATCAGTCTTTTGTGAGATACATGGTTTCCAAATATTTTTTGCCATTGAGTTGGCTGCCTCTTCACCTTTTTGATAAATTCCTTTGAGGTATGGAAGCTTTCTAGTTTGAGGAGTTCCCATTTATCTATTTTTTCTTTTGTTGTTTGTGCTTTGGGTATAAGATCTAGGAAGTGACCTCATAATACAAGGTCCTGAAGATGTTTCCTTACATTATCTTCTAGCAGTTTTATGGTACTGTCTCTTATGTTGAGGTCTTTAATCCATTTTGAGTAAATTTTTGTACAGGGTGTGAGGGAGGAGTCCTCTTTCATTTTTTTTTTTTTTTTTTTTTTTTTTTGGATATAGATATCCAGCTCTCCTAGCCCCATTTGTTGAAAAGACTGTTATGTCCCAGTTCAGTGGTTTTGGAGGTCTTATCAAAGATCAGTCAACCATAGATATTGGGGTTAATCTCTGAATTCTCAATTTGATTCCACTGATCAGTATGTCTCTCTTTTTGCCAGTACCACCCTGTTTTGACTACTGTGGCTTTATAATAAGCTTCACAGTCAGGGAGTGTAAGTCCTCCCACTTTGTTTTTCTCTTTTAGAATGTTTTTAGCAATTTGAGGCATCTTCCACTTCAAGATAAATTTGATAACTAGCTTTTTCAAGTCTGCAAAATAGGTTGTTGGAATTTTGATAGGCATTGCATTGAATCTGTAGATGAGTTTGGGTAGAATTGACATATTAATGATATTTAGCCTTCCTATCCATGAACAAGCAATATTTTTCCATCTTTTTAGGTCCCTTTCTGTTTGTTTTAGTAAAATTATGTAGTTTTCTATGTATAGATATTTTAAATATTTGGTTAAGTTTATTCCTAGGTGCTTGATTTTTTTTTATTTGCTGTTGAAAATGGTATCTTTTCCTTGAATGTCTCTTCAGTTTGGTCATTTCTAGTGTATAGGAACATTACTGACATGTGCATTAATCTTGTATCCTGCTACTTTGCTAAATTTGTTTATTAGCTCAAATAGCTGTGTTGTCAATTTCTCAGGGTTTTCCAGATATAATGCAAATAATGACAGCTTTATTTCTTCCTCTCCAATTTGTATGCCTTTTATTTCTTTGTCTTACCAGATTGCTCTGGGTAGCACTTCTAGCACAATGTTAAATGACAGTGATGACAGCAGGCATTCTTGTCTCATTCCTGGTCTTAGAGAGAAGGCTTTCAGTCTCTTGCCATTGAGTACTATGCTGGCTGTGGGTTTTTTGTATATGCCCTTTATCATATTGAGGAAGTTTCCTTCAATTCCTACCTTTTGAAGTGTTTTCATCAAAAAAGGATGCCAGATTTTGTTGAATGCTTTTTCAGCATCTATTGAGATGGCCATTTGATTTTTCTCTTTTGATTTGTTAATGTGTTGTAATACATTGATTGATTTTCTTATGTTGAACCCCACTTGGTCATGGTATATGATTTTTTTAATGTGTCTTTGGATTTGATTTGCAGGTACTTTGTTGAGAATTTTTGCATCTATATTCATTAGGGAGATTGGCCTGTAGTTTCCCTTTCTTGTAGCATCTTTTCCTGGTTTTGGTATTAGAATGCTGTTAGCTTCTTAAAATGTGTTAGGTAGTATTCTATTTTCTTTAGTGTTTTGAAAGAGTTTAAGCAAGATTGGTGTCAGTTCTTTTTGGAATGTTTGGTAGAATTCCCATCTGAAGCCATCTGTCCCTGGGCATTTATTTGTGGGAAGCTTTTTGATGACTGATTGGATTTCTTTGCTTGTGATTTTTTGGTTGAGTTCTATTTCTTTTCTTGTCAGCCTAGCTTGTTTATGTGTTTCCAGTAAATTGCCCATTTCCTCTAAATTATCTAGTTTGATGGCATGCATTTGTTCATAGTATCCTCATATATTTTTTTATTACTTCCAGATCTGCAGTAATATCTCCTCTCTCATTCATTATTTTGTTTGTTTTCTCTTTTTGATATTTTCATTCTAGCTTGGGGCTTGTCAATCTTGTTGATCTTCTCAAAGAACCAACTTTTGGTGTTATTTATTCTCTCTCTCTCTTTTTTTTTTTTCTCTATGTTATTTATTTGTACCTTGATCCTTGTTATTTATTTTCTTCTACTTGGTTTAGGATTGGTTTGCTGTTCAATTTCTAGCTTCTGCAGTTGCTCTATTAGTTCTTTGATTTTAACTCTTTCCTCCTTTTTAATGTATGCATTCAGAACTACAAATTTCCCTCTCAGTACCACCTTTGCTGCATCCCATAAGTTTTGATATGTTGTGTTCTTATTTTCATTCATTTCTATATATTTAGCAATTACTCTTGCTATTTCTTCTTTAACTGAGTGATTGTTTAGGAGTGTGTTGTATAATCTCCAGATATTTGTAAATTTCTAAATCTCTGATGGTTATTGCCTTCTAATTGTATTCCTTTGTGATCAAAGAATATGCTTCAAATAATTTCAATCTTTTTAAATTTATTGAGGCTTGTTTTATGGCCCAGCATATGATCTATTCTGGAGAGAGTTCCATGAGCACTAGAGAGGAATGTATATCCTGGTGATTTGGTATGTAATATACTATACATGTCTGTTAATTCAAATACATTTATCAGATTGTTTAGGTTTTCAGTCTCCTTATTGGTCTTCTGTCTGACTGATCTTTCAGTAAGAGTAGTGATGTATTGATGTCTCCCACAATTGTGCAAACATCTATTGCTTCCTTTAATTTTACCAATGTTTTTCTCATGTATTTTGGGGCACCTTGATTGGGTGCATAAAGATTTATGATTGTTTTTTCTTCCTGTTTAATCATCCCTTTTATTAGCATGTAGTGACCTTCTTTGTCACTCATAACATCCTTGCATTGAAGTCTACTTTATCTGAGGTTAATATTGCTACTCCTGATTTCTTTGGGCTGTAGCTTGCATAAAATATATTTTCCATCCTTTCGCTTTCAATTTCTTTGTGTCCCTGTCAAAGATGAGTCACCTGTAAGCAAAATGTTGATGGTTCATATTTTTTAAACCAGTCTGCCATTCTGTATCTCTTATTTTGGGAGTTGAATCCATTCATGTTCAGCATTATTACTGTGAAGGCATTTCTTGAATCAGTCATCCTATCCTTTGGTTTGTTTGTCATATATATTTTTCCCTCTCTCTCTTAATTTCCTTTAACATATTCTGCCATTGTGAATGTATTATGTCCCCCCAAATGCCATTATCTTTGATGTAATCTTGTGTGGGCAGACATTATCAGTGTTGATTAGATTGTAATTCTTTGAGTGTTTCTGTGGAGATGTGCCCCACCCAACTGTAGATGATAATTCTGATGAGATACTTCCTGGGAGAAAGCCATTTTGAACCCAGAACTTTGGAGCAGACACCAGCCACATGACTTCCCAGCTAACAGAGGTTTTCTGGACACCATTAGCCATCCTCCAGTGAAGGTAACAGATTGCTGATGTGTTGCCTTGGACACTTTATGGCCTTAAGACTGTAACTGTGTAACCAAATAAACCCCCTTTATAAAAGCCAATCCATCTCTGGTGTTTTGCATTCTGGCAGCATTAGCAAACTAGAACAGATTTTGGGACTGAGAGTGGGGTGCCGCTGTGTTTGCAAATTCCAAATATGTTGGAATGGCTTTTTAAATGGATAAGGGGAAGATTCTTGAAGAATTGTGAAGAGCTTGATAGAAAAGTCCTAAACTGCTTTGAAGAGACTGTTTGGAAATATGGACTCTAAAGATACTTCTGACGAGGACTTGAACAGAAATGATCAATGTGTTGTGAACTGGAAGAAGGGCGGGCGATCCTTGTTTCAAAGTGACAGAGAATTTGGCAAAATTGAGTCCTGGTGTCAGATGGAAGGAAGAATTTGAAAGCAACAACCTGGAATACTTAGCTGAGGAGATCTCCAGACTACATATCCTGGCTTCTCCTTGCAGCTTATAGTAAAATGCAAGCAGAGAGAGATAAACTTAGAACTGAACTCTTGGGTTCAAAGAAACCAGAAGCTGATGGCTTGGAAAATTACAGGCTTCCAGGGGAACTACAGCCCGACATGAGGATGTAACCAAACATGGAACCCAGCTGCCATTTCAGTACAAGCCAAGATTGGAAAATGAGTTAAGCAGAAAGGATTTGTGGAAAGTCCTATTGTCTGATGGCTTTGACCCCTGTGTGCTTCATGCAAAGCCAACAGAATTTTTGCAAGATCTTTATAGACAGAGCCATTGCCAGTCTGGACTGGAGAAGACAGACAAGGAACAAATTGAAGGAAAAATTTCTTCAAAGACAGAGCCATGGAGTTTGATGTCTGGAGTCAAGATGTCTCAGGCTGGGAGAGCAGAGCAGCCCACTCACATGGAAAAGGTGAGTTTGCTCTGGAGGTCAAGGGTGGGCCTTCTGCCTCAATGCTCAGGAAATGTTCTGCCACCCCAAGCCCCAAAGAGGGTGGAACACATTTCCAGGGAATTGGAGAGAGCCTGGCTGCCACCACAGTGTTCTGAAGGGGTTGAATGTGTGCCCCAGAGATGGAAGGGAATCTAGGAGCTGCCCCAATGTTTGAGGAGGGTGGGGCTGAGAAGGTGGTCTCCCCAATGTGTGAATATGTTGGAGCACTCACCTAAGCCTTTGGAGAGGAAAGGGCTGCCACAAAGGCCCTTAGGGTGGGTTAGACTCCCACTCTCTGAAGCCCCAAGGATGCAGTGTTTTTCTGTTAATGACTCTCAGACTTTGAAATCTAATGGATTTTGTCCTGCAGGTTTTAGGAACTGTTTTGGTCCTGTTAACCCTGTTTTCCTTACTGTTTCTCCTTATGGCAATGGGAATGTTTATTCTATGATTGTCTCTCCTTTGTATATTGGAAGCACATAACTTGTTCTAAGTTCACAGATCCACAGCTAAAGGAAAATTTCCTTAGTACTGACCACACCTATAATTTATTTTGATGGAATTTTGTACTTAACTATTTTTACTGAAATGATTTAAGTTTCTGTGATATTGTGGGATGAATGTATTTTGTATATGGAAAGGTAATGTCATTTTGGGGTCCAGGGGGTGGAATGTGCCAGTGTGAATGTATTATGTCCCCCCAAACACCGTTATCTTTGATGTAATCTTGTATGGGCAGACATTATCAGTGTTGATTAGATTGTAATTCTTTGAGTGTTTCCATGGAATGCACCCCACCCAACTGTGGATGATGACTCTGATTGGATAATTTCCATGGAGGTGTGGCCCCACCCATTCAGGGTCATCTAAATTAATCACTGGAGCCATGTAAATGAGCTGACAGGCAGAGGGAACTCAGTGAAGCTGTGAGTGATGTTTTGAAGAGTAGCTACAGCCAAAAGGGACACTTTGAAGAAAGCACAGGAGCTGCAGATGAGAGACATATTGAAGAAGGCTGTTGAAAGCAGACTCTTGCTCTGGAGAAGCTGAGAGAGGACAAATATCCCAAGTGCAACTAAGAGTGACATTTTTGAGGAACTGCAGCCTAGAGAGGAACATCCTGGGAGAAAGCCATTTTGAACCCAGAACTTTGGAGCAGACACCAGCCATGTGCCTTCCCAGCTAACAGAGGTTTTCCAGACACCATTGGCCATCCTCCAGTGAAGGTACCCTTTGTTGATGGACATTTTATGGCCTTAAAACTGTAACTTTGTAACCAAATAAACCTTTTATAAAAGCCAATCCATTTCTGGTGTTTTGCATTCCAGCAGCATTAGCAAACTAGAACACATACCCTTACTAAATCTCTTTCATTCTGACCCTTTCTCCATATGTCTCTCTCCTTTGTTTCTCTGGCAGGAGTGCTTCTTTAGTATCTCAAGAAGGGCAGGTCTCTTGTTAGCAAATTCTCTCAGCATTTGTGAAAAATTTGAGCTCTCTCTCAAATTTGAAGGACAGCTTTGCTGGATAAAGAATTCTTGGTTGGCAATTTTTCTCTTTCAGAATTTTAAATATGTCATACCACTGCCTTCTTACCTTGATAGTGGCTGCTATGTAGTCACTGCTTAGCCTTATGCTGTTTCCCTTGTATGTGGTGAATTGCTTCTCTCTTGCTTCTTTCAGAACTTGCTCCTTCTCTTCAGCCTTTGACAAGCTGAACAGTAGATATCTCAGGGAAGTTTGTTTCATTTTATTCTGTTTGGAGTTTGTTGTGCATCTACAATTTGTGTATTTATGTTGTTTACAAGATATGGGAAATTTTCCCCTACAATTTCTTTGAATATTTTCCCAGACCTTACCCTTCTCTTCCCCTTCTGGAACACCAATGATTCTTAACATTCGTGCACTTCATGTTGTCTGTCATGTCCCTGTGGCCCATTTTGGTTTTTCTGACTTTTTATTCCCCATTCTGTCTTTTGTACATTCACTGTCCATTCTGGCCTCTTCCAGCTTGTTGATTTTCTCCTCAGCTTCCTCTAATCTAGTACTGTGTGTATCCAGAATCTTTTAAATTTGATCAACAGTTTCTTTTATTTCCATAAGATCGTCTATTTTGTATTTACTCCTGCAAATTCTTCTTTATGCTCTTCTAGGGTCTTCTTCGTGTCCTTTGTATCCCATACCTTGATCTCATTGTTTGTCATTAGTTCTTTGATTACTTGCTCCAAGTACTGTGTCTCCTCTGATCTTTAGATTTGGGTGTTTGGGTTTGGATTCTCCATATCTTCCAGTTTCTTCATGTACTTTAAAATTTTCTGTTGTTTTTGGCCTCTTGGCATTTGCTTATCTTGATAGGGTTATTTTAGGATATGCAGACTTATTTGAACAATTATCTCTAATTTTTCATAGCTATAGCTTGGTGATGTGCCCTTCATTGGATTTACCAGCAGATGGCATCCACAAGCCACCTATTGCCATCAGTGCAGTTTTCTCCAACTTTGTCTATGTGGTGAGTGGGGGTCCAAAACTTGTGGGGGTCCAATAAGTGCATCACATTTCCATGTGTAGTTGGTGCTGCCAGCCCTGAAAGTGGGACATGCATAGCAGCTAGGAATGGCAGGTGACTTTAAGAATCAAATCTCCCAGGTCATCCTGGAGACTTAAAGCTATTGCAGGAGTCCAAACCTTCATCTCAGTCTCCCCACAGTCTGTCTCTGCTGCAGACCTACAAGTCCCGGGATTGATATAGGGCCCCTGAGACTTCTGTGTGGGTCACAACTCCAAGGGCCTCTGTTGGGGGAAGATGGCACATCACAGATGAGTACAGTCTCCAAGGGAAGCTCTGGTCAGCTGTGCCTCACAGGGGCATTCCAAGCCCACTGAGAGGTTGGTTGTATGGGGCATGGCAAATTCCCCTTCAGTGACTTCCACCTTCATAGCTCTGGGACAATTGGTTGTGGGTGTGCAAAAGGCTATCCCTCCAGATAAAGCAGGTGGCCTGGGGTTTTGAAATGCACTTCCTGCTGCACTTGACTGCATGGTGTAGCTCTAGGCTGCAGTGCCACATGGGTGTTCCCAGCCTGCTGAAAAGATGGGTGTATGGGGCATGGTAATTTCCCCCTTTTCACAGACCTCCACCTTCCTAGTTCTGTAGCAATTAGCTTCTCGTGTGTGAAAGGCTATGGTCCATGACAGATACTGAGTTAGGTGCCCCGGGTGGGGAATGCACTCCCGCCATGCTTGACTTTGTGGCTCTCGCTGCCAGATTCACAGCTGCTTTTGGTGTTTTAAAACTAATCCCTCTCCAAATGCCAGCCCCTGGTTTCTCCCAACCGCAGCATGGCTGCTGGCTCCCTAGCAGCCTCACTCACTCATTTCTGAATGCAGACTCTCAGTTTCACCAAGTGCACTGCCCCTGTGGATTTAGCAGAACTTGTCTAGTTTGTGCACTGCTGGAACTGGTGTTCTGGAACATTTTATGTCTTTTATCTAGTATTTTTCATGGAGACATTTTTTGCCTGACTTTCCTAATCCACCATCTTCCCTCCTCTCTATTACTAGAATCTGAAGATATTTCTCTATATTATCTTCCAGGAGTTTTATGGTACTGGGTCTTATATTTAGGTCTTTGTTCCACTTTGAGTTAGGGTGTGATGGTAGAGTCACCTTTCATTCTTTAGATTTGGATACCCATTCTCCCTGCCCCATTTGTTGAAAAAATGATTCTTTCCCAGTTGAGTTGTTTGTGACTCATGTCAAAAATCAGCTGTCCATAAATGTGGGGGTCTGTTTCTGAACTCTTGATTTGATTCCATTCATCAATATCTCTATCATTGTCCTGGTACTATGCTGTTTTGACCACAGTGGGTTTACAATAGGCTTTATAGACAGGAAGTGTAAGTCCTCCCACTTTGTTCTTTTGTAGAATATTTTTGGTAATTTGAGGCCCCTTTCCCTTCTGAATAAATTTGATAAATAGCTTTTCAATGTCTCTAAAATAGGATGTTGGAATTTTGATTGGTATTGCACTAGTCTGTAGATCAATTTGGGTAGAACTCACATCTTAACACATTTATTGTCCTATCCATTAACAGGGATTATGTTACCACCTGGTTAGGTCCTCTTTGATTTCCTTTAGTGAGTTTTATAATTTTCTCTGTAGACATCTTTTTACATCATTCATTAAGTTTATTCCTGGGTAATTGATTTTTTTTGTGGGGTGGAATATTTTTCTTGATTTCTTCTTCAGTTAGATATTACTATTATATAGGAACATTACTTATATTTGTGCATTAATCTTGTATCCTGACACTTTGCTGGATATATTTATTAGCTCAAGTAGTTTTGTCATCCGTTTCTTAGGATTTTCCAAATATAGGATCATATCATCTGCAAATAATGGATGTTGTACTTCTTCCCTTCCAATTGGTATGTGTTTTTTCTTTTTCTTGCCTAATTGCTCTGACTACAATTTCTATCACAATATTTAATAATACTGCTGTGTCCTTTTTCAGATCTCTCTCCTTTTTTCTCAGCCCAATAGAACTCCCTTTAGTGTTTCTTTCAGGGTAGATCTCATTAATAAATTCTCTTAGCATTTGTTTTTCTGTGAAAATTTTAAACTACCCCTCACTTTTAAAGGAGTGCTTTGCTGTGTAAAGAATTCTTGATTGTCAATTTTTCTCTTTCAGTGTCTGAAATATATCCTAACATTGCATTCCTGCCTCTATGGTGCCTGTTGGTAGTAAGTACTTAGTTTCATATGGTTTCCCTTTTTATGTGGTGAATCACATCGCTGTTGCTGCTTTCAGAACTTTCTCCTCTTTCAGTGTTTTACAATTTGATTAGTATGTGTCTTGTGGTGTGTTTATTTGGTTTTATTCTATTTGGAGTTGTTACACTTCTTTGATTTGCATACTTATGTCTTTTAAAAGGGCTGGGAAGTTTTCCCTGACTCTCTCCTCAAATACTCTTCCTAGCCCTTTACTCTTCTCATTCTGGGACACCAGTGATTCTTATATTTTGCACTTCATGTGTTATTCATTTCCCTTTGAACCTTTTCAAGTTTTTTTATTGTTTTCTTCACCATTTGTTCTTTTGTGCATTCTATTAGCCTTGTCCTCTAGTTTACTTCTGCTTCAAATCGGCTGTTGTGTGTCTATGATTTATATTTAATTTCATCTGGAATATCTTTTCATTTCCATTAAGATCTGCTATTTTTCTGTTTACTCTTTTGAATTCTTCCTCATGCTCTTCTGATGTCTTCTTGATGTCCTTTGGATTTTATGTCATTTCTTTTTTTTTTCTTTTTTTACCCTATTACTCTTCATTTGTACACTGTTTTCCAAATCTCTGTCTCCTGGTTTTCCCTATGTACCTGTAGCACTCCCTTTAGTATTTCTTGTACAACTGGTCTCTTGTTCACAGACTCTCTCAGTGTTTGTTTATCTGAAAGTATTTTAAACTCTTCCTCATTTTTGAATAATGGTTTTACTGGATACAGAATTCTTTGGCAGTTTTTCTGTATCTTAAATATATCATGTCACTGCCTTCTTGCCACTGTGATTTCTTCTGAGAGATCCACACGTAGTTTTTTTTTTTTTTTAATAATAAATTTTATTTTGAAATAAGTTGAATCTTACAGGAACAGTTGTAAAAACAGTACAAACCCCCTACATAGAATTCCATCATACCCTGAACCCCCCTCCCCCGATACCCTAATCCATCACCTTTAAGATCCTGTCACACTACTCTTTTTTTCCCTCCCTCTCTCCCTCCCTCCCTCCCTCCCTAATGCCCGTCATCTATCGCTCTATCTTCTGAACATATGGGAGCAAGCTGCACATATCTTTAAACAGGCAATATAATT
Organism: Choloepus didactylus; assembly: GCF_015220235.1. Taxonomy (NCBI): domain Eukaryota; kingdom Metazoa; phylum Chordata; class Mammalia; order Pilosa; family Megalonychidae; genus Choloepus; species Choloepus didactylus. The sequence continues at coordinate 21,439,157 of NC_051330.1, read as the reverse complement.
CACATATACCTTTCCCATGAACAAGAACATTATTTTATGCAATCTCATTAAATGCAGCTAAGAAGTTCAAGAAATTCAACATTGATATAAAGCTTACATTCTATATTTCCTTTTTTTTTTTTTTTTTTTCCCTTGTGTCCCAGCTGTGTCCCTTTGAGCCTCCTCTCCTCCGGCCTCAGATCCGTCCAGGATCATCCTTGGCATTAATTGTCATCTATTTAGACTGTCTTATTTTTTTTTTTTTCAGTTTTGGAAAGATATATATAGCCTAAATCTTCCTATTCCACCCCTCCCTAGCATTCCCTTAGTGGGATTAATCACATTTAGAATGTTGCAATCCTATCACCTTCTGACCATCCATTTCTAGAAGTTTCCCTTCACCCCAAACCAAAACTCCTACTCTCATTTCTTAACTCCCCATTGCCCCTTCCCCCACTTCTTGGAACCCCTACTCTACTTTTCATCTCTTTGGTCATGTTCTTTGATACTTTCTTTGTGTTTACCATGGGGCTTAAATTTAACCTCTTAAATCTATAACAATCTTGTTTTTCTTTGAAACCAACTTAACTTCAATAGGACATGTAAACTGTGTTCCTATAACTCCTCCATTCCCCCACCTTATGTAGTTCTTGTCAAGAATTACATATTTTACATTGAGTCCAAAACCACCATTTATCATACAGTTTATGTATTTTAGATCCTGTAGGAAGTAAATAGTGGAGTTATAAACCAACCATACAGTAGTATTGGTCTTTATATCTACCATGTGATCTTTACTGGAAATCTTTATTTCTTCATGTGGTTTCAGTCAATTGTTTAGTGTCCCTTCTTTTCATCCTGCTTAGGACTGATCTACTGGTGATGAAGTTCCTCAGCTTTTGACTGTCCGGGAATGTTTTCATCTCCCCCCCATTTTTATTTTTCAGGTGTTTGTGAATTCTCCAAGTCTCTGATGGTTATTGACTTCTATTTGTATTCCATTGTGGGCAGAGAATGTTCTTTGAACAAATTCATTTTTATATTTTTTATTTTATTGAGGCTTGTTTTTATGTCCCCGCATAGAGTCCATTCTGGAGAAAGATCCGTGATCACTAGTGAAGAACATGTGTCCCAGTGACCTGGGATGTAATATTCTATATATGTCTGTTAAAAGTCTCTATATCTCTCTTTCATTTCTTCGTTTCTCTGTCAGTAGGGCTCACTTTAGTATCTGAAGTAGGGCAGGTCTTTTATTAGCAAACTCTCTCAGCATTTGTCTGTGAAAAATTTAAGCTGTCCCTCAAATTTGAAGGAGAGTTTTTCTGGATAAAGTATTCTTGGTTGGAAATTTTCCCCTCTCAGAGTTTTAAATATGTCATGCCACTGCTTTCTCACCTCCATGGTGGCCGCTGAGTAGTCATTACTTAGTCTTATGTTGTTTCCTTTGTATACGGTGAATTGCTTTTCTCTTGCTGCTTTCAGAACTTGCCCCTTCTCTTCAGTATTTGACAGTCTGATCAGAATATGTCTTGGAGTAGGTTTGTTTGAATTTATTCTATTTGGAGTTCACTGGGCATTTATGCTTTGTGTATTTATATTGTTTAGAAGGTTTGGGAAGTTTTCCCCAACAATTTCTTTGAATACTCTTTCTAGGCCTTTACCCTTCTCTTCCCCTTCTGGGACACCAGTGAGTCTTAAATTTGGGCATTTTCTTTTATCTATCATATCCCTGAGATCCATTTTGATTTTTTCAATTTTTTCCCCATTCTTTTGTTCTTTCATTTTCTGTTCTGTGCTCCTTGAGGAGGCTGAGTTGTTGTTCAACTTGCTCTAATCTTGTATTATGAGTATCCAGAGTCTTTTTAATTTGGCCTACAGTTTCTTTAATTTCCATAAGATCTTCTATTTTTTTATTTACTCTTGCAATATCTTCTTTATGTTCTTCTAGGGTCTTTTTTATGTCTTTCATATTCTGTGCCATGCTCTTCTTCAAGTCTTTTATATCCCGTGCCGTGCTCTCTTTGCCTGTCTGTAGTTCTTTGATTAATTCTGCCAGGAACTGTGTGTCTTCAGATCTTTTGATTTGAGTGTTTGGGTTCAGGTTCTCCATGTTGTCTGGTTTTATCAAATGCTTTAAGATTTTCTGTTGTTTTTGGCCTCTTGGCATTTGCTTTACTTGATCTTTAATTTGTTAGAATTGCAGTTAGGTGACGTACACTTTCTCTAACTAACCAGCAGATGGCGTCCGTGAGTCACTTATTCCCCTCAAGTCAGTTCTCCCCAACTTTGTGTTATGTAGGGATCTGATTCTTTTGGGGTCCAATTGGTGCACTTAATTTGTGGGTGTTATCGGTGCTGTCTGCCCTCAATGAGGTGTGTGTGCCTGAGTGGTTTGGAGGAAGGGCAGGTTTAACAATCAAACCTCCCAGGTGTTCCCAGAGATTTAAGGCTGTTCTGTGCCGCTGACACAAAAGTCCTTGGTATTGGTGTAAGTTCCCTGGGATTTCCGAGCGGTTCCCCCTCCCTGCTGTGCTTTTCCAGGACCTCTGTTGAGGGGGGGAGGGCTGTGCCACGTCATAAGTGAGCGCCTGCCTCCAGGGAAGCCCTGGGCTGCCGGGCTGTGTAAGGGCGTTCCCAGCCCACTTCAAAGATGGTTGAATGGGATGCGTTTAACTTCCCCCTTTCTGCACAGCTCCACTCTCCCAGCTCCAGGACAATCAGCCATGGGTGTATTCAGGGCCACTGTCCGCAGCTGATATTGTCATGTGAGTGGTGCTGCGGGAAAGACTCCCTGTCAGGCTGGGTTTCTTGTCTCGGTTTTGTGCTGTGTGTTCGGCCCTGGGCAGGAACAGCCCCACCCGCTGGGGAGACAGCCATGAGACTGGGCTTCTCAGCTCGGCTCCGTGCTGTGTGCTCAGCCCCGGGCAGGAGCAGCCCCACCCACTGGGGTGACGGCTGCGAGGCTGGGCCTCTCTGCTCAGCTCTGTGCTATGCGCTTGGCCCCGGCAGAAGCAGCCCTGCCCCACTGCGGTGACAGCCGTGAGGCTGGGCCTCTCGGCTCAGCTCTGCACTGCGTGCTCGGCCCCGGGCAGGAACAGCCCCGCCCACTGGGATGATGGTTGCTAGGCTGTGCCTCTTGGCTCGGCTCTGCGCTGCGTGCTTGGCCCCAGGCAGGAGCAGCCCCGCCCGTTGGGGTGATGGCCGCAAGGCTAGGTTTCTCCCCTTTGTTTCCCTGGACCCGAGACAATCTGCAGTGGGTGTGGGAAGGGGTATCCTCCACCCGACACTGAGGCGTTAGTCCAGACTGCTCCCGTCTTATCTGCAGCTGTTCCCGGGCTTCTCTCTTTTAAAAAAAAAAAAAAAAAAAAACGCCAGCCCAGCATCTCCCCCCGCTGCAGCATGGCCTATGGATCAGCCTACTCACTCACTCATTTCAGAATGCAGGCTCCTGGTTTCACCAAACGCATGTTCCCTGTGGCTTTAGCAGAACTTGTCTGGCTGGTGCTACTTTGGAAGTGGTGTTCTGGGTCCTTTCTGGTTTTTTATCTAGTGTTTTCCACGGAGGTGTTTTTTTCTCTGTCTCACCTAGTTGCCATCTTAGGTTCCTCTCCCCCACACTTAGTTTTATTGGGCTTTCCTTTTATGTGATGGAACACTTTTCTCTCAGTGCTTTCAGAAATCTCTGTCTTTGTCTTTTGGTAATCTGATTATTCAGTGTCTTGGAGTAGGTGCTGGAGAGCATGCTTGTCAGGGACTCTTAGTTGAAGATGGCAGATAGACATCCAGAATTGCCTTACCCAAAATAGGGAGTTCGGGTTGAGATATTGGGATCCACAGAAGTGAAGTGCTGGCTGGCACCAGGGCTGCCCTGGGACCTTGGGCCTAAATCAAAGAATATCTTGCCCAGAAAGGATTCCACCAGTCTGTGTTCTATCCATGAGTCGGAAAAAGCCTTTGGACATAATTGTCTCTTGTGTATTGGCATTTGTAGTCTAGATTTTTAAAATAAGTTTTAAAAGAAAAGCTTCAAATTCTATTTGGCTGGCCCCAGAGAATAGATTTTATAATCTACCAATCATCTTCTCCAACTTATAAAAATGCTATTGCTAATTCAATGAAATGATGACTGGTTTCTTAGAAAAGCACTTGCAAAAAAAAAAGCTGATAATACTCAACTGATATTTGTATATTTATAATGTACCATCCAAATTATCGCATTGATTTATTAGGACTAATAGTCATCCCTTGGATTATTTGGGATTTTGTATATATAGGATCATGGCATCTTTGAATAGAGATAGTTTTAATTATTCCTTTTACATTTGAATGCCTTTTATATGTTTTTTCTAATTTCTTCACCTTGAATTTCTAGTACAAATTTGAATAGTAAAAGCAAAAGGCTTTCTTGTGTTGTACCCAATATTCATAGGAAAACATTGTCTTACATCATTGAATATGATGTTATCTGCTTGTTTTTCAGAGCTGCCCTTCAGCATGTGAGCAAGTTTACCTTCTAATCCTATTTTTTGTGTGTCTTCATTATGAAAGAGTCTCACATTTTTTTCCCAAATCATTTTCTGGGTCAGTTGAGCTGATAGTGTTTTTCTTCTTCATTATTCCATTAATGTAGTGTATTACATGATTGATTTTCTTATGTTGTGCCACCAGTGCATTCCTGGGATAAGTCCTCTTTTGGTCATGATGGATAATCCTTTTAATATACTGCCAAATTGGATTTCCAGTAATTTTTGTTGAAGATTTTGCATTTGTATTCACAAGCAAAATTGGTCTCAAAGCTTCTTTCTTATGCCATCTTTATCTGACTTGATATTAGAGGTAAAGCTAACCTCATGGAATAAATTATGGAATATTCTCTGCTCTTCAAATTTGTGGAAGAATTTGAGAAAGGTTTTTGGTAATTCTTTGGATGTTTAGTAGAAATCACCAATGAAGCCATACAGTGTTTGGACAATTTGTTTTTGTTTACTGATTTGATTCCTATACTTCATATAGGTCTCTTGAGATTCCCTCTTTTTCTTGAGACCCTTTGGGTATTCTGTATTCTAGAAAATTTGTTTAATTTAGATTACCTAATTTTTGTATAGTTCTTCATAGTATTACTTTATAGTTCTCTATATTTCTGTAATATCAGTAATGTTACCAGTTTGACTTTTGATTTTAATTATATGTTCAGAGAGTTAAAAGGCTGAGCTTATTTCCCAGAATATCCTCCATGACTGTTTTCAGTTTGCTAACACTGCTGGAGATGCAATGTACCAGAAATGAATTGGCCTTCATAAAGGCAGTTTTGTTAGGGTGTAAAATTTACAGTTGTAAGTCCATAAACTGTCCAAACTAAGGCATCAACAAGAGGATACCTTCACTGAAGAAAGGCTGATGGCATCCAGAACTCCTCTGTCAGCTGGGAAAGGCATGTGGCTGGTGTCTGCTTGTCCTTTGCTCCTGGGTTTGCATTGCATTCAGCTTCTGATTCCAGTGGCTTTTCCCCAAAATATTTCTGGGCTTCTGTCTTAGCTCATCTCTTGCAGCAACTATGAGTCCTTGCTTGTTTCTCCCAGGGTGTTTCTCTCTATGCATCTGGAGTTCTTATCTTAGCTTATCTGGGGCAAATGCTGGGCATTGTCTCTTAGCTTAGCATCTCCAAACACCCTTGTTTGCCTCTCCAAGTTCCTGGTCTGTGTCAGCTCTGTGCTCTCTTGAGTACTGCAGTAGACTAATCAAGATGCACAATGAATGGTTGGGGCCACTTCTCCATGGAAAAAACCTAATCAAAAGATGCCACCCACAATAGGTCTGCCCCCACAAGAGTGTTTTAAAAGAACATAGTCTCTTATGGGTACATAACAGATTCAAACCAGCACAGTCACCAAGTTCATGATTGTTTCTAGTAACTCATCTCATTTCTTCTCAATGTAGTTTCAAAATATTCCCACTATATAAAGTTTTGTTTCCCCAATGAGTTCCATAATTTGTTACATGCATTTCACTTATCCATTCATTCAGCACAACTTATTGAGTATGTGCCATAGTGTAGGCATGCCTAACATTGAGTATTGATTAGCAAAGAAGTAATGATCTTGACAAAGACTTTTTCTTTCTCTTGCCTAAGCTGCCAGTCTTACTTCTTTCCTGCCACTACCTGCTCCCTCCCCATCCCTGACTGCCTTGAAATTAGTCAGTTTTGCCTATGTGGGACTGAAGTGAAAAGCAACCCAGACAGCTGAGAAAGAAAAAAAACAGGAAAAAAGACACTTCACCTACTAAGTATTCTAAATACCAAACACTCCCCCACTCTGCACCCTACCTCTCCCTTCTTCTCTCACCTTGGCTACCCAGGGGCACATGACAGGCTCCTGAATGCTTAGCTCCTTATTGCCCTCATGTCTCCTTACCCTTATGTTTAGAGAATCACCACAGGACCCTGCTAAACCTGAACACCAAGCCCCAATCATAATGTAATGTAAAATAATTATATGCATATGCATTGATACTCAAATGTAAAAAATGTAGTACAGATTTTATTTGTTATTATATATTATCAGATTATTTTCTGTGTCATAAATACTAGTGAAAATAGGACTAGTTAACAGAAAGAATTAATAATTTAAAGTAGGAATGATTAAAAAAGGTACATGTTAGGACAAGTGTAACTATGTTTTATAATATAGTTTTATCACAGAAAATTTTCAGTTACAGAAAAAATAAGCAGATAATGCAGAGTTTTATCATGTAAACAAGTTCATTTCCTCTCTTTTCATTCTTTGTCAGCATGGTACATTTATGATAATTAATAAGCCAATATGCATACATTATTAACCACAGTCCATTGTTTCTCCAGATTTCCTTAGTTTTATCTTTTTCTTTTCCACATCCCATTCCAGGATACCACATTGCATTTAGTCCCCATGTCTACTTAGGTTCCCCTTGGCTGTGAGATTTTCTCAGACTTTCTTTATAATATCTTTGAAAATATTCAGAAGTACATGTCAGCAATTTTGTGGAATGTGCTCCAATTGAGATTTACCTGATGTTTTTCTTATGATTAAGCTGCATTGTTTTCTTGGGAAGACCACAGTTGTAAAGTGCCATCCTCATTACTCTATATCACAGGTTCAAACTCTGACTGATTTTTCATTGTTGATGTTTGCCTTCTTCAGCACTCATTTGAGGTGGGGTTTTTTTCAGAATTCTTTGCTGTCAAGTTTCTCTTTCCCCCCTGTCCAAACAATGTATTTTTTGGAATGAAGTCACCATACACAGCCCACCCTTAAGGAGTGAGGAATTTAGTTCAAAATCCTTGATGGATAAGTATCTATATCAATAAATTGGAATTTTTTGGTTGGGATAATTCTAGTCTTCCCCATTTATTCATTAATTTAGTCATTTATATCATCCCGGTCTTTGCATATTCATCTTGTACTTTGGGTTATAATGCACTTCCAAGTGATTTATTTTGTTTCTCAAATTATTCCTGTTTTGGCCATTGGGAGCTCCTTCAGTTGGCTCCTGTTCATACATATTTGTAAGTGTATGTGTGTTTTGTCATTATGGCTTCTTAATTCCTTACTTTTGGGCACTAGAGGTTTCTCCAGGACTATCTCTTATATTTCCTCCCCAGAATTAGAATCAGCCTTTTCTCAAGGGAGAACAGGCTCCTTTTCTTGAAGAATAGCATTTAGAAACCTAAGTCTAGGAGCTTAATGTGTCTGTCATTGATATCCACCCTCTCAGCTTGACAGTGTCAGGAAACTTAGTGGCTATACTAAGCTGTATATATACATATACACCTAACTACTATAAATATTTCTATGTGGAACAATCTGTATTAAGTTAATCATGAGCTCATATCCATGTTTCAAACCCTAATCCATCACTAAGTGGGTCATTCTAGCTTTCCCCCATGACTTATCAGTAAACTCCCACTCCAACAGTAAGATGGTCTCCCACCATCTGCCATCTATTGAATTGATTGTTCACTTTTGATATACATGTACAGTAGTTTGCATTTGTTAACAAGTACCCTAATGGCAATGACTATCAGAGTCCAGTGCTTATATGCAGTTCCTTTAGTCCGGAGTCTTACAGATTTCACTTATTTCAAAGTTATTTTGGTTAGCACAATTTTTCCCCACTTACAGTAAATTTTCTTCATAAATTTATCATTCAGTTTGATTCTTAACTCACATGTGAATTTCATCTTCTAAATTGAATTTTTAAAATTTGCACACATTAAGAATTACTCTTTGTTCTGTCAAATTCTATGGATTTGGGAAATTCATAGTGGCAGGAATCCCCCATTAAATATCCTACAGATTGCTTCACCTGTTCAGTCCACTACCCTACCACCATGAATCCTTGGCAAAATCCATTTTGTTTATCATCTCTGTAATTTTTTTTTCCTGTTTCATAATGTAATAGATGTTATCTAATCATGTATGTAGCCTGTCTAACTGGTTTCTTTCTCTTAGTAATATGAATTTGAGATGCATCCATGTATATGTGGCAAGTTAGTTCTTTTGTTTTTATTCCTGTCTTGAATCACACGGCATGGATTGACCACAGTTTGACTATCCATGCAACTAGTGGAGAACATCTTGGTTTCTTCTAGTTTCTAGTCATTATAACTAAAACTTGCTATAAGTATATGCATGCTTTTCTTTAATGTGGACATTCACTATCAAACATGGTTTGGAAAATACCCTGAAGTGAAATTGATAGGTCACGTGGTAAGATATATGTTACTTTGTACAAAATGCCAAAATTTCTTCCAGTGTGGCTGTACTATTATGCATCCCTTTCCCCTCCTCCCAGGAATGAATGAGAGTTCCTGTTCCACAATGTCATTAGGAATTGGTACCATCTGTTCTTTGGACATTAGCCATGCCAATGAGTGTGTAGTATCTCTGTGGTTATATGTTGTTTTTCCATAATGACAATTGATGTTGAGTATCTTTATCTTTGCTTATTTTCAACAGGATACCTAATTTTGTGAGGTGTCTATTCAGTTCTTTACCCATCTTTTAATTTGGTGGTTTGTTTACTTATTGTGGAGCTGTGTGTGTTTTGTATAGTTTGATACAATTCATTTTTGGATAAATATGTATTGCAAAGCTTTCTCCCAGTGCAGAGCTGATCTTTTCATCCTGTTAGCAGTGTCTTCCACATTAGAGAATTTTAAAAAATTAAAGTCCTGTTACCATCTTTTTCCTTTCATGACACTATCTTTAGATGCTGCATATAAAAACTTATTAGCAAATCTATTGCCATATAGATTTTCTCTTCTATTGTCTTCTAAATTTTTATAATCTTTTCACCTTACACAAAGCTTTTAAATTATTCTAAGTGAATTTTTGTAAAAGATGTACAATTTGTGTCTTTTAAATATTTATGTGGCTATTCAGTTCCATCACCATTTATTGAAAGGATTGTACTCAGTTGACTATATTTGCAAGGATCTGCATATGAACTCTATTCCTTTCCATTTTTTTCTGAGTGCCAGCATCACACATTTTAAATGTACCTTTATAATAAATATTGCTATTAGGCAATTTGAGTTCTTCAACTTTCTTCATAAAAAAATATGTATGCTCTTCTAGGATAAGAAAAAGTTGTGAATATCTTCAAAATACCTTGCTGGGAATTTGAATGAGATTGCATTGACTCCAGCAACCTAGTTGGGAGCAAATGGCCTCTTAATAATGATCTACTGACCATATAGAGGGAATATTACTCCACTTATTTAGAGGTTCTATTCTTTTTTTTTCACATTTTTCATAGTTTATATGGTGAAGAATTTATATGTGTTCTTTTGTTTAAACCAAAGTTCATTCTGTGTGTTTATTATTATAAATGCATTTGTGTGCTTTTTATTTTATGTTTCATTCATTGCTAGGAATTGGTAATCTATTGACCTTTTTTTTTTTCAATTCAGTGTTTTTGAGATAAATTCACATGCCTACAATCATCTGCATTATACAATCAAATGTTCACAGTACCATCATAAAATTATGCATTCATCACTAAAATAAATTTTTGAACATTTTTATTATTACAAAACATTAAAAATAAGGATAAAAATAAAAGTAAAGAACATCCAAAATATCCCATCCCCCAACCCCCATTCATTTAATTGTTGTTCCCGTTTTTCTACTTACCTGTTTTCATACACTGTATAAAGGGAGTATGAGCCACAAAGTTCTAACAATCACAAAATCACATTGTATAAGCTATACAGTTATACAGTCATCTTCAAGAATCAAGACTACTGAGTTTCAGTTCAACAGTTTCCTTCTAGCTAATCCAATACACTAAAAACTAAAAAGGGTTAGCTATGTAACACATAAGAATCACTTGCAGAATGACCTCTCAACTCCGTTTGAAATCTGTCAGCAATTGTTACTTTATTTTGCTTCACTTCTCTTCCTTTTGTCAAGAATACTTTCTCAATCCCAAGATGTTGGGTTCAGGCTCATTCCTGGGAGTTATGTCCCACATTGCCAGGGAGATTTATACCATGGGGAGTCATGTCCTATTACAGGGGGAGGACAGTGAGTTGACCTACTGAGTGGGCTTAGAGCAAGAGAGGCCACTTCTGAAAAACAAAAGAGGTTTTCTGGGGGAGACTCTTAGCCACAATTCTAAGTAGGCTTAGCCTCTCCTTTGCAATAATAAGCTTCCTAAGAGCAATCCCCAATATCAAGGGATTGGCCTTCTAAATTATTAGTCCCCAGAGCTTCTGGGAATATCAGTAATTCCCCATGTGGTGAAGTTTGATATTTGTGCATTTTTCCCCAGTCCCTCAGTGGAACTTAGCAAATACATTTTTATTCTCTGCCCAGATTACTTTTGGATGTATTGGGTTTCACACTATCTTGTATAAGCAAACCAGATCTCAGTCCCTATTCAAAGTCCATGTAATTATGGTGTTTGAATAAACTGACCATTTAAGTTTCAGTTAGTGTGGTACAGAAAATACAGATGTTTGCACCAAATAACATGTCTTCCTTTGGTCTCACAAAGAAGTTGATATTTTAAAACAGTCAAAAAACAAAACAAAACAAACTCAGTCAGTATTGTCCTTTACCCTTTAGTCGGGTTTGCCTTATTCCTAACCAGGTCTACTTCATTCATGTCTGTAATCGAAGTCTGAACTCTTTCTCAGCTTTTTCAACAGTTGCTGTAAGGGATAATATTGACATTCATAGCTGCTGAACTCTAACTCTGTCTCAGGTGTCACACAGATACTCAAAGTTTCAGGTTATACACAAAGAGCTCAGCATCTCAGAGTTTAGAGATAACTATTACAGCTGAGGAATAGATGTTACTCCTCTAAGCACTTACAATCTAGGGGCCTTTACAATAAGCCTTCCCCTGATAACCTGTGCTCTAAGATTCAGTTCTCAGAGTATGCACATTATTGTTAATTTGCATTAGTGAGACATTATAATGTTTTGCCTTTTTTTTTCTGGCTTATTTCACTCAAAATGCTGTCCTCAGGATCCATTTACATAGTTGCATGCATCACAACTTCATTCCTTCTTGCAGACACTCAGTATTCCATTGTTTGCATACACCACAGTTCACTATACTGTTCATCAGTTGATGTACCCTTAGACCACCTTCATCCATTTCAAATTGTGAATACTGCTGCCATAAACACCAGTGTACAAACATCCATTCATATCCTTGCTCTCAGTTCTTCCAAGTAGATACCCAATAATGAGTTTTCAGGATCTTTTGGCAACCCCATACTTAGCTTCTTGTGGAACCACAACACTGGCCTCCAGATGGTCTGCACCATTCTACTTCCCCACCAACAGTGAATAGGTACATCCCTTTCCACATTTTCTCCAGGACTTTCATCCCTGTTTTTCCCCACAATTTTATAGAGATATATTCACATACCATACAGTCATACACACTGTACAATCAGTTGTGCAAACTATCATCATATCATTTTGCTTTAATCACCACAATCAGCCTTTGAACACTTTTGTTACTCCAAAAAAATAGAAAATAAGAATAATGAAAAAGAAAAATACAATACAATAAAAAGGTCAGGAAACAACACTGTAACCAAGAAATCCCCTACTCCTCCTTTATATCCCCCTCTTACAGTCTTTCAGCTTTGGTATATTCCCTTTCTTTTGATTAATGGAAGCATATTACAACGTTCTTGTTAATTATAGATTCTAGTTTTTCATTGATTGTATTTTTCCCCAATACATCCCATTTTCAACACCTTGCAAAGTTGACATTCATTTGTTCTCACACATATAAAAATGTTTTTATTTTTGTAGATTTAATCACCATCATTGACCACTCTAGGTTTCACTAAGTTAGACAGTCACAGTGTTTTTCTTCTACCTTTCCTTTTGGTGTCATACATGTACTTAGCCTTCCTCTCATCTGTACTCAAGTCATCTTTGTTCAGTGTGCTTACCATATTGTGCTACCATTACATGGTACTTTGTAGAGATATATTCACATACCATACACTCATACACAGTGTACAATCAGTTCAAAGTATCATGTAGTTTTGCTTTAATCACCACAATCAGCCCTTGAACACTTTCATTACTCCAAAAAATTAAAATAAGGATAATAAAACAGATAAAAGAAAAAATAGAGTCCACCAGAGTGTTCCCATGCCAGGCAAGTCCTAAAGCCCAGAGGCAACAGCCTTTTTAAGAACAACAACCAGATGCAGCCCCCTTTCCCATAATGTTAACACTCCTTTTTAATATGAACAAATTGGCGTAGCCATTGCTTAGACACCCCTGAATATTGAGAAAGTTCTTAAACAAGAGGAACAGGTAGCAACAGACAAGATAGGATTTAATGAAGGATTATGAATACTGAATCTATGTATAAACACTTTTTTAAATGTTGGGGTGTTAGAATAGCTGGAAGGAATTGGCTGAGATGGTGGAGCTGTAGCCAACAGCATTCTTTGGAGTGTGCTCTGTAGGTACCTGTTAAATTATACTTTGAGGTTTATCTTCTTTCTGTATATATGTTATATTTCACAGTAAGGAAAAACTATAACTGTGGAACTGTAACACAAAACATTCTTTGAAATTACCTATATAATCTCTTGTTAAATCATACTTGAAAGTTATCACCTTTCTGTATATATGTTATATTTCACAATAGGAAGATGGCTGAAATTATGGAACTGTGGCCTATGGAATTCTTTGAAATTGGCTCTCTGACTGCATGTTAAATCTTACTTTGAAAGTTGTCACTTATGTATATTTGTTAAATTTCACAATAAAAATGTATTTAAAAAACTGAAAGAAAAAATATTTCTCTAAAATGTCTGACATCCCCATGGGTCTAGAAAAGGCAATTCCATTACCATTATATTTGCTTAATATTTTCATTATATATTTGAAACCCCTAGTCATCATATGCAATTAGCTCCTAATTAAAGGAGTCATCTAGGAATCCTATATTAGAATTGAGCCATACTTCTTGCTTTGGGACAGAGTAAACAGATATTAAATAACCAGAATAGAATATACTGCTTCATGATGATTTTAGATGTATTTGAAGAAATTACAAACTGACTCAAAATGTAGCTCAAGTAGACCTGCATATGAAAAAAAGGAAAAAATGAAAAACAAACTACAGCCCAGTATCTCTAGTGAATACAAAAGCAATACTACTCAACAAACTTCTAGCAAACCAAATCCAACTACACGTTAATTATACATCATCACCAACTTGCATTGATCCCAGCAATGTAATGACACCTCAACATAAAATTGATAAATAAATGACATTAAAGTAATGATGGGAATAAATGACATGATCATGACATTTGACACAGAAATTCTAACACCCTTTCTATATTAACATACACAGAATCTTAAAAAAGCATGGCACTTCCTCAACATGATTAAAAATATATATGAAAAGCCCATATCCTGTAGAAATACTGCAAGAATTCACCCTAAATCAGGAGCAATAAAAGGAAGTCTTCTTCCACCACTGTCTTTCAATATTTTACTAATGATTCTAGCTATAGCAATTAGGAAAGAAAATGAAATAAAATGCATGCAGATTGGAGAAAACTAGAACTCTCCATATTCACAGATGACATGATCCTATGTATAGAAATACAGAAGAATCTAGAAAAAGCTACTTGAACAAATCAATGCATTAAAGTTCATCACAGAAAAATTAGGGTGTTTTTGTTTTCTGTCAATGAATAATTCAAGAAGGAAATGAAAACTAATCTATTTACAATAGCAACTATGAAAAATAAAATATTGAGGAATAAATTTAACCAAGGATGTGAAGGACATGTACAAGACAACTACAAAGCATGACTGAAAACATTTTACAAAGAACTAAATAAATAGGAAGACATCCCATCTTCATGGATTGTAAAACTTAATATTGTTAAGATGCCAATACAACTCAAAGAAATTTACAAATTTATTGCAATCACAATAATAATAAAATTCCAACACTTCTTTTCAATGGAGAAGCCAACTACCAAATTTATATGAACAGGCAAATGGTCCTGAATAGTGAGAACTGTCTTATAAAAGAAGAACCAAGTTGGAGGAATCACATTTCCTGATTTCAAACTTTATCTAAAGGCTACAGCAATTAAAACCATTTGTTCTGGCACAAGTAGAGAAATATATACTAATGGAATAGAATTGAGAGTTAAGAGATGAAGCTCACATCTATGGCCAAGAGATATATTTTAAAAAATCTTTTTTTCTTTTGAAATGCTTTCAAGTTTACGGCTTAGCTGCAAAAATAATGCAAATCTAATAGAACTCTAACACACCCTTTTCACCCTAGATCTCCAGATCTACTAATTTAACAGTTTGCCAACTTTACCATATTCTGTATCCATCTATCAATCCATCTATCTGTCCATTTGCCTATGTATCTGTTTATCAGTACATTTTCTGAACAGTTGAGTATAGGTTCTTCCAGTTTGCTAATGCTGCTATGTAAAATTCTAGAAATGGATTGGCTTTTATAAAGGGGGTTTATTTGGCCAAAAATTTGCAGTTCTACAGCCATAAAAGTGTCCAAACCAAGGTATCAACAAGAGGATACCACTGAAGGAACGTTGATGGTGTCCAGAACACCTCTGTCAACTGGGAAAGCATCTGCTGGTCCATTGCTCCTGGGTTGTGTTTCAAAATGGCTTTCTCCAAAATGTTTCTGGGTCTCTCTTAGCTTCTCCAGAGCAAACTCTGGTCTAGCATTTCCAAACATCTCTAGGCATCTGCAAGTGTCAGCATCAGTATCAGCTCTTTGCTTCTCTCCAGAATATCCCTCTCGGTTACACTGAGCTTCTGTTTGTGAGCTCTTTTATAGATCTCCAGTGATTAAATCAAGACCCACCCTGAATAAGCAGGGTCCATATCTGCATAGAAATAATTTACTCAAATGTTTAGCCCACAGTTGATTGATTCACATCTCCATGGAAACACTCAAAGGATTCCACCCTAGTCAATATTAATACATCTGCCCCAAGATTGCATTGAAGAATATGGCTTTTGAGGGGACATAAACTAGCACAGTTACATACATCATTCTCCTTGAAGACTTAATTATGCCGTGTGCATTTCCTAAGAAATAGATATTCACTTACATAACCTTAAATGTAGTTGTCAAAATCAAGTAATTTAACATTGATAGTAAAGTTTACAGTCTATAATCCATTTTTATGGCCTAGTAATTTCCTTTTTATCCTATTCTCCTCACTTGTTAGATCACATCCAAGTGCATTTCATTGTTATCATCTATTTGATTGTTCTTTTTTATTTTTTAATTGTAGGAACATATATACAACATAAACTTTCCTAAGTCAACCTCTCCCAAGCATAACATTGGATCGGATGAATCACGTTCACAGTATTGTGGTGCCCTCACTACCTTCCATTACTAAAACTTTCTCATCTTCCTGGTCTTCCCACCCCTGACCACAAATACTCTTCTTTCTCTTTTTATGAGCTTGTGCATTCTCATATTTTCTTTGTAGTTGCCATGAGGCTGAAATTTAACGTTCTAAATCTCAATTGTCTGTTATGCTAAACTAACTTCAATATTATGCACAAACTATTCCCTACACCACTGAATCCCTCTACTTTTGTGTAGTTATTGTCACAAATTGTGTGTATATACATTATGTGCCCAACACTACTGATTTATCATTGTATTTTTGCATTTATCTTTTAGATCTGGTAGGAATAAGTGGATCTACAAACCAAAAATACAATATACTATCATTTGTATTTACCCATGTTATCCTGACTGGAGATCTTTATTTCTTCATGTAGATAGTATCTATTGTCTATTCTTTAGCATCTCTTATAGGGCCAGTCTGGGGTTACAGTTCCCTCAACATTTGTTTTATCTGTGAATGTGAGACAGTTTTGCCAGATATAGAATATTTAGTTGACATTTTTAAATACAGAAGTTGTATGTTTAGAGAAAAATCATGCAAAAAGTAGTTTCAATACACCCCACACACACATGCAGATTCCCCATTAATATAGATGTTTTCCTATTAAAACTGATGAAGTGATATTGTTATATCACTTTCCAGTGACTTTTCTATTTTAAATTGCCAGTTCCACTGTATGTAGTCTTAGGACATCTGAAAACATTGCAGCCATATCTACAGTATTTATTTTGGGGTTGGGGAGATCATTAGATGGCACCTTTAATGGGAGATTATAAGTCAGTTTGTGGTTTTCTTCATTGTTAATAATAGACAATTGACAGCTGAATCAGTTGCAGCCTATATGAGTATTAAGAGTCTTAATTTGCTTCCAGTCCCTACAGTTTTTACAGATTCACATCAGTTCTGCCTCTATTCAATTCTGTTTGGAAGTGTAAAGTCAATTGGTTTTATTTTGGCATTTTATCATTTCTCAGTCCATCTCCATTCCTCTATCACCAAAAAAGGCAGTATGGAATGCTTGATTACCATCTTCTATTTTTTACTTCTCTCCCTATAACTTGTATACCATGGCATCTTCTGAGGGTCTTAGATGGGTAGACCACTTTTTTACAAATCCCTATGGGTGTTTGTACCTGACTCTTTAAAGTGCATTCCACCCCAGCATCATCCATCCATTGCCAAACCCTTCCTCCCATACTCACAGTACAATAGGAGAGATACTATGATATATATGTAATTATAATATTATATGTAGTCAATAGTTACATTATGGGTTACTGTGTTCTTCTGTCTTTTCCTTTTTATAACTTTTTATCTGGGAACACTTTCTTTTTATCTTTGCATCCAACAGTTTGACTATAACATGTCAGTGTGGTTCTATTTGGTATCATCTTATTTGGCATTCCTTGAGCATCTCAATGTGTATATACAAGTCTTTCATTAAATTTGGGAAGTTTTCAGCCATTATTTTTCTGAATATTCTCTGCTGTTTCTTCTCCTTCTGTGACTTTGTGTATATTCATATGTTTGATGTCTATTTTTGTTTCCTAAGCTTCCTAAGCTTTTCAAAGCAGATACCATGAAACACTTCAGCTTGAACAGTGGGAATTTATTAACTGATGTGCTTACGTTATTGAGGTTATGTAAATATCAAAATCAAGTCATCAAGGGAGTGCTTTCTTCATGAAGACCACTTGCCTGTGATCCTTGTCTCCTTGATCACATGACAAAGCAGGTAGCAATGTCTGTTGGTCTCTCCCTTATTTTCCAGGATTCATTGCTTTCAGCTTCTTCTAGGGCTTTATCTTTCTCTCTCTATTCATTCCATTTATAAAGGACTCCAGTAACAGGATTAACATCTTTTAATCTTGGCTCTCTTGGCTTGAAATGGTGTCTTTGGTACAGGCCTCAGCTTCCATGGTTCTGCCCTTGAAGTAATTCTTTTCCTTCAGTCTGTCCCTCTTAGTGCAGGCTGGCAGCTCCAGGTTGTCAGTGGTTCCATTCATGCAGATCTCACCTAAAACTTGTTGGTTTTGTGTGTTGTACATAGGGGTCCACTCCATCACAGAGTAGGATTTTCCACAGATACTTTGTGGATAACTGCACTTTGAATCCTGATTTACACAGAAATTGCTGACTGGATCCATATTCAGTGAAATCCTCAAATTGAGCACAATTCTCTGGGAACTCAAATTGCAAAAACTCATTTTTCAAACCATCAGTTTCTCATTTCTTTGTTCCCAGTACTTCAATTCTCAACTCATCCCTTTCCTGTCACAGTTTACTATAAGTTGCAAGGATAAATCAGGCTGCACTTTCCACACATAGCTTGGAAATCTCCTCAGCTAAATATACAAGCTCATCACTTTTAAGTTCAGCCTTCCATGCAACATCAGAACTCAATTTTGCCAAGCTCTCTGCTATTTTAAACTAAGGATCACTTTTCCTCCAGTTTCCAATAACACATGCATCATTTCCATCTAAAGACTCATCGGAAGGAAATTTAGTGTCCATATTTCTATGAACATTCTCTTCAAAACAATCTAAGCCTTTTTTATTGAACAAGACACAATTGCAGACTCTACATATTACCCAACTCCAAAGTTATTTCTGCTGTTTTGGTATTTACAGCACAGCACCACACTCTGGGTACAAAAACCAAAATGATTTGCTTCCCTTACCACCAGGCATTACCTGAAATTTCACACTACCTCAAACAAAACTCTACACCCATCATGAACTTATTCTCCTCTCCCTTATTGACCCCTGCAACCTGTACTCTACATTCTGTGTCTATGAATTGGCTCATTCTAGCAGTACCATACAAGTGGGATCATACAATATCTGTTCCTATGGTCTTTGAGATTCATCCTTATGGCAGTGTGCATCATAACCTCCTCTCTAGGCTGAACAATATTCCAGTGAATGTATACAAAACATTCTGTTTATACATTCATATGCTGTGAACCTTTGGGTTGCCTCCACCCTCTGGCTACTTAAACAATACTTACAACTTTGAAGTACAAATATCTGTGTTGGTCCCTGCTTTCAATTCTTTTGGTATATATCTCAAATTGGGAATGCTGTGTCAAATAGTATTTCTATACTCAATTTCCATTGGAACCATGAAAATATTCTCACACAGCCACTACATCATCTCAGAGTCCCACTGTGAATGTATTAAGATTCCCATTTCTCTGTATCCTCACCAGCACCTCTGTTACTTTCCATTTTTTAAATAATTGTTTCCTATTGGGTATGAGTTGGTATCTCACTGTGACTTTGATTTGCATCTCCCTAGTGGCCAATGATATTTGAATGTCATTTTATATTCTCATTGGCCATATAAACATCTTCCTTGGATAAACATCCATTCAAATTCATTCCCCATTTATATATTGACCACTTTAAAAACACTTATTTCTTCCTGTGCATATTTTTGAAATATTTTCTTTTGGCTTACCATGGACTTAAATTTAAGACATTTTATAACAACTTAATTTGTTTTTATATCTTTACTTCCCTGTCATACATATAATATATTCCTATACACCCATCCACTCACCATTATGAAGTTATTGTTACGAATTAACTATTTATATAATTCCAAAACCATTGATTAATCATTATTTTTCATGCATTTGTATTTCAATTCCTGTAATATGTGAAAAGTGGAATTATAATGCTCCCAAACCATAGTAATGGCATTATATTTCCCATGACATTTCCTTTACTTGAAATCTTTATTTCTTTATGCAAGTTCAATCTGTTGTCTATAATCTATCCTTTTCAACCTGAAAAACTTCCCTTTGCATTTCTTGTGGGGCTGATATGCTGACAAACTCTCTGAGCTTTTATTTATGTAGGAATTTCTTGATTTCCCTTCATTTTTTGTCCATATTATTTTTTTTAAATTCATTTTATTTTGTTTTATAAGTTTAATGAACATTCATTCATAAAATGCAGGATTCCTATACACTTCTGGGACAGAAAAGAATTGTGAACCACTGCTGGCCATTCTTTATTGTTTGTGTGAGTCTCCTGGACTCTTGTAAAAATGCAGATCCCAACTCCCTGGATCTGGGATTAGGCCTTTGATTTTGCTTTTCTACCAAGCTCACTGACATGCTAATGCTGTTGATCCACTTACCATACACTATGACTACCAAAGCACTGTTTGGGGTCTCTAAGTTCCTTAGTCATACCTGGACCTTTCAACCTCTGGACACTCAGGCCACACCCAGGAATAATTAAATCAGAATTCCTGATTATAGGACCCAGGCATTGGAAAATGTTGAAGCTCCCAGGAGTTTTCATTGTGTAGGTGCCTTTTGAAGTCCATTTGCTTAGAATATGCAATACAGTATGGGAAACTTCTACATTAAATATGCAAATTTTCATAGGAAAACAATTGCCTTTTTAATGAATGGAAAAGTACTTTCATATATACATTAGCATAGGCTTATATATCTCAGTGTTTTTCTAGCAATATTTGCTACCATGTTCAGATTTTTAAAGCTATTCAATATAGGAAATTAATAAAAATGAACCCTTGAATTCACTCAAATATAAATTCAAGTCCTTAGTAAGAAAACAAAGTATATAATACAGTGAGTTAGGTACTTAAATTTTATTTTTGGCCTCTGCAAAAGAAAATCTTATGAAGTGGACTTCCACTTTATCTTGAGGGAGATAGTGAACATCTTTAACAAGTCCTGGTGAGTACTGCATGGCCTCTGCCCCACCACTTCCCTACCCCATCTTCCATATCAGTAACCTGCTTCATATTTGTCACATTTATGTCCATCACAAATTTTCATCTTCCCTTTAATTTTAGTCCCAGCCTTCCTTCAGGGAATTCTAATTATTTTTCCATATAGACCAAACATATTTAGTTCCCTGTTTATATATTTCCTATTATAAAGAATGAGCTGCAAAGTAATTAATTAGTTTTTAAAACCATCCTTTTTTTTCCAACATTGAATAAGGATTTAACTTTTATTTATCTTGTAAATCCAATCAAGGTGAACAGAAGTGTCCCATGATATGAATCTCTAATTAGTTTCAGTATCTGAAATCAAGATTCATTCACTGGAATATATCATTCAGATTTATTAAATGTTTTTCCCTATATAAAAGGAATACAAATACATGTTCAATTATTCCATAGACAAATAATCTGAAGAGTTCAGAACTTTGGAAGGAGAGCAAAGTTATACTATTCTGTGGAACTTGCCTCAGATTGAGTTGACTTCAATGTCCTCTTTATTTTTGGATTCTGGGAGTTTCCTAAACAATGACATTTCCATTTTATAAACATTGTCAATTTCCATATATTTTTCTATCAAAGTAATATCTTTAAATATTTAAATCTTACTGTACATGATTTTTTTTACATCCTCAGTTCCTTAAACACTAGAAATGGGAAAGAGGAGAGGACAGCATTGAGTCTTGAAGTGTTTTGATATTGTTTGAAGAGTGTCTTATAGAATACAAGAGGAAGGTATGATTAGAATAGCTTGAATACACCCAAGGGACTGAGATGTAAGAGAAGTCTAGACAAAAGAAAGTTACCAAAAGGACATTATGTTCCAACTCTTCTTTGTTTGCAAGTTATATACTGAGACCCACAGAATGGATTTATTCATGGGGAGCTCATTAGAGCTGATAGCATGATGTATTTAAGAGGATCTTCAGTGATGCTAGTAAGTCATTGTTCAAAGCAGTGTGAGAAACGGGTAACAAGTGCTCATGGGATTTGATTCTGAAAGGAACAGTATATCAGGCATAAGAGAGGAAATTCATACAGGAACATTTTGTTTCAAAATAGAAGAGACTGAGTTGAAGTCATGAGGGGATTGAGTATAAGAGCAGAGAAAGCTGGTAAAAATTTCAATTTTATTCATTAATATGGTTTCTGAAGAAATAGGAAAGACAGGAATTCACTTGGAGACAATCAAGTTAATCAGGGGTATCTTGCCCCTTCAATGAGAGAGAAAGAATGACCAGTGGATATAAATGCAGGAATAATTGTAGAGATTTTGGTGCTAGACTGAGGTGATTTGTCAAATTACATCATTCATTTGATTATTATGAGTTTAATCTATCCGCTGAATCAAATGTGAAAATATGTGAGATTCAAAATGTATAGGACTTGGAAGAGGTGGGGTAAGATGGTGGAGGGGTGAGGTGTGGGCTTTAGCTACTGCTCTGGGGTGGTTGGTAGAAAGCCAGGAACTGTGTGGACCAAACACTGCAGAAGAATTTGAGTTTGGACATACTTCATACAGCACTCATGAACAAATGGAAAAGATGGGATCAGTGAAATCTGTAAGTTCTCATTGCCAGGGGGCCAACACCCCTCTCTGCCAGGCACAATCCTGGGGGAGAAAGGGCCATCAGTGCTGTGAACCATGAGGGAGAATTGCAGTTGCAGCACTGATTAACAAACTCAGACTGCTGAACGAAAACTCCAACCATAGATAAACAGATCAGACACCAGAAAATCTGGGAGCAGTCAACCTGGCAGAAAGTAGGCATGGCTAGCAAAAACAGCAAAGAAAACCTAGAAATAAAAAGAGACTTTTGGAGCTGTGGTGAACATAATATGGAGAAGGGCTGTGCTCAGTCAGGCACATATGCAAATCCAAATCCTTCTCTGAAAAGCTGGTTTCTCTGCTTTCTTGATTGTAACTTAATTGCCATCAACTTTCAGCATTTCAATAGCCCATCAGAACTGCAAGGACTGCGAATAGTTCATACTGGCCTCAAAGACTTGCAATTTAGACCCAGGCAAGAGCAGAGCTAAGATAGCTCTGAGAGACAAATCAGTAAGTCTAGTGGCAGAGAAAATTCAGTAACTACCATAACTTCCTAAGAAAACAGGGAGGTAGCCCAGCTTCAGTGACAGCACTCCTCTGGGTAATTCAGATACCAGGGGCTGGAATTCAGAAGCCAGCTTCAGTCAACCATGACCCCAACAGGGTCAGAGTCACCAGGAGAACTAAATGCACACATATCCTTACACTGGTTGGGGAGCTGTGGGCTGGCAAGTGCCATCTGATTGACAGCATAGGAAAAACACTGAGTCTAGAGGCCTCACAGGAGGGTTTCATTCTCAAGGAAACTCCTGAGACTGGGGCCTCTCTGGACCAGGAAAACCTGACTGGGGGTGATCATATCTGAGGAGAATCTCACACATAAAGGCTACATAGAGGCAGGGCAAGAAACAGAAAAACAAGAGGTGAAAAAAAACTCCAATGAACTAAATAGAATATGTTAGAGGACTAGAATAAGCTGAACTAAACACCAGAGGTTAGAGAACAAAGCCAACCAACAAGAAAACTCTAGGTAAAAGAAGAGAAAATGAGCTCAAAAATAAAGTAATCAAAGTCAGATGCCTACACAGCTCAAGATAAATCATACTAGGAAATAGGAAAATATGGACCAGCCAAATGAGCAAACATAAGTTTAACCAAGATACAGGATTTGAAACAACTAATGCTAAATCACTTCAATGAACTGAAGGAACTAATTAAAGACATTCAAACAAATCTTCTAAACCAATTCAAAAATCAAGTCAATGAACTAAGGGAAGATCTAGCAAAAGAGATGAATAATATAAGGAAGACACTGGATGACCATAAAGAAGAAATCATAAACTTTAAAAAACAAATGGCAGAACTTATGGGAATGAAAGGTGTAATGGAGGAGAAGAAAAAGACAGTAGATTTGAACAGGCAGAAGAAAGAATCTGTGAATTGGAAGACCAGACATTTGAATTCATACACACAAAAGAATAGACGGTGAAAAGAGTTGAAAAATATGACAGGGCCTTAGGGAGCTGAGTGACAACATGAAATGCACAAATATACATGTTATGGGTATCCCAGAGGGAGAAGTGAGGGGAGAGGGAGCAGAAAGTATAATAGAAGAAATAATCACTGAAAATTTCCCAATTCTTATGAAAGAAAATTACAGATTCAGGAAGTACAGCACACCCCAAACAGAATAGATCCCAATAGTCCTACTCCAAGACACTGATCAGATTATCCAGTGTCAAACACAAAGAGAGAATTCTGAAAGCAGCAAGAGAAAAGCAATTCATCACATACAAGGGAAGCTCAGTAAGACTGTACATATTTCTCCACAGAAACCATGGAGGCTAGAAGACAGTGGAATGATATATTTAAGATACTGAAAGAGAAGAACTGCCAACCAAGAATTCTGTATCTGGCAAAACTGTCCTTCAAAAAATGAGGGGGAGATTAATATTTTTTCAGACAAACAGACACTGAGAGAGGTTGTGAATAAGAGATCAGCACTACAAGAAATATTAAAGGGAGGGCTGCAGTCTGAAAGAAAAAGACAGGCGAAAGAGATTTGGAGGAGAGTAGAAATGATTTTCAGGAAGGGTAAAAAGAGAGAGGAAAAAATAAGACGTGACATAAAATACAAAATACAAAATGGTAGAAGAAAGTATTGCCCTTAAAGTAATAGCACTAAATGTTAATGGATTAAACTCCCCCATAAAAAGACACAGTCTAGCAGAATGGATTAAAAACAGGACCCATCTATATGCTGCCTACAAGAAACTGACTTTAGACATAAGGACAAAATTGGCTGAAAGTGAAAGGTTGGAAAAACACGTTTCATGCAAAGAGCAACCAGAAAAAAGTAGGAGTAGCTGTGTTAATACCAGACTAAGTAGATTTCAGAAGTAAAACAATTAAAAGAGACAAAGGACACTGTATATTAATAAAAGGGTCAGTTCATCAAGAAAACATAACAATCATAAATATTTATGCACCAAACCAGAGGGCTCCAAAATTCATGAGGCAAACACTGAGAACACTGAAAGGAGAAGTAGATAATTCCCACATTAATAGATGGAGACTTCAATACACTGCTCTCATCAATGGATAGAATATCTAGGAAGAGGATTAAAAAGGAAATGGAGATGTTGACTTGTATGATAAATGAACTAGGCTTGACAGACATTTATAGAACATTACACTAGAGGCCTAGAATAAGGTGAACTAAACACCAGAGGTTAGAGAACAAAATGAACACTCCTCCTTACACTGATCGGATACACATTTTTCTCAAGTGCTCATGGAACATTCTCTAGGATAGACCACATGTTGGTTGACAAATCAAGCCTCAACAAATTTAAAAATATTGGTATTATAAAAACATGTTCTCAAATCACAACAGAATGAAGTTCAAAATAAATAATGAGCAGAAGATTGTAAAATTCACAAATATATGGAGACTAAGCAACACTTTCTTAGAAAACCAGTGAGTAAAGGAAGAAATCACAGAGAAATTAGTAAATGTCTCAAGGCAAATGACAATGAAAACACAATATATCAAAACTTATGGGATACAGCAAAGGCAATGATGAGAAGGAAATTTATTGCCCTAAGTGCTTAATATTAAAAGAGAAGAGAGATTAAAAATTGAGGAATTAACTTTCCACCTGCAGGAACTAGAGAAAGAACAGCAAACTAACCCCTAAGCAAACAGAAGGAAAGAAATAACAAAGATTAAAGCAGAAATAAATGAAACTGAGAACAGGAAAACAATAGAATAAACAAAATCAGAAGCTGGTTCTTTGAGAAAATCAACAAAATTAATGGGCTCCTACCTAGGCTGAAAAAAAAGAAAGAGAAAAGAGTGCAGATGCAAATAAATGCAATCAGAAATGGGACAGGAAACATAACTACTGACTGTCCAGAAATAAAAGGAGATAAAGAGAACATACTATGAGAAAGTATTTTCTAATAAACTAGACAACTTACATGAAATGGACAACTTCCTAGAAAATCATGAACATCCAACATTGACCCAAGAAGAAATAGGCAACCCCAACAAACCAATCACAAGTAAAGAGATTGTCAGTCATCAAAAAGCTCCCAAAAAAGAAAAGCCCATGACCAGATGGCTTCACATGTGAATTCTACCAAACATTGAAGAATGAATTAATACCAATCCTTCTCAAACTCTTCAAAAAAAAAAAAAAATTGAAGAGGACTGAAAATTACCTAACTCATTCTATGAAGCGAACATCACCCTTATACCAAAATCAGACAAAGATACTACAGAAACAGAATATAGATGCAAAAATTCTCAAAAAAATACTTGCAAATCAAATCCAGTAGCACATTAAAAAATTGTACACCACAGTCAAGTGGGGTTTATTCCAGGTATGCAAGGCTATTTTAACACAAGAAAATCAATGTAATACATCACATCAGTAAACCAAAGCAGAACCACATGATCATCTTGATCAATGCAGAAAAGATATTTGGCAAAATTCAACATCCTTTCTTGATGAAATGACTTCAAAGGATAGGAATAGAAGGGAATTTTCTCAATATGATAAAGGCAATATATGGAAAACCCATGGCTAACATTGTACTCAATGGGGAGAGACTGAAAGCTTTCCCTCTAAGTTCAGGATAAAAGCATGATGCCCACTGTCACCATTGTAATCCAACTTTATCCTAGGATTTCTAGCTAGAGCAATTAGGCAAGTAGAAGAAATAAAGGGCATTCAAATTGGAGAGGAAGTATTAAAACATTCACTCTGCAGATGGCATGATTTTGTATGTAGAAAATAGAGAACAAATCTACAGCAAAGCTATTATAGCTGATCAGTGAATACAATAAAGTGGCAGGCTACAAGATCACACTCAAAAATCTGTAGTGTTCTCACACAAATAATTTGCAACAAGAGGAAGAAATAAACATTCCATTTACAATCACAACCAAAAGAATCAAGCATTTAGTAATAAACTTAGAAGCCACAAAACACCTATACAAAGGAAATTACAATAAACTGCTAAAAAAAATTGAACAGGAGCTTAAAAAGTGGAAGAACATACTGTGTTCATGGATTGGAAGAGTAAATATAATTAACATGGCCAGTTGCAGTGAAACAATGAAAAAATATGCAAGACCCCCCTGAGGACTGGGGGGAAATGCAGAGGTGTTGAGCTTCCTCACCTGGATGGTTGCTGATGTTCTCACAAACATTGAGGACTGACAGGTTGATGTGCCAGATCATCCATCACAGGACTTGCCTTTAAGAAGACCTGCTTATAATTGTGCCTAAGAGTCTCCCCATGAGTCCCTCTTTTTTGCTCAGATGTTGCCCTCTCTCTCTAAGCCACTTTGGCAGGAGATCTCACTGCCCTCACCCCTACATGGGACCTAACTCCCAGGGGTGTAAATCTCCCTGGCAAGGCAGGATATGACTCAAAATGATGAATCTGGACCTAGTATAATGGGATTGAGAACATTTTGACAAAAAGGGAGATCCAAAATGAAATAAAGCTTCAGTGGCTGAGAGAATTCAAATAGAGTAGAGAAGTCACTCTGGTGGACATTCTGTGCACTATATAGTTAACACTTTTTGGGTTTTAGTGTATTGGAATAGCTAGAAGTAAATACCTGAAACTATCAAACTCCAATCCAGTAACCTTGACTCTTGAAGGCAATTATATAACAATGTAGCTTACAAGAGATGAAAATGTGATTGTGAAAACCTTGCAGATCGCACTCTTATTTATCCAGTGTATGAATGGATGAGTAGAAAAAAATGGGGACAAAAACTAAATGATAACTAGGGTGGGATTGGGGGAATAATTTGGATGTTCTTTTTTACTTTTATTTTTTTTTCTTATTCTCATTTTTTCTGGTGTAAGGAAAATGTTCAAAAATATATTGGAGTAATGAATGCATAACTATATGATAGTACTATTAACAGTTGATTGTACATCATAGTTCATTGTACATGAATATATGTCAGTAATACTAAACTTAATTTTAAAAATGCAATGGAGAATAAACTAGCATTGAAGCAAAAAAAAAATACAAAAATAACCGATAGGACTTGAAGTGATTATAGACTGTAGAAGAATGATTCAGTTATCAAAGTATATGTGAAAGCACTAGGAATTGTGAGTGCATTTCAACCTAAAGCAGTAGTGTAGTGTGCTGTGTCAGATGCAGTAATGGGCAAGACCAATAATTAGAGTCACGTCCCAGGGTTGCAGATCTCTTAAGTAAGGGCTCTGATGTTTATTGACGGATGGGGTATATACAGGGACATCAGAAATATTGTTCTCAGGAAGTATGTAAATTAACCTTTATAATCAGAATTAGTATGAGTATTAAACTTTCAAAATATGTAATTCTCCAAGTATATTTAATACAACCATTTTTTCTCTTTACTTCAGGCACAAATGGGTAAGTTAATCCTACCTCTGTTTGTGACACCTTATCAGTATTTGTGCATGAAATGCATGTAATTATTGACTTCTTAGAGGAGAGTTTACATTTTACACTTCCATTCATGTATATAATGAACTTTGGGATGTTGTAGCTGATGATTAATACAGGAAAACATTTCAGCTACCACTTCCCAAAAATATCAGACCAAGCAAACCAATTTTCTCCCAAATCTCTTCATTCTATACATTCTATGCCTCCTCATCCTATGAGGATTGTGGGACATGACAATAAAATATAATTCTGCTTTTTCTGATGCAGGGGATTTTCATGATTAGATTTGCATGATGGGATCCAAATTGATGAAGACATTGGATGGTTCAATCCCATATTCCATTTCTTGGTTCATATCTGTGTTGGTTTGGATATGTTATGTCCTCCCAAAGCCATTTTTAATCCAATCTTGTTGGATATTTTGGTTAAGTTGTTTCCATGAAGATGTGTCAAACGAGTAGGTGAACATTTTGGTTAGATATTTCCATGAAGATCTGGCCATGCCCATTCAGGTTGGGTCTTAAATAGATCACTGGAGTACTTTAAGAGATACTTGAGAGCTGACAGAGATGCTAGGAACACACCAAGATGCTTGCTGTTGCTGAGAGATAATCAGAGATGCAGGCAAAAGTATGCTTGGGGATGCTCAGCTAAGAGTTGAAAACCAGAATTTGCCCTGCATAGTCTAAAGGACCAGCACATGCCAGCCATATGCTTCTCCCACTGACAGAGGTGTTCTGGATGCCACTGGTGATTCTTCGGTGAAGGTATCCTCTTGTTCATGCCTTAGTTTGGACATTTTTATGGCCGTAGGACTGTAAATTTGTGATCACATAAACTCCCTTTATAAAAGCCAATCCATTTATGTTGTTTTGCATAACAACAGCTTTAGCAAACTGGAACAATATCCAAATCCATTGGGCTAAGATTTAGAACTCAATATTGATGGTGTTACATAGTTATACATCGCATGTGAAGGAACCAAGGTCATTTAGGACAAGTGTACCAGAAGGGTAGGTGCAGATTAGAGCAGGGAGGAAGAGTCCACAGGACAGGGATGAATGTTGAAGAAACAATGCAAATGCATCAGCTAAGCATAACTGTGAGAAATTCCACTGATGGTGGAGACCTAATTCCAAATGAGACATGGGTCAGAAGTTCCTGTGTTTTGGAATCAGGGAGGAAATGAAAAGTCTCTGAACACCATGAGATAATTAACACATACAATTCAGTGAGTTTCATGTTCTTATCTATAAAATTAAGGTATTCATATCTTAATTATGTGCTAGAGAAGCCAGGAACTTCTATGCTTTGACCCTGGGGCAGACCTTCCCCTGTTGCTCCTGGAGCACACTTCATGTTCTGGTTGATGAGACTGGGTTTACTCCCTTGTGAAGTGCTTGGGATTCATGACATGTGAGTCTGGAAATTGTGGTCAAAACTTGAGTCTGAAGGATTCTCTCTCCTTTCTCAGCTTTGCTCACCTACTGCTTGTCTCATTTTGAGTGAAAATCCAGAGAAAGACAGTTATCAGCTGAGGTATTGACAATGCAGCCACAGGTGAGTAGGCAGTTATTCTTTAACTGAAATTATACCACTTTTGCCACTAGATGAGGATGTTTGCACATTTTGAAATATTCCAAAATGGAAAACTATTATTTTCCATACATTTATTGTTCCCAATTACCCAATTTCAATTTTTTGTAAATCAACTTTATTTAAATTTTATCAATGGATGCACTGTGTAGCAGTATTTTTCCCTTAGGTAGAATAAAACTTATGTCACTGGCTGTGAAAATTTTTCAAGATTTCAAGAGACCAGAAGCAATGAAGGGACTTTAAGATCTTAAACACATAGATGAATTGAAGATATAAGAGGAGAAGTGAGAACTGGTATTATAAGCCCCAGAAAATACTGAGAATGAGTAGTCTTCTACCACAGGAGTGGTCAGACTAGGGCTGTCTTTTGGTACAACCATCTCAAGGATCCCTGACTTGTTTTCCTGAACCAGCTGTATGACAAACACCTGAGTTATGTAGAATTGAGGGAGGCAGTGCTTCCTGACCTGGAGTTCTTTATGAAAACTGTTCATTTCTCCAGAATTCTTGATATTGCTTCAAATTAATAATAGAAAAGTGAATTGAATTTAGATTGAAAATGCTTCATTCATTAGTGTGTTGGATCTGTTTAAATACATAACATTATTGAACAATTCTGGAAATGAGAGGGAAATGAGATCATCCATACCCAGGAATAATCTTACCATAGTCATTTCTTAAATTGATATGTTATGAATATTTCTTACCTTATGATGTCTGTAGAATTATTTGAAATTGGTGGAAAAGAGTACTGTAATTATGGATGCTGTAGAACAACTATTAAATTCAGCATCCGGAAGTCATAATTGGAAGTCTATAGGGAAATTTCCAGGTGTACATCACACCACATATGTGGTATTCTTTACAATGGATTTGTAGATACTCAGAATGTCTGTGTGACCATGAGTGTTTCTGAAAAGTATATGACAGTTCAACATTGAGTGTGCTCTTACTTGAACTCCAAGCAGAAGCAGTCTGTTTCATTAGTGCTGTCACTTTTAGCATCAGGACTTTGGTAAGAATGGCTTTGTGTGCACCCAAATTTCTATATTTTAAGGAGTTAATGACCTTCAAAGATGTAGCTGTTAACTTCACCCAGGAAGAGTGGGCATTGCTAGACACATCCCAAAGAAAGCTGTTCAGAGAAGTGGTGCTAGAGAATATCAATCATCTCATCTCAGTAGGTGAGTCTCTGAAAATTTATCTATCATTGATATGTACTATCAATCTAATCTGTCTATCTACCTATATATATGTATCTCATATATCATCTTCTGTTTATTTGTTTCAAGATTCTAGATCAGCTTCTCTATATTGTTGTATAACTTTTATATTATTGTAATATTTTATATTGTGTATACATTTAAACACATGCAACTTAAATGAAATGTTTTCTAGTTTTTTACTTACATCTGCTTCACCTCCATAGCATTTAATCTTCTTGACCAAAACTTAATGTCATTCTTAAATCTCAGTCTCCAACACTCAGTACAGTGCTGATAAGTGAATAAATTATTTTTGAATGGATAAATAGGTGACTAGACATTTTGAAGTAATTATTCTGCCCTAAGGGATATGCTGAGGCTTCAGAGCACAATAGTAAAAATATGACATATATCATTTTCCATGTAGAATTTAGTTTTGGTGGGGTTTATGCTCATTGGATTATTTTTGAAAATATTCAACAGTTGCAGAAACAGAATATCTCCATTTGTGGTAATTCTGCAGTCTCTCTTTGAACTTGTGCATGGACAGCAACAACCAGAGGTCCCCACTTTAATGAGAACAAGGTTGTGTTACACTTTTGATGGTGAAATATCATCAATGTTCTATGTTCAAAGTACTTTTGCTTTACTGACTTTCAATGCTTACCTTTTTCTCTTCTGGCCTGCCGTGGACTTGATAATGCACTATTAACACTTAACTCAAAATCCAGGTATTTTTTTTCCTACTACAGGGTATCAGGTCTGCACATCAGATGTGCTTTCCCAGTTGGCACAAGAAGAGGAGGTGTGGACAGAAGGAATGGGATTTCTCCAAAACCAGAACCCAGGTGAGCTCTAGGAATGTGTGCATCAATAGCAGACAGGCCTCATTAGTTAGTATGTCCTTAGAAATATTAACTTCAGGTTTCTTTAAGTGAGCTATGATTTCTGAAACATAGGCAGGCATAAAGGGGGAGTTTTAGTCATATGTGGTCAAATACATTTTATCAAGTTCTGTCCAAGTGTCTGACTTTGGGAAAGAGATATTCGTGTATTATTGGAATTAATAGTATATAATGAGCCTTGTCCTGGTCTTACTCTTGGAAGATTTTCTCCCTTTTTTCTTCTTTGAAATAAAAACTTCTTTTTATTTTTCTCTTTTTTCAATCCTGAAAATCTCTGATTTTTGATGTCATATAATGTTTTCTTCTACCTAGAGTATTCCTTAATTTGATATTCTTTCCCAGCCAAGTGTCAGTATTTGAACATACTGACAGGGATATTGGGACATTACAATGTTTTCATTCCCATAATGCTACCCTACAAATTATTGTTTTATTCCTCAATAATTATAGGCAGGAAAAGTGACTGTAAACAGCCAGAAATAGCATTCATGCAACTCACCTGCAGAAAAGAAAATTCTACCATCATGCCATTGGTAAGCTTCATTGGTGTGAACCTGTTTTCCAAACAGATACCTGGGGATTGAATAAATTAGTTTAGCTGTAATTCATGTTGTGGTTAAATGCTAATCCAACAAAATCTGTTATAGTTTGAGTTTAGGGAAAAATTAAACTGAACACAAACCTCTAAACTGAGTATTTATAAAAACCTGATTGAATGATGTGTATATTAAATTCACATGGGAAAGATTTTAATCACTGAAGGATTAGTTGAGAGATCATATGTTTGGAAATGGAGAAATGTATGTATGTGAACAAATGTTTTACAGTCTGTCATCTAATTCCCCACAGCAGGTATCTCATACTCAAAAGAATTCCATTCAGTGTAATTACTTGCAAAAGGATTCCACTTTCAGACCCACAGTGACTCCACATGCATCAATTCCCATGAGAAAGAAACAATATTTAAGCAAACCACTTGGAAAAGACTTCAGTGACCAGTTGTATTTTAATCAACATAAACAGATTCACATTAGAAGTAAATCATATGAATGCCATCAAAGTGCTAAAGCCTTTATTAAAAGCACTGGCCACAGACAACACAAGAGTAGTCAAACTGGAAATCAACCACATGAATGCCTTCTATGTGGGAAAACTTTCATTAGTTTTTTTCAACTTGGACAACATGAGGAGACTCACACTGGAGAGAAACCCCATAAATGCCATTTATGTGAGAAAGCCTTTCATCAAAATTATCATCTCATACAACATGAGAGAACCCACACTGAAGGGAAACCCTATGAATGCCCTACCTGTGGGAAAACCTTCAGTAAATATTATTACCTTATAGTACATGAGAGAACACACACTGGGGAGAAACCCTATCAATGCCATACCTGTGGGAAAACCTTCAGTCAATATTGTCATCTCATCAGACATGAGAGAACCCACACTGAAGAGAAAAATTATGAATGCCATACCTGCAGGAAAACCTTCAGTCAATATTGTTATCTTAGAGCACATGAGAGAACTCACACTGGGGAGAAATGCTATGAGTGCCATACCTGTGGGAAAGCCTTCATTCGTTGTTCTAACCTAAGAACACATGAGAGAGTTCACACTGGACAGAAACCCCATCAATGTCATGTATGTGAGAAAGCCTTCAGTCGATATTTTGATCTTAAACGACATGAGAGAACACATACTGGAGCAAAACCCTATCAATGCCATATCTGTGGGAAAAGCTTCAGTCAATGTTGCCATCTCATACGACATGAGAGAACCCATATTGAAGAGAAAATCTATGAATGCCATATCTGTGGGAAAACCTTCAGTCAAAATTCTTACCTTAGGCAACATGTGAGAACACACCCTGGAGAGAAACCCCATGAATGCCATACCTGTGGGAAAACCTTCAGTCAGTATTGTTATCTTAGAGTACATGAGAGAAAACACACTGGGGAGTAACCCTATGAATGCCATCACCATGGGAAGGCCTTCATTGTTCTAACCTAAGAACACATGAGAGAGTTCACACTGGACAGAAACCCCATCAATGTCATGTATGTGAGAAAACCTTCAGTCAAAATTCTTCTGTTAAGACATGAGAGAACACACAAGAGAAACTGTATGAATGCCGTACGTGTGGTAAAGCCTCATTCATTGTAATACTCTTAAGAGAACATGAGAGAACTTACAATGGAGAGAAACCCCATAAATGTCATGTATGTACAGATGCCTTCAGTATTACGTTAGACTACATAAGAGAGCACACACTGGGGAGAAACCCTATGAATGCATACCTGTGGTAAATCCTTTGTTGTTATACCTTAAGAAGGCATGAGAGAACTCACTCTGGAGAGAAACCCTATAAATGTCATGTGTGGGAGATACTTCAATATTCTGTTGTGAGACAGCATGAGAGAACTCACACTGCAGAGAAACCCTATGAATGTCATCTATTTGGGAAAGCTTTCACTCAGTTCTCAGGCAACAGAAGAGAACACAGTGTACAGAAGCCATAAGAATGTAATCTTTATGGGAAAGCCTTAATTCTTCCAACTTTAGACAACATGGAATTATTCAAACTTGATTGAAACCCTATGAGTGTCATCAATGCGGGAAAGTTTTCAGTCAACATTCTGACCTTAGATCAAATGAGAGAAATCACACTACACATGTTTTGAATATGGAAGAGAATTCAGACATAGCTTTAACTTTTAAACAAATTAGAGAAGTCACACACTTAAGAAATACACTTTGTAATATACATGATATGTCATTTGCCATCTGTACTATTTCAGTTAATTTAAAGAAACTCATATGGGAGGGAATCTGTACAAATGTCACCTATGTAGCAAAGCTTTTAGAGAATGGTCTGATGTATGGTACAATACATAATATAAATCTAATGGCAGTGGAATGTCATCTGCTCTGATAAGCAAGCCAGAGAAATTACATGAGAAATGCTATGTTCTCAATGTAAGAGTGCCTTAATTTGTAATTTAATCTTTCAATAAAATAAGAGGTATCTGTAGGAATTAAACACTGGGACTGTAATTACTTTGCCATATCATTCAGTGAAAATGAAGCCTTAGTGTGCTTAAAGCTAAATTTAGGAATAACCATGAAAACATGAAATAACATGGTAAAGTCATAAAAACATGAAGAAAGAGGGAAGACACTGTTTTAAGAGGTTGATACCTATTGGAGGAGATCCAGAAACCTCATGATGGAGACTATATTTAATATAAACTCAGGGGAAATCATTTATTCAGAAATATGGGAGGCTGTGATCATGAATTATTGTGTCTCTGTGATGGATAGTGTTTGAGGGGATTAGGTGACTTATTGGATATTTGGTGGCTGAGCTACGGAGATCAGTTTTGGAAATGCTATTGGCATGGGGATAGAATGTGAAGTCTTATTTTGTTGTATTCTAAGGTAAGTGACTGCTTCTATGGTTTCCTCTAATTGATGAATGATGAACATTTTTTAGGCCAATGATTAAGTATCTGAAGGGGAGGAACAGATATGTTTACCTTGGTTTTGCTATTAGGGGGGAATATTACTTCATCTCAGTAACAATATTCATATGAGTAGGGAGATGGTCTTACATGCAGTACACTGAGTGAAGTAGAGGTCCAGATAATTCCCATTTCTCCTCACTAATGGCCCATTAGAGAGTATCAGAAACCACTGAAATAAACATCTTAATAATCAAAGAGGTAATCCCAAAATATACAGGACCCTTAGGCAATGCTATTATGATGGTCCAGATGTGGGAATCCAATACTTGACATTAATTTTGGAAAAATTGTCCAGAACATGCATATATGAAAACTTTTCAGTTAAGTTCATAATTTTAGAAGATTGCTGAATTCTCTCCTACTAAAATTGAGGATACTAGAAGTATTTCTCTTCTCATTACTACACCTTATATTTTCTGCAATATTGAAAGACTCATTCCTTTACCCTAAATAGATACCAAGAAAAGGTTGCCTCTTCTCATAACTTCCATTATGTGTAGACATAGTGGTGGACTTATGTAGTGTAATAAGTCAGAGTGACAGAAAAAGAAAACTTTTCTGAAGAAAAATAAGAATGTTTTGTCTGTAGGTGACATTTCAATACATAGATGTTGCTATTTGCAAAAGAAAATTAGAGGCCATTATTAATTTTTGGAATATCACAGGATCTGAAGAAAAATAAAATTCAATTTCTATATGTTAGAAATTTATTGGGAAATTAATTGTTCCCAGGCCCCAAATTTCATGGCATCAGAAGTTGCATGTCCAGTTCCATGGTGGATTCACCTATAGCAGGTGCTCTCATGGGAAATTCAGCTATTTCATTGATGTCACTGAGATTAAGTACATTATGCTTATTTTCCAGGAAGAGATCATCAGCCTCTCTACCACCAGGTTCACAAGCCTCATGGGTTGTAAAAAGCAGTTTAGTGTATTCCTCACCAGCTATTTCATTCCAAAGATATCATAATAGGACACTTGCCATATCCATAAATATGAGTAATGCATTTGGTGCCTTTCCACATCACCACTTGTTTCTATAGGTCCCTTCACTAACTAGGGAATATTTGATTCTCCAATTGCATACTGTCCATGAATGTGACCAGACTGCTAAGCCTTGGTGATGGCTTCCACCATGAGGCAGTAAACATGCATGGGGGTGCTTATATCCAAATGTTCCAGGATTATTAGTACCACTCACAGTTCAGCCCATTGGTCCCATTTATCAGTGCCGGGGGTGGTATATCATCTACCCAAGGCAAGTGAAACAGTTACTGCTGACCAATGGCTTCAGTTTGACGTACCCATCAGTGAACCAGCACTGAGCATCTGGTGGGATGTCCATATGTCAGGGTCCTCTGGATTTCAATGCATGGAGGGAAGTTCCCTGTATTGCAACAGGCTTACATTTTATGGGCACCTTTGCCAACCCACCATGCAGGCATGCCTCTTCCTGGGGATCTGAGTGAGCACAATCCTGAGTTTACTACTTCCATTTGATCATACTTTTTCATTGGACACTGCCTGGGTAAGGGTTCTGATTGCCCTGAACCCAGAATATGAGGGGGATTTCTAGCCTTAGGAGAATGGGAGTGCTCTTGATGGCAATCCTTTCCAATTCCATTAAGCCCCAATAGCACATCAGAAGTTGTCTTTCATAGGAGTAAGAGCTGGGATTCATATAGGAGTTTATGCCCTAAAGTCACATGACTCTTCTTCCATATAACCTGATGTTATGTTTCTCTTCTACTGGAATGCAATTTTCAATGTCTCATTAGATTTGCTACACAGGGGTACCACTCAATAAGTTCTTCCTTATGGCCTTTGTATAGTTGAGTGATTCATTCCAATGTTCTATGGTCTCATTTGCTTGGAGGACACAGGAAGGATGAAAGGCCAGTATCATCCAATGGGACTGTATTAGGGTTCTCTAAGGAAACAGGAGACATCTGTAACTATAAGATTTTATACAAGTGTCTCACTCAACTGTAGGGATGCATGAGTCCAAACTCCATAGGGCAGGGAGCAAACTGGCATCTCTGATAATGTTTGATGAACTCCTCAGGAAATACTTCCCTTCCTAGCTGAAGAGGAAGTGAAGATTTCTTTCTCCATTAAAAGTCTTCAACTAATTGGATTAAATCTGGCTACTTGAATTATCTCATTGCGGAAGACACACTCTTTGTTATGTAATCACAGGTGCAGTTGATTGAAGATCTAATAAACCAGCTTTCTGGTTTATTAAACAGCCACAAATGTCCTTGCAATTAACAGGCCAGTGCTTTCTTGAGCAAATGCCTCAAAATTATCACCTGGCCAAGTTGAGACATGAACCTGATCATCATGGTCCACCCCTTGTCAACTTGATAGTTATACACATCACCTTAAACCATACTTTATCTTTAAGAGCACAATAACAGGTATATATTTCACCTAACAATACTCAGCTATCCTGTGTATAACTAGAAACTCAGTAAATCTCTCTAGAATAGGGTGCAAATCTTTGGGTGACATTGACTCTTAAACTGGAGTTTAACTTAAATATTGTGAAATGAGCAATTTAGCTTATGAAATGATAAAGGGATAAAATAGAGAAGAAAATGATATTTGCTTTATGGAAAAATACTCATCACAAAACAAGGAAATATGCCATTATAGGCCTTGTTTCTATAACTGGTCATGGGGTTGTAGTTCATATCACTACCTTCTTACACTACCCATTCCATGTTCCCTTTACCCTCAGCAAGCACTTCAGCTGGCCATGGCGTTTTGCCTGGTGGGATGACCCAAACCTTCATTCCTGTGTTTTGGCCATTGGTAGTCCTGCCTGGATTGGGTTGCAATTTTCCATTGACATTAATCACAGGGCATGGTAGGATTAAGAGATGTCTTAGGGGATCTCCTGTATTTCAGGAAAAATTTTCACCTCCATTGTGTAGTTGCAGTGCTATTTCCCCTTGAGAGTCAGGATCAAGGGATGACAAGGGGTGGCCTTTGATGCTTAGGTTCATGTGTTAACTTGACCAGATGATGGTGTCCAGGTATCTGGTCAAGGAAGAACTGGTCTAACCATTACTGCTAGGGCATTTGTGGCTGGGCAGTAAACCAGAAGGCTGGTTTATTTAATCATCAGTCAATTGATTGCACCTGTAACTGATTGCATCAACAAAGGGCATGTCTTATACTTTGAGAGAATTCGATCAGCTGGATTTAATCCAATCAGTTGATTGCTTTTAAGGGAGAGAAAGAAAGGACCTTCACTTCATTGACTAGCCAGCAGTTTCCTGAGGAGTTCATCAAACACCTTCATCAGGGTTACCAGTTCACTGCATGCCCTATGTAATATGGAATCATGCATACTGCCTTACATAATTTGGACTCATGCCTCCACACAGTTGCATGAGACTTTTATAAAATGTATTTATAGCTATCTCTTGTTGGTCCTGTTTCTTTAGAAAACCCTAATCGATAAAACCAGTATTGAAAACTAAGTATCATAACAGTAAACAAAATTCTGGGTGAATGTTCTGATTAATGTGTTTTTTTAGCCCAGGAAAACACCTTGAAATGATTGGAACTGGTATTTCACCCAGAATTCAAAAATATAACAAAATGGTTACACAGAATTCTAGGTGAGTGTTCACTTGAATGTGACTTTTCCCCTAAGGAATACACCATGAAAGGGAATGGAACTAGTATTTCACAAAGTATTCAAAACTAAGGACCATAATGCTTAAAAAGAAGTGTGAATGGGTGTTCTTCAGAAAGTGTTTTCAGCTCAGGAAAACACAATAGAAGAGAGTGGAGAAGTATTCAATCAGTATTCAAAACTAAGTAACAATGGTTACACAGAATTCTAGGTGAGTGTTCCTTTTTTAATTTAATAAATTTTATTTTGAAACAAATTCAAACTTACAGGAACAGTTGCAAAAACAGTACAAACCCCATACATAGAACTCCAGCATACCCTGACCCCCTCCCCCGATACCCCGATCCACCACCTTTAACATCCTGTCACACCACCATTTCTGTCTTTCCCCCCTCCCTCCTTCCCTCCCTTCCTATCATCCATCATCTATTGCTCTGTCCTCTGAACATGAGAGCAAG
The DNA here is from genome assembly GCF_015220235.1 of Choloepus didactylus. Lineage (NCBI taxonomy): Eukaryota > Metazoa > Chordata > Mammalia > Pilosa > Megalonychidae > Choloepus > Choloepus didactylus. The sequence goes on along the minus strand of NC_051330.1, from coordinate 21,399,580 downwards.
CTGCACATATCTTTGAACAAACAATATAATTCACATATACCTTTCCCATGGACAAGAACATTCTTTTATGCAATCCCATTAAGCACAGCTACGAAGTTCAAGAAATTCAACATTGATACAAAGCTTGTATTCTATATTTCCTTTTTTTTCCTTGTGTCCCTTTGAGCCTCCCATCCTTGATCCTCAGGTCCCATCCAGGATCATCCATAGCATTTAATTGTCATCTATTTAGACTGTCTTATTTTTTCTATTGTGGAAACATATATACAGCCTAAATCTTCCCATTCCACCCCCTCCCTAGCATTCCATCAGTGGGATTAATCACATTTCGAATGTTGCAATGATATCACCTTCCCACCATCCTTTTCTAGAAGTTTCCCTTCACCCCAAACAGAAACCGTACACTCATTTCTTAACTCCCCATTGCCCCTTGCCCCACTTCCCATAACCCATATTCTACTTTTCATCTCTATGGTCATATTCTCTGATACTTTCTTTGTGTTTACTGTGGGGCTTAAATTTAACATCTTAAATCTATAACAATCTTGTTTTTCTTTGATACCAACTTAACTTCAATATGACACATAAACTATGTTCCTATACTCCCTCATTCCCCCACCTTTATGTAGTTCTTGTCAAAAATTACATATTTTACATTGAGTACAAAACCACTGATTTATCATTACAGTTTATGTATTTTAGATCCTGTAGGAAGTAAATAGTGGAGTTACAAATCAAAAATACAGTAGTGTTGGTATTTATATTTACCATGTGATCTTTACTGGAAATCTTTATTTTGTCATGTAGTTTCAGTCAATTGTTTAGTGTCCCTTCCTTTCAGCCTGCTTAACTTCCTTTAGCATTTCTTATAGGACTGATCTACTGGTGATGAAGTCCCTCAGCTTTTAATTAGCCAGGAATGTTTTCATCTCCCCCTCATTTTTACAACTCCAGGTGTTTGTGAATTCTCCAAGTCTCTGATGGTTATTGACTTCTATCTGTATTCTACTGTGGTCAGAGAATATGCTTTGAACAAATTCATTTTTTAAAAATTTATTGAAGCTTGTTTTTATGTCCCAGTATATGGTCCATTCTGGAGAAAGATCTGTGATCACTAGAGAAGAATGTGTGTCCCAGTAGCCTGGGATGTAATATTCTATATATGTCTGTTAAAATTGTCTATATCTCTCTCTCCTTTCTTTGTTTCTCTGTCAGTAGGGCTCCCTTTAGTATCTGAAGTACGGTAGGTCTTTTATTAGCAAAATTTCTCAGCATTTGTTTGTGAAAAATTTAAGCTCTCTAAAATTTGAAGGAGAGTTTTGCTGGATAAAGTATTCTTGGTTGGAAATTTTTCTCTCTCAGAATTTTAAATATGTCATACCACTGCCTTCTTGCCTCCATGGTGGCCACTGAGTAGTCTCTTCTTAGTTTTATGTTGTTTCCTTTGTATGTGGTGAATTGCTTTTCTCTTGCTGTTTTCAGAACTTGCTCCTTTCCTTCAGTATTTGACAGTCTGATCAGGATATGTCTTGGAGTGGATTTATTTGAATTTATTCTATTTGGAGTTCACTGGGCATTTATGCTTTGTGTATTTATATTGAGTAGAAGGTTTGGGAAGTTTTCTCCAACAATTTCTTTGAATACTCTTTCTAGAATTTTACCCTTCTCTTCCCCTTCTGGGTCACCAATGAGTCTTAAATTTGGATGTTTTATTTTATCTATCATATCCCTGAGATCCATTTGGATTTTTTTTATTTTTTTCCCCATTCTTTCTTTTGTTCTTCATTTTCTGTTCTGTGGTCCTCAAGGAGGCTGAGTTGTTGTTCAACTTCCTCTAATCTTGTATTATGAGTATCCAGAATCTTTTTAATTTGGCTTGCAGTTTCTTTAATTTCCATAAGCTCTTCTATTTTTTTATTTATTCTTGCAATTTCTTTTTTATGCACTTCTGGGTTCTTCTTTATGCCCTTTATATCCTGTGCCATGCTCTTCTTCATGTCCTTTATATGCTGTGCCATGCTCTCATTGCCTGTCTGTAGTTCTTTGATTAGTTGTGCCAAGTACTGTGTGTCTTCTGATCTTTTGATTAGGGTGTTTAGGTTTGGGTTCTCCATATCATTTGGTTTTATCATATGCTTTAAGATTTGCTGTTGTTTTTGGCCTTTTGGCATTTGCTTTACTTGATGTCTAATTTGTCAGAACTGCAGCTTGGTGGTGTACATTTTCTCTAACCAGCAGATGGCATCCATGAGTCACCTATTCCCCTCAAGTCATTTCTCCCTGACTTTGTCTTTGTGTTCTGTGGGGACCTGATTCTTGTGGGGTTCAATTGGTGAACTAAATTTGGGTGTGTTGATGCTGTCCACCCTGAATGAGGGGTGTGTGTCTGAGTGGTTAGGGAGGGAGAGCAGCTTTAATATTCAAACCTCCCAGGTGTTCCTGGAGATTTAAGACTGTTGTAAGAGTCTAAGCCTTCATTTCTGTCTTGCCACAGTTTGTCTCTGTCACTGACCCACAAGTCCTTGTTATTGATGTAGGATCCCTGGAATTTCTGAGTGGGTCTCCCTTCCGTGCTGTGCTTTTCCAAGATCTCTGCTGAAGGAGGGCTGCACAACATCACATGTGTGCACTGACCTCCAGGGAAGCCCTGGGATACTGTGCCATGCAGAGGCATTCCCAGCCCACTTCAAAGATGGTTGAATGGGATGTGTTAACTTCCCCCTTTTCACACAGCTCCACCCTCCCAGCTCTGGGATAATCAGCCATCGGTGTATTAAAGGCCACTGTCCATGGCTGATATTGTGGCATGTGCACAGTGCTGCAGGAAAGACACCCCATAACACTGGGATTCTTGGTGTGGCTCTGGGCTGTGTGTCTGGCCCTGGGCAGGAGTGTTCCCCAGCCCACTGGGGAGATGGCTGCAAGTGGTGTGTTTTTCCTCCTTTTGGTTCCCCTTTGTTCCCCTGGCCCTGAGATAATCAACAGTGGATGTGGGAAGGGGTATCCTCCACACCAGACACCGAGGTGTTAGTCCAACCTGCTCCCACCGTGCTTCTCTGTGCAGCTCTCTGCAGCATATCTGCAGCTGCTCCCAGGCTTTTTTTTTTTTTTAAATAACTAGTCCGTCTCCAAACACCAACCCACTACTTCCCCACACTGCAGCATGGCCAAGGGACTTTCAGCCAACTCACTCATTTCAGAACGCAGACTCCTGGTTTCACCAAATGCATGGTCCCTGTAGATTTAGCAGACCTTGTCTGGCTGTTGCTATGCTGGAACTGATGTTCTGGGTCACTTTCTGGTTTTTATCTAGTATTTTTCGTGGAGCTGTTTTTTTGCCCTGTCTCACCTAGACACCATCTTAGGTTCTCCCTAGGTGAGTGTTCTTAACATGACTTTTCAGTTCAGGAAAAGCCAAGAAGAGAACAGGTATTTCACCCAGTATCCATAATTTAAATAAGGATTACATAGAATTCTAGGTGAGTATACATCTGAAAGTGAGTTTTCACATCAGGAAGAAACCATAGAACTGTATGGAATTGGTTATTCACTCAGTATTCAAAACTATATAACATAATGGTTATACAGAATTCTAGATGAGTGTTCTTATGAAAGTGAGTTTTTCCCTCAGGAAATCACCATAGAAGAGAATAAAACTGTTATTTTACCCAGTATCTAAAACTAAGTAACGTAATAGTTAACAGTGTACTAGGTGAGATTTTTTTTTTCTGAAAGTGACATTTACCCTCAGGAAAACACAATATAAGTTAATTTGTGTGGTATTCCTCCAGTATTCAAAGCTAAGTAATATAATAGTTACACAGAATCCTTGGTGATGGTTCTGCTTGATGTGAATATTCAGCTCATGTAAACACAAGAGAAGTGAATGGAGCTGGTGTTTTACCCAGTAATAAAACTAGGTAACATTCTAGGTGAATGATCATCTGAAGGTGAGTTATCCACTTAAGCAAACACCATAGAAGAAAATAGATCTTCTATTTCACCCAGTATTGAAAATTTAAAAAGTATTGAAAATTAACTAAGTGTTCCACTCATGAAAATGCAATGGGAGTGAATGGATCTGGTATTCCACCAGTATTCAAAACTAAGTAACATTGTGGTTACAGGGAATCCTAGAATGATGTAGTTTTGAAAGTGAGTTTTCTGGAAAAAAAAAAAAAAAAAAAAACCATAGAAGTGAAAGGAACAGGATTTGGCAAAGATTTCAAACTAAGTAACTTAATGGTTACACAGAATTCAAGGTGAGTTTCTGCTGAAAGTGAATTTTCCACAGAGGAACACAACATAGAAGTGAATAGAACTGGTAATCCACCGTATTCTGGATATAGAAACATAACAGCTACACAGAATTCTCCATGAGTGTTCTTTTGAAACTGAGTTTTCAGCAAAGGGCAAAAACAAAATGAATAGAATCAGTATTTCAAGCATTATTCAAATGTAGGTAACATAATGTTTATCAAAAACTAGGTGAGTATTCTTCAGAAATGAGATTACAGCTCAGGAAATCACCATATAAGTGATTGTAACATGTATTTAAACAAATATTCAAAACTAAGTAACAACATTTACACAGAATTCTAGGCATTTTCTCTAAGTAATTATTTGACTCAGAGTAACACTATATAACTGAATGGAACTGGTATTCCTCCAGTATTCAAAACTAAGGAACAGGTTTACAAGCTATTCTGTGGAGTGTTCTTAAAGAACTGTGTTTTCCCCTCAGGAAAATACCATAGTTGTGAATAGAACTGGTATTCCACCACTATTCAAAACAAAGTAGCGTAATGTTTACACAGAATTCTAGATGAAAGTTCTGCAGAAAGTGAGTTTTCATCTCCAGAGAACACCATAGAAGTGAATGGAACTGGTGTTTCACCCAGTATCCAAAATGAAGTAAGGTAAGTTTACACAGAATTATAGGTGAGTGTTCTACTGAAAGTGAATTTTTTGCTGAGGGAAACAAGATAGAAGAGAATTGAACTGTTATTTCACTTACTACAGAAAACTAAGTAACATTATGGGTACACAGAATTCTAGGTGTCTGTTTTATTGAAAGTGAGTTTTCTTCTCAAGAAACACCATAAAAGAGAATAGAACTGGTAATTCACCCAGTATTCAAAACAATGTAATAATTTTTATGCAGAATTCTAGGTGAGTGTTTTACTGAAAGTGAGATTTCTGCTCAGGGAAACACAAGAAAGTGAATGGAACTGGTATGCAACCATTATTTGGAACTTAGTGACATACTGGTTACCCAGAATTCTAGGTGAGTGTTCTGCTGAAAGTGAGTTTTCAGCTTGGGAAAACACCATAGAAGATAATAGAATGGGTATATCAAGCAGTATTCAAAATAATTAAAATATTGTTTACACAGAATTCTAGGTGAGCATTCTTCTTAACAAGACTTTTCAGTTCAGGAAAACACCAAGAAAAGAATAGAACTGGTATTTCACCAAGTATTCAATACTAAGTAACTGCGTTACATAGAATTCAAGGGGATTTTACAACTGAAAGAGAATTTTTTCAAATATGGAAAAAAACCACAAAAGTGAATCCAACTGGTAATACACCCAATATTCAAAAATATGCAAAATATTTTCACAGAATTCTAGGTGAGTGTTCTCCTTAAAGTGAGTTTTTGCATCAGGAAAACACCATATAACTGAAGAGAAGTGGAATTCCACCAGTATTCAAAACTATATAGCATAATGGTAACACAGAATTTTAGGTGAGTTTTCTGCAAGTATTTGGCTCAGGGAAACACCATAGAAGTACATGGACCTGGTAATCCACAAAGATTTCAAACTAATATAATCATTACACAGAATTCTGAGTTCTCTTCTGAATGTGTTTTCAGATCAGAGAAGACTGTAGAAGTGAATGGAACCAGTATTCCACCAGTATTCAAAACTAAGTAAAATGATAATTTCAAAGAAATCTTAATGTTCTATTTAAACTGAGTTTTCAGCTCAAGAAAACACCATAGAAGAGAAAACATTATTACACATTATTCACAACTAAGTAACATAATGGTAACAGTATTCTAGGTGACTGTTCATCTGAAATTGAGTTTTCCACTAAGGAATGCATGATACAAGAAAATGAAACTGGTTTCCTCCAGTATTCAAAACTAAGTTACATAATGCTTTCAAAGAATTCAAGGTGAATGTTCTGAAAGTATGTTTTCAGCTCAGAGAAACAACATAGAAGTAAATGGAACTGGTATGTCAGCCAGTGTTCAAAACTAACATAATTTTTATACAGAATTCTAGGTAAGTGTTCTGAAAATGAGTTTTCAGCACAGGAAAACACCATAGACGAGAACTTAACTGCTATTTCACACATATTCAAAACTAAGTAACTTTATTGCACAGAATTCTAAGTCAGTATATAGCTGAAATTAAGTTTTCAGATCAGGAAAACCCAACAGAAATGAATTGATCTTGTATTTCACCCAGTATTCAAAACTATTTAACATAATGTTTACACAGAATTCTAGGTGAGTGTTCTTCAGAAAGTGAGATGTGAACTTAGGAAAACATCATAGAGGTGAATATAACTGATATTTTACCCAATACTCAAAGTAACATAATTACACAGAATGCCAGGCGAGTTTTCTGCTGTGAGTTTTTTGCTCAGAATAACACCATAGAAGTAAACAGAACTCTTATTTTAAACAGTATTGAACACTAAGTACCATAACAGAGGATTCTGGTTGAGTGTTCTGCTTTAAGTTATTTTTTCAGCTCAGAAAATCACAGTAGTTATGAATGGAACTGGTATTTATCCAAATATTAAGAACTAGGTAAAAGAATGGTTACAGAATTCTTGACAAGTGTTCTGATTAAAGTTATTTTAACAGGAAAACACCATAGAAGAGAATAGAACTGGTATTTCACCCAGTATTCAAAACTAAGTAACTGCTGCTCTAGTTTGCTAATGCTGCTGGGATGCAAAACACCAGAAATGGATTGGATTTTATAAAGGGGGTTATTTGGTTACAAAGTTACAGTCTTAAGGCCATAAATTGTACAAGGTAATGTATCAACAATCAGGTACATTCACTGGAGGGTAACCAATGGTGTCTGGAAAACCTCTGTTAGCTGGGAAGTCACATGGCTGGTGTCTGCTCCAGAGTTCTGGTTTCAAAATGGCTTTCCCCCAGGATGTTCCTCTCTAAGCTGAAGTTCCTCAAAAATGTCACTCTTAGGTGGTCTTTGGGGCATTTTTCCTCTCTTAGCGTCTCTGGAGCAAAACTCTTCTTTCAATGGCAAACTTCAAACTGTCTCTCATCTGCAGTTCCTCTCTTCTCAGCTCCTGTGCATTCTTCAAAGTGTCTCTCTTGGCTGTAGCAATCTCACTCCTGTCTGAGCTTATAATGCTCCAGTAAACTAATCAAGGTCCATGCTGAATGGGTGGGGTGCATTTCCATGGAAACAACCCAATCCAATGTTCCAACTTAATCCCTGCTAATACATCTGTCCCACAAGATTGCATCAAAGAACATGGCTTTTTCTGGGAGACTTAATACATTCAAACTGTCACAAGTGGTTACACAGTTCTAGGAGAGTGTTCTGCTGAAAGAGTTTTCAGAACAAGAAAACAACATAGAAGTGAATGGAACATGTATTTCACCCAGTACTCAAAACTAAGTAACATAATGGTTGCACAGAGTTCTAGATGAGTTTTTTGCCAATAGTAAGTTTTCAGCTCAGGGAAACAATATAGAAGAGAATAGAACTGGTATGACCACTAGTATTCATAATTAAGTAACATAATTGTTATACATTATGTTCTGCTGAAAGTGAGTTTTCTGCTCAGGAAAACACCCTAGATAAGAATGGTAATCCCACAGAGATTTCAAACTAAATAACATAATTGTTATACAGAATCCTACATGACTGTTCTGAATGTGAGTTTTCAGATCAGAAAAGTACCATGGAAGTGAATGGACCTGGTATTGCACCAATATTCAATACTAAGTAACAAGAATTTTATAGAGAATTCTAGGTGAGTGTATGCTTAAAGTGAGTTTTCAGCACATGAAAACAACATAGAAGAGAATATAACTGGAATTTCATAAGGATTCAAAACTAATAACATAATATTTTTGAAGAATTCCAGGTGAGTGTTTTTCTGAAAGTGAGTTTTCACTTCAGGGAAACAGCTTAGAGGAAAATAAAACTGGTATTTCACCCATTATTCAAAACTAAGTAACATAATGGTTGAACAGTATTCCACCTAAGAGTTCATCTGAAAGTAAATTTTCCACTAAGGAAAACACCACAGAAGAGAATGAAACTCATATACACCAGTATTCAAAACTAAGTCTCATAATGCTTACACAGAATCCAAGGTGCATGTTCTTATGGAGTGTGTTTTCAGCTGAGGGAAACAACAAAGAACTGAATTGAACTATTTCCCCAACATTCAAAACTAAATATCCTAATTGTTACACGGAATTCTATGTAAGTGTCCTGAAACTGAGTTTTCAGCACAGGAGAACACCATATAAGAGAATAGAGATGCTATTTCACCATTTTCAAAACTATAACACAATTGTTACACAGAATTCTATGTGACTGTAGTGCTGAAAGTGAGATCAGGAAAAAACAACAGAATTGAATCAAACTGGTATCTCACCCAGTATTCAAAACTATATAACCTAATAATTACACACAATTCTATGTGCATGTTCTGATGAAAGTGAGTTTTAAGATCAAGAAAACACAATAGAAATGCATGGAACTGTTATTTCAGCCTGTTTTCAAAACTGGGTAACGCAATATTTACAAAGAATGCTAGGTGAGTGTTCCTCTGAAAATGAGTTTTCAGCACAGTGAAACATCAAAGAAGTGAATGGAAATGGTATTTAACCCAGTACTCAAAGCTAAGTAGCATATTGTTTTAACCCAGTACTCAAAGCTAAGTAACATATTGTTTACACAGAATTCTAGGTGAGTGTTCTTAAAATGAATTTTCAACACAGGAAAACACCATAGATGAGAATAGAACTGGTATTTCATCCAGTATTCAAAATAATGTAACATAACAGTTACACAGAATTCTATGTGAGTCTTTTTTCTGAGTGAGTTTTCAGCTCATGAAAACACCATATAGTAGGATACAACAAGTATTTCACCAAGTATTCAAAATTATATAACATAATGGTTACAGAGATTCTAGGTGAGTGTTGGGCTGAAAGTGAGTTTTCAATTCAGGAAAACACAATAGGAGTGAATGGAACAGATATTTCACCCAGTATTAAAAGCTAGGTAACACAATGTTTACATGGAATTCTACATGTGTGTTGAGATGAATGTAAGTTACCAGCTCTGTAACACACTATATAAGTGAATGAACTTGCATTTCAACCAGAATCCAAAACTAGGTAACATAATGTTTATGCAGATTTTTAAGTGACTGTTCTGAATAAAATAAGTTTTCAGCTCTGGGAAACACCATGGAGTGAAAGGAACTGGTATTTAACACAGTATACAAAATTAAGTACCATAAGGGTTACACAGAATTCTGTGTGTGTTCTTTGAAAGTGAGTTTCCAGATCAGGAAAACACAATAGAAGTGGATGAAAGAAGTATTTCACCCAGTATTCAAAAGTAGGTAAGATAATGTTTACAAAAAATTATATATGTGTGTTTTGAAAGTGAGTTTTCAGCATAGGAAAAAAGCATAGAAGCAAATGGAAATGGTATTTCACTCAGTATTCAAAATTAGGTAATATATTTTTTACACAGAATTCTAGGTGATTGTTCCTCTGAAAGTGATTTTTCAGATCAGGAAAACACCATAGAAATAAATGGAACTGGTATTCTACAAAGTTTTCAAATGAATTACCAAAATGTTTACAAAGAATTCTAGATGAGTGTTCTTTGGAAAGTGAGTTTTCAGATCAGCAATACACCATAGAAATTAATGGAACTGGTATCCCACAAGTATTCAAAACTAAGTAATGCAATTTTTACCCAGATATGAAGTGAGTATTCTTAATAGAGTTTTCAGCTCAGAGTAATACCATGGAAGTGAAAAGAACTTGTTTTCACACAGTAATCAAAACTGAAAGAATCCAGACTTCAATTAAAGATAAATGGAGCAGATCTGGTTAAGACTAGGGCAAATCAGGCCAAAGGGTAAAGCTAACTGTGTTTTAAAACTTCAACTTCCATGTGAGACCAAGGGAAGAGATATTTATTTGGTGTAGGATCTATATTTTCCAAACAATATAACTTCTACTATCAGTTTGTTTCAACACCATAAGTACATGGAACTTTGAACAGGAAGTGAGATCTGGTAGTTTTGTGTAGGTTAGTGTAAAATAGTGAAATATCTCAAAGTAATTTGGACAGAGAGTAAAAATATGTATGCAGGGACCCCTGAGGAGCTGGGGGAAAATGTGGAAGTGTTGGACTTCCTCATCTGATTTGTTGCTGATGTTCTCACAAATATTGAGGACTGATGGCTTGGTATGCCAAGCCATCTATCTTGGGGCTTGCCCTTATGAAGCTCCTTACTACAAAGTAGAGGCTAAGCCTGCTTATAATTTTGCCTAAGGGTCTCCCCCTGAGTATCTCTTTGTTGCTCAGATGTGGCTCTCTCACTCTAGTTAAGCCAATTTGGCAAGTGACCTTTTGCCCCACCCTCTATGTGGGGTTTGACTCATAGGGGTGTAAATCTCTCTGGCAAGGCAGGGGTCCAGCATTGTGGAATTGAGGACATCTTCTTTACCAAAATGGGGATGTGAAATGAAACAAAATGAAGATTCAAATGGAGATTTGAAATGGAGATCTCAAATGGAGTCAAGAGGTCACTCTGCTGGACATTCTTACACACTATATAGATAAACATTTTTAGGTTTTAGTGTATTGGAATAGCTAGAAGTAAATACCTGAAACTATCAAATTCCAACTCAGTAGCCTTGACTCTTGAAGGTGATTATATAACAATGTATTTTACAAGGGTTGACAGTGTGACTGAAAACTTTGTGGATCACACTACCTTTATCCATTGTATGGAGGGAGAAGTGGAAAAATGGGGACAAAAACTAAATGAAAAATAGGGTGGGATGTGGAATGGTTTGGGTATTCTTTTTTACTTTTATTTTTTTTTTCTTATTCTCATTCTTTCTGGTGTAAAGAAAATGTTCAAAAATAGATTGGAGTGATGAATGCATAACTATATGATGGTACTATGAACAGTTGATTGTGCACCATGGATGATTGTATGATATGTGACTATATCTCAATAAAACTGAATTTAATTTAAAAAAATCCTAAGTGCCATAAGTGTTACACTGAGTTCTATGTGTGTGTTTTAATGAAAGTGAGTTTTCAGATCAGGAAAACACAATAGATGTGAATGGTAGTAATATTTCACCCAGTATTCAAAAGCAGGTAGCATAATATTAACAAAAATTCTAGGTGAGTGTTCTGCTGAAAGTGAGTTTTCAGCTAAGAAAAACACCATAGAAGTGAATGGAACTGGCATTTCACACAGTATTGGAAACTATGTAACATAATGGTTATGTAACATATATAAGGGAGAGGTATGTGATTCTTGGTGGTGGTGATGTTTTCTGACTTTTATATTTTATTTCATTTTTTCTTTTATCCTTTTTATTATTCTTATGTTAATTCTCTCTTTTTTGGAGTAATGAATGTGTTTAAGGACTGATTGTGGTTATGAATTCACAACTACATGATGATACTGTGAACAATTGATTGTTGATTGGTATGTGAAAAATATCTCTATAAAATTGCAGGGGAAAACAGAGGGATAAAGGTGCTATAGAAGACATGAAAAGAGGGATGTACCTATTCACTGTTCTCAGGCGTGTAGAATGGTGCAGCCCATCTGGAGGGTGCTGTGGTGTTTTCACAAGAAGCTAAATATGGGATTGCCATAAGATTGTACAACCTCATTTTTGGGTATATACCTGAAAGAACTGAAAGTAGGTATACAGATGGACAATTGCACACTTGTAAAGAAAGCTGTGTTGAACTTAGTTTTCAGATCTGTATAACATACTGCTTTTGCAGAGATCCACGTGACTGCTTTCAAAAAAGTTGTTTTTCAGCCCTGGGAAAACAAATAGAAGTCAATGAAAGCTGCATACAACTTAGTTTTCAGAACTGTGTAACGGAATGCTTTCACAGGTAGTATACATGATTTGCAATGGATGGACGTGGCCTAAGGGTACATCAATGGATGAACAGAATGGTGAACTGTGGAGTATGCATGCAATAGAATATTGAGTGGCTGAAAGAAGGAATGAAGTTGTGAGGCACACATACCGAATAATAAGAATAAAAATTAAAGTGAAAAAGAACAATTAAAGTTAAAACACTGGGTGACTTTTCTTTAATGCCCCCATTTTTCTACCCATCCATCCACAAACTAGACAAATGGGAGTGTGGTCCACATGGCCTTCCCAATCAAATTGCCACCCCTCATAACCTACATTTTTATACAGTTGTCTTCAAGATTCATGGGCCCTGGGTTGTAGCCCAACAGCTCCAGACATTTACTGCTAGCTATTCCAATTCATTAGAACCTAAAAAGGGTTGACTACACTTGTGCAAGAGTGCCCATCAGAGTGACACCTTGGCTGCCCCCAGAATCCCCCTGCCACTGAAGCTTATTACACTTCCTTCCACATCCCCTCCTGGTCAAGAAGATGCATTCCATCCCACAACATGGGGTCCAGACTCCTCCCAGGGAGTCACATTCTACATTGCCAGGGAGATTTACCTCCTTGGTCATCAGTTCACATGCATGGGGGAGGGCAGTGATTTCACCTGCCAAGTTGGCTTAGCTAGAGAGAGAGGGCCACATCTGAGCAACAAAGAGGCATTTGGGAGGAGGCTCCTAGGCACAATTAAAGGGAGACCTAGCCTCTCCTTTGTAGCAATAGTCTTCCCAAGGGCAAGGCCTGTGGTAGAGGGCCCAGGCCACCAAACTACCAGTCCACTATATCTGTGAGCACATCAGCAACAATCGAGGTGGGGAAGCCCAAAACCCTTGCATTCTCCACCAGCTCCTCAAGGGGATTCTGCATAAATTTTTCATTTTTCTAATTAACTTTTTTTAATCAACTATATAAAAAATAAAAAACACAATAAAAAACTTTCAAACAAACCATAACAAAGGAGAAAGAAAAAGACAACTAATTAAGATAGCTACTTTACTTCCAACATATTCCTACTCTATCCCAAGAAAATAACCTAATATAGCAACTTTTCTGTGAACTTGCTCCTACCATACCCATCAGAAATTAACAGACCATAGTCATTCCTGGGCATTTCCATAATGTTAAATTTACCCACAATAGCTTATCTCTTCTTATTGGGTTATCATTCCCCCTTCTTTAATTGCTTTCTATCGCTAGTTCACCTACATTCTACATTATAAACCATTTGTTTTACCTTTTTCAATGTTCACATTAGTGGTAGCATATATTTTTCTTTTTGTGCCTGGTTTAATTCACTCAGCATTATGTCTTTAAGGTTCATCCATGTTGTCCTATGTTTCAAAACATCATTCCTTCTTACAGCCGGGTAGTATACCATCATGTGTATATACCACATTTTATTTACCCACTCATCTGTTGAAGGACATTTGGGTTGTTTCCATCTCTTGGCAATTGTGAATAATGCTGCCATGAACACTGTTGTGCAGATATCTGTTCATGTCACTGCTTTCAGATCTTCCAGGTATACACTGAGAAGGGCAATCACTGGATCAAAGAGTAACTCTATATCTAATTTTCTAAAGTGCCAGACTGACTTCCAGAGTGGCTGAACAATTATACAGTCCCACCAACAATGAATAAGAGTTCTGATTTCTCCACATCCTCTCCAGCATTTGTAGTTTCCTGTTTGTTTAATGGCAGCCATTCTAATTGGTGTGAGATGGTATCTCCTTGTGGTCTTAATTTGCATGTCTTTAATAGCTACTGAAGCTGAGTATTTTTGCATGTGTTTCTTGGCCATTTGTATTTCCTCTTCAGAGAAATGTCTTTTCATATCTTTTGCCCATTTTATAATTGGGCTGTCTGAACTATTGTCATTGAGTTGTAGGATTTCTTTTTATTTTTAAGATATCAGTCTTTTGTTGGACACATGGTTTCCAAAATTTTTTCCCATTGAGTTGGCTGCCTCTTCACCTTTTTGACAAATTCCTTTGATGTACAGAGACTTCAAAGATTGAGAAGTTCCCATTTATCTATTTTTTCTTTTGTTTCTTGTGCTTTGGGTGTAAAGTCTAGGAAGTGGCTGCCTAATACAAGATTTTGATGATGTTTTCCTACATTATCTTCTAGGAGTTTTATGGTACTGTCTTTCATATTGATATCTTTGATACATTTTGAGTTAATTTTTGTTTAGGGTGTGTGATAGGGGCCCTCTTTCCTCCTTTTGGATATGGATATCCAACTCTCCCAGCCCCATTTGTTGCAAAGACAGTTATGCCCCATTTACGTGGCTTTGGGGGTCTTATCAGAGATCAGTCAGCCATAGATCTGGGGGTCTATCTCCAAATTCACAATTGAATTCCATTGATCAACATGTCTATCTTTGTGCCAGTACCATGCTGTTTTGACAATTGTGGCTGTATAATAAGCTTCAAAATCGGGAAGTGTAAGTTCTCCCACTTAATTTTTCTTTTTTAGAGTGTCTTTAGCAATTCAAGGCACCTTCTCTTTCCAAATAAATTTGATTACTAACTTTTCCAAGTCTGCAAAGTAGATTGTTGGAATTTTGATTGGAATTTCATTAAATCTGTAGATGAGCTTGGATAGAATTGATATCTTATTGACATTTCACTGTCCTTTCCATGAACATGGAATATTTCCATCTTTTAAGGTCCCCTTCTATTTCTTTTAATAGAGTTATGTAGTTTTCTTTGTATAGGTCTTTTACATCTTTGGTTAGGTTTATTCCTAGGTACTTGATTTTTTTAGTTGCTATTGAAAATGGTATCTTTTTCTGGAGTGTCTCTTCAATTTGTTCATTTCTAGCATATAGAAACATTACTAAATTATGTGCATTAATCTTGTATCCTACTACTTTGCTAAATTTGTTCATTAGCTCTAGTAGCTGCATCATCCATTTCTCAGTGTTTTCCAGATGTAAGATCATATCATCTGCAAACAATGGCAGTTTTACTTCTTCCTTTCCAATTTGGATGCCTTTTATTTCTTTGTCTTGCTGAATTGCCCTGGCTAGCACTTCCAGCACAATATTGAATAATAGTGGTGACAGGGGCATCCTTGTCTTGTTCCTGATCTTAGAGGGAAGGCTTTCATTCTCTCACCATTGACTACTATGATGGATCTGGTGTTTCCATATAAACTCTTTATCATATTGAGGAAGTTTCCTTCAGTTCCTACCTTTTGAATGTTTTTTTATCAAAAGCAGATGTTGGATTTTGTTGAATGCTTTTTCAGCATCTGTTGAGATGAGCATTTGATTTTTCTCTTTTGATTTTTTAATGTGTTGTAATACATTGATTTTCTTATGTTGATCCATTCTTGCATGCCAGGAATGAACCCCACTTGCTCATGGTGTATGACTTTTTTGATATGTCTTTGGATTCGATTTAAAGGTATTTTGTTGAGAGTTTTTGCATCTATATTCATTTTGGAGATAGGCCTTTAGTTTTCCTTTTTTTAGCATCTTTGCCTATTTTGGTATTAGGATTATGTTAGCTTCATAAAATGAGATAGGTTGTGTTCTATTTTCTTGGATGTTTTGAAAGACTTTAAGTAAGATTGGTGTCAGTTCTTTTTGGAAAGTTTGGTAGAATTCTGCTGTGAAGCCATCTTGCCTTGGACATTTATTTGTGGGAAGCTTTTTGATGACTGATTGGATCTTTTTGCATTTGATTGGTTGGTTGAGGTTTTCCATTTTATCTTTGGTCAGTCTAGGTTGTTCATATGTTTCCTGGAAGTTGCCCATTTCCTCTACATTATCCAGTTGTTGGCATACAGTTGTTCATAGTATCTTCTTATAATTTTTTTTTTAATTTCTTTGGGATCTGCAGTAATGTCACCTTTCTCTTTCATTATTTTTTTTACATATGTCTTCTCTCTTTTTGATTTTGGCAGTCTAGCTAGGGGCTTGTCAATCTTGTTGATCATCTCAAAGGACCAAATTTGGTATTATTTAACCTATTGTGTTTTTTTTTCTGTATGTCATTTATTTCTGCTTTAATCCTTGTTATTTCTTTCCTTCTACTTGGTTTAGGATTGTTTTTCTGTTCATTTTCTAGCTTCTTCAGTTGATTCATTAGTTCTTTGAGTTTGGTTCTTTCTTCCTTTTTAATGTATGCATTTAGTGTGATAATTTTCCCCTCAGTACCACTTTTGCTGCATCCCACAAGTTTTGGTATGTTGTGTTTTCATTTTCATTTGTCTCTATATAGTTAGTAATTTCTCTTGCTATTTATACTTTAACTCACTGATTGTTTAGGAGCATATTGTTTAACCTCCAGGTAGTTGTGAATTCTCTAAGTTTCTGATGGTTGTTGACTTCTAATTGTATTACATTTTGGTCAGAGAATGTGCTTTGAATATTTTTAATTTTTTAAATTTATTGAGGTTTCTTTTATGTACCAGCCTAGAATTTATTCTGGAGAAAGTTCCATAAGCACTAGAGAAAAATGTGTATCCTGGTGATTTGAGATGTAATGTTCTATATATGTCTGTTAAATCCAATTCATTTATCAGACTTTTTAGATTTTCATATTCCTTATTGGTCTTCTGTCTGGGTGATCTATCGATAGGAGAGAGTGATGTGTTGAAGTCTCTCACAGTTGTAGTGGAAACATCAATTGCTTCTTTAGTTTTGCCAGTGTTTTTCTCATGTATTTTGTGGCACCTTGATTAAGTGCATAAACATTTATGATTACTTCTTCTTGTTAAATTGCCTCTTTTATTAGTATGTGGTGGACTTCTTTGTCTCTCATAACATCCTTGCATTTAAAGTCTACTTTATCTGAGATTAATAATGCTAATCCTGCTTTCTTTTGGCTATAGCTTCATGAAATATATTTTCCATCCTTTCAGTTTCATTTTCTTTTTGACCCTGTGCCTTAGATGAGTCTCTTGTATGCAACATATTGTTGGTTCATATTTTTTGATCCATTCTGCCAATCTATATCTTTTAATTGGAGAATTTAATCCATTTACATTCAATGTTATTATTGTGTAGACATTTCTTGAATCAGCCATCTTATCCTTTGGTTTATGATTGTCATATATATTTTTCCCTCTCTTTCTTAATGTCCTTTAATATACCCATACTGAGTCTCTTTAGTACTTAACCTTTCTCCATCTCTCTCTCTCCTTTCTTTGTTTCTCTGTCAGTAGAGTTCCCTTTAGTATCTCAAGTAGGGCAGGTCTCTTGTTAGCAGTTTCTCTCAGCATTTGTTTGTCTGTGAAAAATTTAAGCTCTCCTTCAAATTTGATGGAGAGCTTTGCTGGATAAAAAATTCTTGGTTGGCAGCTTTACTCTCAGAATTTTAAATTTGTCATGCCACTGTCTTCTCACCTCCATGGTGGCTGCTAAGTAGTCACTACTTAGTCTTATGCTGTTTCCTTTGTAAGTGGTGAATTACTTTTCTCTTGCTGCTTTCAGAACTACTCCTTCTCTTCTGTATTTGACAGTGTGATCAGAATATATCTCAGAGTAGGTTTATTGGACATTTATTATTTGTGTATTGATGGTGTTTAGAAGATTTGGGAAGTTTCCCTGACAATTTCTTTAATACTTTTCCTATAGCTTTACTCTTCTCTTCCCCTTCTGGAACACCAATGAGTCTTATATTCCGATGTTTTATATTATCTATCAACCCCCAAGGTCCATTTTGATTTTTCAATTATTTTCCCCATTCTTTCTTTTGTTCTCTCATCTCCATTCTGTCATCCTCTACATCACTGATTTGCTGTTCAGCTTCCTCTAGTCTTGTATTATGAGTTTCCAGAATGTTTTTAATTTGGTCAAGTTTCTTTTATTTCCATAGGATTGTCTATCTTTTATTTAGTCTTGCAATTTCTTCTTTATGCTCTTCTAGGGTCTTCTTAATGTCCTTTATATCTTGTGCCATGCTCTTCTTCATGTCCTTTTTAACCTGTGCTATGGTCTCATTGTTTATCTTTTGTTCTTTAATTGCTCCAAGTACTGTGTCTCCTCTGATCTTTTGATTTGTGTGCTTGGGCTGCGTTATTGATATCATTGGATTTTTACATATTCTTTAAAATTTTCTGTTGCTTTTGAGCTCTTGGCATTTCCTTAACTTGATAGAGTTCTTTTAGGATTTATAGACTGATTAAAACCCATATCTTTAATTTGTCAGATCTACAATTTCATGAAGTACACTTTAACTAATGAGCAGGTGGTGACCATGAGCCACCTATTCCCCTCAAATCAGTTTTCCCCTACTTTGTCTTTGTGGTGAGTGGGGGTGTGGGTCTTGTGGGGTCCAACAGGTGCACCAACCCTTCATGTATAATTGGTATTTCCTGCCCTGGATATGGTGTGTGTGACTGAGTTTTTAGGGAGGGATTCAGCTTTATTAATCAAATCTCCCTGGTATTCCTGGAGATTTAAATCTGTTGCAATACTCTAACCCTTCAGTTCAGTGTTGCCATAGTTTGTATCTGCCACTGACCTGCAGGTCCTTGATACTTGTGTGTGGTTCCTGGGACTTGTGAGTGGGTTCTGATTCCAAAGTGTGAACTCCTAGGTCCTCTGTTGAGCAATGACTCTGCTATGTCACATGTGAGCACCATCTCCTCAGGGTGGTTCTGGGCTTCAGTGCTTTGTAGGGGCATTCCCAGTCTACTGAAAGGATGGGTGAGTGAGACATGTTAATTTCCCCCTTTTCACACAGCTTTGCCTTCCCGCCTCTTGGACAATTAGCTAATGGTGTGGGAAAAGCTAAAGTCCATGCCCAATTCTGTGGTGTGTTCCTGTGTTGTTGGAAACACTTCCAGTCACACTTGGTTGCTTGCGGCAGCTCTGGGATTTAGAGCTGGCACCAGGCAGGAGCATTCCCAGCCCACGTGGAAGATGGCTGTAAAGGGATGCCCCTCTTTTCTTGGGGAGTTTTGGTGTTTAGTGAATTTTCTCAGCCACTGGGCTTATTGCCTTGTGTCTCAGAGCTCTCTTAGCTCTGATCTTGTCTGGGCCCAAATTGCAAGTTTTTGAGCCTTTCTGTAATGAGCTTCTTACAGTAATTCTTTTAGAAAAGGAGAAAAAAATTTAAAAAATGGAAGGGCTCTCCTTGCAGATCTAATGGGCTATTGAAATGCTAAGAGAAAAGGCAATTAGGGCCATTAAGGAACAATCAAGGGAGCAGAGAAATTGGCTCTACAGACAAAGAAACTCACCTTCTGGATTTGCATATGAGCCTGATTCTGAGTCCTGCCCTTCCCCATTCTATGTTCACCAGAACTCCAAAAATCTCTGCTTTTATTTTTGGGTTTTCCTTGCTGTTTTTACTATCCCTATCTCCTCTCCACTGGGCTGAATGTTCCTGGATTCTCTGGTGTCTGGTCTGAGTCTATCTATGTTTGGAGTTTGGATCAGTAGAATGAGTTTCTGAAAAGAGCCACAACTGCAGTTCTCCCTTCTCATTCCCAGCACTGAAAGCTCCTCCTCCCATGGGACTGAGTCTGGCATAGAGGAGCATGGGTCCCCTGGCTATGAAAACTTACAGATTTCACTGATCTCAGCTGTTCCCCATATTCATGAGTGTTGTATGTTATATGCCCAAAATAATATTGCTCTCCGGTGTCTGGTCCACATAGATCCTGGCTTTCTACCTTCTGCCCTGGAGGAGTAACTAAAACCTACATCTCACCACTCTGCCATCTTGCCCCACTTCCAGTTATTGACTTCTAATTGTATTCCATTGTGGTCAGAGAATGTGCTTTGAATAATTTCAATTTCTTTAAATTTATTGAGGCTTGTTTTATGTCCCAGCATATGATCTATTCTGGAGAAACTTCCGTGAGCACCACAGAAGAATGTGTATCCTGGTGATTTGGGATGTAATGTTCTATATATGTCTGTTAAATCCAATTTATTTATCCAATTGTTTAGGTTTTAAATTTCCTTATTGCTCTTCTGTCTGGTGGATCTATCTATAGGAGAGAGTGATGTGTTGAAGTCCCCCACAATTATTGTGGAAACATCAATTGCTTCCTTTAGTTTTGCCAGTGTTTTTCTCATCTATTTTGTGGCACCTTTATTGGGTACATAAACATTTATGATTGTTATTTCTTCTTGTTGAATTGTCTCTTTTATTAGTATGCAGTGGCCTTCTTTGTTTGTCATAACAGCCTTTCATTAAAGTCAATTTTATCTGAGATTAATATTGCTATTCCTGCTTTCTTTTGGCTGTAGCTTGCATGAAATATTTTTTTCCATCCTTTCACTTTCAATTTCTTTGTGTCCCTGTGTCTATGATGAGTCTCTTGTATACAACATACTGATGATTTATTTTTTTGATCCATTCTGCCCATCTGTATCTTTTAATTGGGGAGTTTCATCAATTTACATTTAACATTATTACTGTGAAGGCATTTCTTTAATCACCCATTTATCCTTTGGTTTATGTTTGTCAGAAATATTTTTTCCCTCTCTCTCTTAATGTTCTTTAACATACCCATACTGAATCTCTTTAGTACTTAAACTTTCTCCATATCTCTCTCTCCTTTCTTTGTTTCTCTGTTGATAGTGCTCCATTTAGTATCTCAAGTAGGGCAGGTCTCTTGGTAGCAAATTCTCTCAGCATTTGTTTGTGAAAAATTTAAGCTCTTCCTCAAATTTAAAGGAGAGCTTTGCTGGATAAAGTATTCTTGGTTGGAAACTTTTCTCTCCCAGAATTTTAAATATGTCATGCCACTGCCTTCTCACCTCCATGATGGCTGTGAGTAGTCACTACTTAATCTCATGCTGTGTCCTTTGTATGTGGTGAATTGCTTTTCTCTTGCTGCTTTCAGCAACAATTTCTTTGAAGAGTATACAACTGCAAAGATTCTAAATTGTTCAGATTCATTGGTGCTCCAGAAGGGGAAGAGGAGGGTAAAGTCTAGGAAGACTATACAAAGAAATTGTTGGGGAAAATTTCCCAAATCTTCTAAACACAGTAAATACACAAACCATAAATGCTCAGTGAACTCAAAATAGAATAAATCCAAATAAACCCACACAAAGACATATTCTGATCAGACTGTCAAATACTGAAGAGAAGGAACAAGTTCTGAAAGCAGCAAGAGAAAAGCAATTTACCACATACAAAGGACACAGCATAAGATTAAGTAGTGACTACTCACAGCCACCATGGAGGTGAGAAGGCAGTGACATGACCTATTTAAAATTCTGGGAGAGAAAAGTTTCCAACCAAGAATACTTTTTCCAGCAAAGCTCTCCTGAAAGTACACTCTGCAGAACACTAATTTTCCATGGGGTTGTGGGCAGAGGGATGAGGAGAATCCAGAAGTTAAATTAATTTGCTTAATGCACCATCCTACAAATCCCTCTTTGAGATATATTAGATACATTAGCATATTAAAGACCAAGGTGTACTGAATTTTGTATAGTAAAAGTGTCCAACACATTTTAAATATGAATCTATTAATTTTAAAGTAACTGTTATAAAAACATTTTTAAAATGTTATTCTCAAAGATTTTCTGTTACATTTTATGATTTCTTCATGGTTATTCATAGAAAAAACATTCAAAATTCAAGACTAAAAGACTAATTGGATGAGGAGTTTTATTAAGCAGAATAAATGTTTTGTTTTTCTTTATAAATTTCTCAAAAATATTTTGATATAAAATATCCAGCCCACACAAAACAGCTATACCCATTCAAATTCCTATGTAGATTTCTGTTTCCCAAGTATGGTACTTTATATCAATTTGTCCTTCCTCATGCAGAACAAGGCCATACCTTTCTCTAGATAGTAGAAGAGAGATTCTACCATTGTGATGCCATGCAATATTTTCATCATTTTTAAATTTTTATTGAGATTGTTCACACACCATACAACTATCTGAAGATCCAGAGTGTACAATCAGTTGCCCATGGTGCCATCATACAGCTGTGCATCCATCACCACAATTATTTTTGCCAATTTTTAGAACATTTTCATTATTCCAGAAAAGAAATAAAGACAAAAAAAGAAAACTAAAATCCTCCCATACCCCTAACCACACCCCTCCATTATTGATTCATAGTTCTGGTATAGTACAATTGTCACTGTTGATGAAAGAATGTTAAAATACTACTAACTGTAGTTTTTAGTTTGCAATATGTACATATTTTTCCTATATGCTTCTCCATTATTAACTTCTAGTTATAGTGTCATACATTTGTTCTAGTTCATGAGAGAGATTTCTAATATTTGTGCAGTTAATCATGGACATTGTCCATCACAAGATTCACTGTTTTATACATTCCCATCTTTTAACATCCAGTTTTCCTTCTGGTGACATACATGACTCTGAGCTTACCCTTTCCACCACCTTCACACACCTTTCAGCACTGTTATTTATTCTCACAATGTGCTATCATCTCCTCTGTCCATTTCCAAACATTTAAGTTAATCCTATTTGAACATTCTCTCATTATAAGCAACTGCTCCCCATTCTTTAGCCTCATCCTATATCCTGGTAGCTTATATTTCATGTCTATCAGTTTACATATTACAATTATTTCATATCAGTAAGACCCTGTGATATTTGTCCTTATGTGTCTTATTTCACTCAATATAGTGCCCTCAAGATTTCTTCATCAACCCATTTTTAAGATGGTTTAGTTCACATACCATACATTCCATCCTAACAATTGTTGGTTCCCTGTATAGTTACATATTTATGTATTCAGCACCATTGCCACTATGTATATAAGACACCCCCATTTCTTCCACAAAGAAGGAGGAATAGTCAAAGAAGGCAGAGAGACAAAAGAAAAAGAAAAAAGAGAGAGAGAAAATAATTACCACTAGAAAGCAACAAAGGGAAAGATAGCATTAAACTAAAGTAGAATAAAGAGTCAGACAACTCACCTATGCCAGGAGTCCCATACCATTCCCCTATGACCCTACATATGCTTTTAGCTTAGTTATATTTTCTTTGTTATATTGAAGGAATCATAATACAATGTTTTGTTAATTATAGTCTCTAGTTTGCATTGATTGTATTTTCCCCCCAATCCCACTCTATTTTTAACATATTGCAATGTTTACATTCATTTTTCTACCTCATGTAAAATCTTATTTGTAACTTTTATTACAATCATTGAACACCCTAGGTTTCACTGAATTTTACAGTCTCAATCTTTATCTTTCATCTTTTGTTCCAGTACCCATGTGGTCTTAACCTTCCTCTTTCAACCATACTCACAGTCATCTTTGTTCAGTGGACTTACAATGCTGTGCTACTATCTCCCAAAATTGTTCTCCAAAACTCTCACTCCTGTCTTTTCCTTTCTGTCTGCAGTGCTTCCTTTAGTGTTTCCTGTATAGCAGGAAACTTGTACACAAACTCTGTCATTGACATTTTGTCAGAGAATATTTTAAGTTCTCCCTCATATTTGAAGGACAGTTTTGTCAGATAAAGGATTCTTCCAGTATCTTAAATATATCACCCCACTTCTTTCTTGTATCCATGGTTTCTATTGAGAAATCCACACATAGTCTTATCAAGCTTCCTTTGTATGTGATGGATCACTTTTTTCTTGCTGCTTTCAGGATTCTCTATCTTTGGAATTTGATAATCTGATTATTAAGTGTCTTGGCACAGACCTATTCAGATCTGTTCTGTTTGGGGTATGTTGTGCTTCTTGGATCCATAATTTTATGTCCTTCACAAGAGATGTGAAATTTTCATTGATTATTTCCTCTATTATTGCTTCTGCCCCTTTTCCTTTCTCTTCTCCTTCTGGGACAACAATGACATGTACATTACTGCATTTCATTTTGTCCTTAAGTTCCCAGAGACATTGCTCATATTTTCCATTCTTTTCTCTATCTGTTCTTTTGTGTGTAGGCTTTCAGATGCCTTCTTCTCTAATTCCTGAGTGTTTTCTTCTGCCTCTTGTGATCTGCTGTTTTTTGTTTCCATTGTGTCTTTCATCTTTTGTATTATGCCTTTCATTTCCATAGATTCAGCCAGCTGATTTTTGTACTTTCAATTTCTACCTTATGTAAACCCAGTGTTTTCATTATATGCTTCATCTCTTTTGCTATATCTTCCCTAAACTTTTTTAATTGATTTAGCATTAGTTGTTAAAATTCCTGTATCTCAGTTGAACTGTAAGTGTGTTCCTTTGACTGCACCATAACTTTGTTTTTCTTAGTGTAGGTTGTAGTTTTCTGTTGTGTAGGCATCTGTTTTCCTTAGTTACCCCAATCAGGTTTTCTGAGACCAGAACAGGCTCAGGTCTTGGAAGGAGGCAATATTATCATGTCTCCCTTAGGGTGTGTCTTAGATTGGTAGACATTGTGAGGCCTCAAGTCACTGCTTTTCTGCCCAGCAGGTGGTGCCTGTCAGCCTGTAGCTCCAGACTGGTGTAAGGATGTGTGGCATGTGGCTGTTTTCCCCCAGGCTCTAGGTTCTTGTTCTTCAGGGAAGGCAGGTAGTAGAGCTTGTTACCACCTTTTCCCTCTTAGGGAAGATACATCCCCTAGGGAGAGTTCATTTACATTTGAATAGTCTCTGTGCCTGTTCTATGTCCACCCTTGTCTGGGTCAGAGTGCTGGGAACTGAAAAGGTCTGAGGCTTTCTCCACTGAGCCAAAAAAGGGACAAACCCCCCTTCAGGGCCAGTCCACAGCCACCCTCCAGTTCTCCAAGGTCAGTCATCACCAAAAGCCTCTGTTTGCTTATTGGAGATCCATATCTTGTATTGAGCCGTCCGCATTTGTTAATTAAAACCCCAGTTGGAGCTCAGCTGAGCTATATTCATTTGCTTAGAAAGTGCTGCTCTCTGGCATCATGAGGCTTTGCAGTTTTGGCCATGGGCAGAAGGTGCTCCTGGCTTGTATTCACAGTTTTTACTTACAGATTTTATGCTGCAATCTTGAGCATTAATCCCAATTCAGTTTGGTGTATTATGATGGGACAGTCATGTTTGTCCCTGCTGCATTTATTCCAGATTATTTACTAGTTGTTCCTCATGGTTTATTAGTTGTTCCAGGGGGAAAAACTAGCTTCCATTCCTCTCTATGCTGCCATCTTCTTTGAATCATTTTTAAGCCATGAAATTTATAAAGTGACATTTATGAACTACAGAACACAGCAAGGGCATAGTAATGTGTACCATAATTTAGTGATATAGTGAACATCCACCATGTTCCAGGAACTGTTCTGCCCTCTGGAGATACAGTGGTTTCCCTCTCTTGGAGCTTACAGTAGAGCTCTTGTTTAACAAAGATGTCTTCCTAAAGTTGTCTAGCTCAGTATCTCCTTTATTTAGTATACCTATAGCAATATAGTTTGTGATAATTATATTTATTAACCACCAGATTTTGTGCTATAAATTGTATAATAATTTCCATAGCAATTTTGTGTGATAAATATTCCTATTCTACTTTGGTATGGATACCAAAGCAATGAGAATTTAAGTGAATTGTCACATATATATGAGTAGAAACAGATTCTGAATCCAGGTCAGTCTAATTTGAAAGACTATGTCTTCACTACACCATACTTCCTCTATTGACAAAGGCTAAGTCTTAAATTAAAAAAAAAATTCTGAAGAAGTATCTGAATTCCATTACTATTATTTTCAGGTATCTAACATAGAATTTGATAGAGTTTTTACTTTGGCCCTAACTTGTTCTGTCACCAAAGGTAATTTAATTTTAGTCTTCCATTTTTGCCCAATTTTTTAAAAAATATTATATCATTAAAGTCAAATGTATACACAGTAAAGGGTATAAATCATACATCTTAGAGCTTGTCGTGTTTCAGAACATGAATGCATTCATATAAACAGCATCCAGATTGTTTAAAATCCTTAAGAAGTCCTTCTGATATCCATCCCAAATATACCACTCTCTTGACTTCTAATCACAGAGATTAGTTTTGTTTTTGTGTAAATGGACACATACAGTGTTCATTCTTTAGTGTCTGGCACATTTCACTCAGCATTATGCAGGTGAAATGTATCCACATTTACATGTAATGGGACTTTGTTCACTGTCATTGCTATAGAATTCCATTGTGTAAGGGTTCTACAATTTATTTATCCATTCTAATATTAATTGGCATGGTTGTAGCTTCTAGTTTGGACAATTGTGAAAGGAGCTGCTATAAATGACCTCATATATGTCTCTTTGAAAACATTTCTGCTGTTATATATCAAAAGAGTATAATTGTTGGGCCATAGGATATTCCACACAATTGTTTTAATAGATATTGTTAAGCAATTTTTAAAGTGGTTTGACAATGTGCACTCCCACCAGTAATGTATGAAAATTCTTATTGCTCCATATTTTTACCAACCTTTATCTCTGCCTCCCCTCATATGGCAATGCCATCTCCTTTTGTCAGCTCTTCTTGTTTCTGCTGACTTCAAGCTTCTTATGTTTCCTTCTCCAGTTTCTGGCTTCTGATTTGTTGTCTTTATAAGGCCTCCAGTAAAATAGATTTAGATCCACTCTCATTCATTTGGGCAATAACTTTACTAAAAATAACTTTCAGAAGTCCTATTTACAATGGATTCACACACACATGGATGTAGTTTAAGATTAAGAACATGTCTAACTTTTACATTATTCAATTTAGCACACATGCTTTATTATTTTTCTGATTTACCATATTTTAATTTGGAAAAAATTGTTTCATGATGTCTTTTTGCTGTGCTTTAGTTTACATTTTTGTTATTTTACCTTCCTATTAATAGTCAATAAATAGTCATACTGTCTGTATGACTTTTACTATTGACTTAAGAGTTTTGTCAGAAATCTATTTTGGAGATGTTCTTAGAAATATGTAGAAATTATTTTATTATATTTACTTTGCAAGTAAAATCTCATATGTAACATTATGTTGATTAAGATCTGTTATGAACCCCTTTGTTTTATCTCATCATTAACCTAACATGAATCCCTTGTTTCAATATGTGTCTCCAAATACTTCATTTCCTTGAAGCTGAGCATTGTGATGACAAGACACAAGAATGTGGTTGGGATAGCTTTGTGAAACTTTATTAGTTGATGCTTAGAGTCTTTGCTTAAAGCCACCTTATTCTATGGCATCAATGATTTTACCTGGGTCACGTATTGCATTTGCCAATAGCTTTTCTGTAGTGACAAATAGTTTCTTTGTGACATTGCATTCACCTGTTTAAAATAACTTCATGTTCAGTTTAAATCTTTGTAGAAAATATTCTGAATTATGCACTATTCTGAATTACTGTTTCATACTTCTAATGTATCTTTAGTGTTTAAAAACCTTTGAATGAATGACCAAATATCATATTCAAGCTCATATTTATTGTAAAAATTTTGTCCTCTTTGTATATGAGGAGTATGTCATGGGTTTTTTCTCAAATGAACAGAGAAAGCCTAAGGTAATCTATAATCTGTATCTACATCTATATTTATATATATGCATTTTAAGAAAGTTTTTTCTTAAATAATATAAGATTGCAGAATTTTGACAAATGGAGGAAATAACTTATAAAGTAATACAAATATTTCTAAACCCACAACAAGCAGTGATCACTATTAACATTTTGATACATATATATGTTCCATTGATTTTTTCTAGGCACATACATTAATACATACACATGGCTGTTTTTAAATTTTGCTCTTTTTTAAAAATAATTTTTAGTCAAGTAAAAAAATGAGTTTATGCAATTATAACTATTTTGAGACATTGTTTTTTAACCACTGTATCCAGTACACTGGAGCTGGCTTATAAGAGTAGACTGTAAGCCTTTATTTCCAACTTTGAATTCAGTGGCATTTATGTAAATGGATTAAAATCATCAATGGTGGGAATATTTACACCACAAAAATGGACATATGATAGAAATCATGATTTTTTTCAGAGATCTACTTATTAATCATTTACCACCATATAATATTTCCTCACATCCCTATCTGACATTCACATTTTTTATTTCTTGTCACGGATATGGGAGGTAATAATGATAGCATGTGCTGAGGGTGGGGATGAACAAGAGGAAATATATAACAATTTTATGGATGGAAATAAACTGGGTGGAAATGATGAAATATTGTGATGAAAGAAATATATAAAATAAATAAGATACATTTTACAGAACATCCTTAAATTCTTGTGAAATGTTATTTTTAATTAATTTATTATAATTAAAATATAAACAATTTGCAAAATAATATCAAGGAAATTTATTGAAAATTCAGCATTTCTACTTGGGGAGACATTCACTTTAACATGTCCACTATCATAATGGGTTCAAGTAGACAGGGTATGAGGGGTCCTGGACATATTCTGTGGTTGAATTTGAATACTGATTGTGATCACATTTATTATCTTAATATGAAGATCATTAGAGGTTAGATTCTGTGAATTTATGGATAGAATTGGATAGAAAAATATCCCTCAACAACTCACTGTGTTGGCATATCCTGTATTTTGACACTAATAAAAAATCACAGATATTTTCAATATCTTGATGTTGCAATTATCTCAAAATATCATTTACATATCCACAGTTTGGAAGTCTGATTGCTATTAGACTCAAAGGTAGATTGTTTTATTTCCGGCATCATCAGAGAAGTATATATGCTACTATATCAGAACTTTAAAAATATATTTTATAATACCATTACAATATGATCCCTTTTAAATACTTAGTTCCTTATTTTATGCATTTTAAAACATTATTAGAGGAAAGATTCAATAATCTGTCATAGGTCTTCCTGGCCAAAACCCAACAAGACAAATAAAACAAAACAATACACACTAAGAACACTTAGCTCAGAAGATGAGTATTCATTAAATAAATTTCAGGTTTAACATTTCCTCAAAGGAAGACAAATCTAGTGACTTGAAATCATTCAGTATCCATTAGGAATTATTCCATGTTAAATGAATGAAATTAGAACAAAGGAATCATTAATAATGTTTTTAAGTTTTTGAGAAAATTCATCTCTATCTCATTTCAGAAATTGTTTATATATGTTAGAACAAGTAAACTACTAAACATTCAAATTTTATAAAGGACTTTATGGATAACTAATATACTTTAATACATCTTGGACAAAACAAATCATTTTTAGATAGACTTATTCCAGTGAATTTTCTGGTCATTTAATAAGGGTGACCACCATCTCCTGAATTTCTGGAGGGAAGATAAGTTATTCTCTCCTTAATGTATCCTATTAACTTTGATAAATTTAACTACTGAAGGGGAGTCTCCTTGAAAATGACTGATACAAAAAAGTTATCTTTTCGTTGTAATTTGGTGTGGTGATGTGATTAGGCCTCACGAAGGGAATCAGTTAAAAGTAATGTGAGCAACTTCTGATCCAAGGCTTTTAATTAGTTGAAAAAAGTAAAACAACTGGTTTATAATGTGGAATGTAGGGAAACTAGCAATAGAGAGCAATTAAGGGGGGAATGATAACTCATTAAGAATAGATAAGCTAACATGAGTAAATTTAACATTCTGGGAGTGCCCAGGAATGACTGCAGTCTGTTAATTTCTGATGGGTATGGTAGGAACAAGTTCACAGTAATGTTACTCTATTAGGTTATTTTCTTGGGGTACAGTAGGAACATGTTGGAAGTAAAGTAGTTACCTTAGGTTAGTAGTCTTTTTCTTACTCCCCTGTTATGGTTTGTTTGAAATGCTTTTTTATTGCACGTTTTTTAAAAATTTTTTTGATATATTTGATCTAAAAAAGGTGAATTAAAAAAACAATGAAAAATATATGCAGAGACCCCTTGAGGAGCTGGTGGATAATATAGGGGTATTGGGCTTCCCCATCTTGGTATTTGCTGATGTGCTCACAGACATAAGGGACCGGTGGTTTGATGGGCTGAGACCTCTACCACAGGACTTGCACTTGGGAAGACTGTTGCTGCAAAGGAGAGGCTAGGCCTCCCTATAATTGTGCCTAAGAGCCTCCTCCTGAAAGCCTCTTTGTTGCTCAGGTGTGGTCTTCTCTCTAGCTAAGCCAACTTGGCAGGTGAAATCACTGACCTCCCCCCATGTGGGATCAGACACCCAGGGAAGTGAATCTCCTTGGCAATGTGGAATATGACTCCTGGGGAGGAATCTAGACCTGGCATCATGGGATGGTGATATTCTTGACCAAAAGGGGGATGCAAAAGGAAATGAAACAAGCTTCAGTGACAGAGAGATTCCAAAAAGATCTGAGAGGTCACTCTAGTGGGCCCTCTTATGCACAATATAGACCTTTTTAGGTTCTAATGAATTGGAATAGCTAGCAGTAAATACCTGAAACTATCAAACTACAACCCAGAACCCATGAATCTTGAAGATGATTGTATAAAAATGTAGCTTATGAAGCATGAAAATGTGATTGAGAAAGCCATATGAACCACACTCCCCATTGTCTAGTTTATGGATGGATGAATAGAAAAATGGGGAAGAAAAAGAAAAGAAAAAGACACCCAGTGTTCTTTTTTACATTAATTTTTCTTTTTCACTTTAATTTTTATTATTATTATTTTTGTGTGTGTGGCAATGAAAATGTCAAAAATTAATTTTGGTGATGAATACACAACTATATAGTGGTACTTTAAACAATTGAATGTATGCTTTGTTTTGGATGACTGCATGGTATGTGAATATATCTCAATAAAAATGAATTATAAAAAGAATAGTGTGGGATTGGGGGGAATACAATCAATGCAAACTAGAGGCTAGAAGTAACAGAAGCATTGTATTATCCTTCCTTTAATGTAACAAAGGCAATATACCAAAGCTAAATGCATATGTGGGGGTGGAGAATAGGGGAAGTGCATAGGACTCCTGGCATTAGTGATTTTCTCTGACTCTTTATTCTACTTTAGGTTAATGCTATCTTTCCTTTTGTCACCTTCTATCAAGTTTTTTTGTTTGTTTCTTTGTTTTTCTCTTTCTCTTGTCTTTTCCTTTAGCTTCTCTGCCTATTTTGACTCTTC
Source organism: Choloepus didactylus (assembly GCF_015220235.1). Taxonomy (NCBI): domain Eukaryota; kingdom Metazoa; phylum Chordata; class Mammalia; order Pilosa; family Megalonychidae; genus Choloepus; species Choloepus didactylus. The sequence goes on along the minus strand of NC_051330.1, from coordinate 21,368,382 downwards.
CTCTCTCTTTGTGGAAGAAATGGAGATGTTCTTATATAGAGAGTGGCAATGGTGCTCAATACATAAATGTGTGACTATATGGGGAACCAACAATTGTTTACTTAGGATGGAGTGTATAGTATGTGAAAAAACCATCTTAAAAGAAATGGGTTGATGAAGAAATCTTGAGGGCACTATATTGAGTGGAATAAGACAGACACGTAAAAGCAAATATTGCAGGGTCTCACTGATATGAACTATATATATGTATTGTTTATATAATACATAAAATCAAAGACATGAAATATAAGTTACCAGGACATAGAAATGAGGCTAAAGAAGGGGAAACAATTGCTTATTATGAGCAGAATGTTCAACTAGTGTGAACTTAAATGTTTGCAAATGGACAGGGGTGATTGTAGCATGTTATGAGAATAACTAACAGTGCTGAAAGGTGTGTGAAGGTGGTGAAAAAGGTAAGCTCAGAGTCACACATGTCACCAGAAGGAAAGTTGGAGGTTAAAAGATCAGAATGTATAAAACAGTGAATCTTGTGGTGGACAATGTCCATGATTAACTATACAAATATTAGAAATCTCTCTCATGAACTAGAACAAATGTATGTCACTATAACTAGAAGTTAATAATAGAGAGGCATATAGGGAAAAATATATACCTATTGCTAACTATATACTACAGTTAGTATTATTTCAGCATTCATTTATCAACAGTAACAAATCTATTATACCAAAACTATAAATCAATAAAGGAGGGGGGTATGGTTAGGGGTATGGGAAGATCTGAGTTTCCTTTTTTGTCTTTATTTCTTTTCTAAAATAAATAATTGTGTTGATGAATGCATAGCTGTATAGTGGTGCCATGGGCAATTGATTGTATACATTGGATCTTTGGATAGTTGTATGGTATCTGAACAATTTCAATAAAAAAAAAAAAAAAAACTCACATGCTGAGAATACTACCTTGTCCAAATCATATTTGCAGAATTCTTAGGAAATCAAGAAATCTAAGTACACTTTCCTCCCCCAAGAAAAGCACAGTGCTTGGGAAAATTGCTTTGGCAATTCCTGATCCCTGCCCATTTTATGACAAGCCTATCTGGGAACACTTTTGGGGCAACTGAGCTGGGACCTGGCAAGTTTTCCTGGAAATTGCAATGGCAGAGCTGGTCACACTGTGAGATCCCAGAAACCCTACATGAGAACTTGCAGTTAAAGACAGCCCACCCCCTACTTAGGCTGGGTTGACTCAAGCTCCACTCCTGGTTGCCAGAACTTCACAAGGCAGGCTGGGGACCCACTCTTCCAGCTGAAGAGGGGGTGGGTGGTTACACAACAGCACTTCTGTTTCCTTCTGGTAAATTAACTTGTTTTGAGAATTTTCATTGCACTTTTGAGATTTCTCTCTGCTTAATCACTTCCTGTCCCTAAAAATAACCTCAGAGAAATCCAGTACATTTGACAGTCATGACTTGGGCTCAAATGCCATTTGTTAATTGTGTGACCTTGAGAAAATTACATCATCTCTCTGAAAATCACTTTTCTCATCTTTAAAATGGGAGTATTGAGATTCCCTCAATAATTGGCATGAGGATGGAATATGATGACTGTGAAGCTGCTTTGTAAGCTAAAAAGGCATTCTGTCTTTTTGGTATGTGGGTTTTTGCTATTTTCTGTGTGTGTTTGTGTCATCATAGGAATGCATTCAAGGAAGATCTGCTTTGGTTAATCTTTGCTAGAGACAGTTGTTTTCCAGGTAATTATGGGAATAAGGAATTTGGAAATAATATGAATGGGTCCTGCACCAAAATATCTTTATCAAAACCATGAATCCCCAATGATTTGTGGTCAGTGACATTTTGTTTTCTAAAACATGTTGATAAAGCCAGTAGCCTGGGAGAGTGGAAACAATATGAATTTCTGGGTTTAGATATGATTTCAAATCTTGGCTGCATGAAATCTTAGCTCTCTCTCTTGTAATTTGTCACTTAGCTTCCCTTAACCTCAGTTTCATCATCAGTCCCAGGAGTCAATGGAGCAATGTGTACAGCATGCCTAGCTCAGCTCCTGATGCATAGCAATAAACAATAATTTTTGCCACTCCACAGTCTTCCTTCTTTAATCAATGAGGTTGCCAAGCAGGGTCACAAATCTATGCAGCAATTCTGCTCTCCTGGGACAAGCATGTGGTTCAGGCCCAGGAGTGTCTTACATTCCTAGAGACTCCTGGCAAAGTACCCACAGGGATGAGACACCAAGGGACCTTCTAAGTAGGTGGGGAGAATTCTGTAAGCACAAACAGGTCTTTTATGGGAAAGCATAATGACTGAGTGTTGCTATATGCTTAGAATAATTGTGGCTGGTTTTCAGCAAGACAAAACATGCTCAGAGCAAGTCTTCTGGGTGAAAATGGATTCAGAACTAGAAGCACTTGTTGCATAGTTGGGGGGATAGCAGAAGATATCCTTGACACTGCAGTTTTCCACTTCTGTGGCCATGGATGATTAGTGACATCTGATTTGGCACAGAGCCTTGGCCTTAGCACTGGAAGTGTTGATGGAAAAATCATAGCATAAGGAGGCAGGAATGGAACACATCACCATTGATCCACTTCCATGCAGAAGAGGGGAAATTAAGCCAGTATTACCTCCTGAGTCCAACACTGGGTATCTTCTCCTTCAATGGCTTTGCACAAAATGGTGGCCCTACAATGAGATGTATTGGCCCCCAGAAAACCTGGCCTCAAAGTAAATCACAAGTTCCAGTTTTCTGTGTTAATGTTTGGGAGCCCAAGGAGATAGGAAGCAAGATCCCAGGGACCAGGAACAGGTGAGAAATGGAGAAGATGGAACTGTCCTCTGGCTCAATCATGAACCTCATCTCCTCTTCCAGTACGATAAATAAAATGTACAGGACTTTGGAGCTGAAACCTTATCTTATTTGCTGTTACATCCCTACTGCTTCATGTATTGTGGGGTTTCACATAGATGTGTTAGCATTGAGTGTGTTAAATTCATAGCATGTTTCTGGTACCAGGTTGCCTTGCTTTTGTTAACAGGGTAAATAAAAGTCTTTCCTTCTTCCCTCATTCTCTGGCCTTGACCCATTTAGGCACAATTGGTGGGGAAGTTGCTATTCTACCAGCCCCTTAGAAGAGTTACATATTAATGGTCACTTACATTTGTGATCATAGAATGGCACAGGTGGGCTCCTGGCATGTTCCAAAGAACATATCCAATAGATGTCCTGTGGTTTCTGAGCATAAGAGTTTCATTTGCAGCAGGACTGAACTGCCTTTGCACAACTCACCTCTTACCTTCTGGCCATTCTCCCTGGCCTTGTGATGAAGCCTAGGTGGCCAAGGCAGAATTGGATATGGACATGGAGACCCTGTCCAGGTCACTTTCTATTTCTATTTCTTGCTCCCACATAGAACATCTCAGCACACAGGATTCAAAATGACAAAATGTTTACAAATCATGGACCTTGAGGGTCAGTCAGGAACAGTCAAAACAGATGTTAAATTCATTTGTGTTTGGGGTGCTTTGACACTATCAGTCCAGGAAACAGAAAGTGCTCACTGGGGAACACCCCCCCACTCATGATTCCAGTCTCTTTGGGGAAATCTCCAAGGAATTCAGAAGCCCTTCCTTCAATAGAACAACCTCTTCACAGGGAGAACCTGAGGAGCTGAGAATGAGTTAGTTTCTTCCAACAAAATGCCAAAGATACCCTGGGCCACTGAGTTAGAAATTGTGGTTCCAAATGCCAGATGTTACATAGCATAATTCTGGGGCCTGGCTGGATAGGACTGGAATGAGCCAACCAGATTTCTGTCTTCCCTCAGGAAAAACTTATGGCAAACTTATCTTGTGCCAGGCACTTTTCATGTACTGAGGACACAGCAATCAGCAAAACAGAACTTGCCTCTCAAATTGACTGTTACTACACAGAGTTCAGAGCAGAGCACTGGGGGAGCACAGGCAAGAGGGACTTAATCCTACTTTTTTGGGGAGAAGAGAGGTTTACTCAGTGAAGGCTTCTTCAAGAAGAAAGTAAAATACCCTTCTACAAGGAAAGTACCCAAACCAGCCTGGAGTTCTGCAGTGAAAATCTGTTGATTCAGAGAAGAAAGGTTGCAATGGCCAGTATTTTATGCTGGGAAGGCTCATAGATTGTACACATGATTCTGTCTAAATGAAAATCACCCTGAAATGCTACACTAAGACACAGGAGTGAATCTGTTCCTACAGCCCTCCCAAGTCCCCTTTAATTCACCACTTCTATGATAGAACAAGTGATGTTTCCAAACAGAAAATGTGAGCATGTGACTTCTCTCTGTGAATGACTTTGAGACATTCCATTGTTGAGCAGGACAAAGTCTCAGGGTCAATGTTGCATTTTCACCTGCCCTCAATGGGCCTCTTCTCTCTCTACTCTAACCCCTCCACCTCATGGACCCTTTCCTCTGTCTCTATTCTCTATCTCACTGCACACTACTCCTGGCCATGCTCCCTTCTGCATTTGTTGCATGACCTGGTACTCACTTATTACCTGCTTTGAGGGCAGATTGTGGGGAAAGTGTTCTAGAGGCATTCAGGAGCAGAAATATCTGAAGACACAATTCTCAATCCTGTTTAGGAAGATCTCAGCTTCCAAGGCTGCTGTAAGGCTCAGAGATTCATGCTCTTTATGGAGAAGTTGAATCAAGTTGATCTCCCCCACACTTCCCCATCTCCCCACCATCAAATTATGCTTCCCTGCAGAACTAATTTTCTCTTACGGGTCTTGGCTAGGGAGATTCCACAGCCCCCAGTGATTCTCCTTCATTCAACCATTTGAGACCACAGAAGAAGACTAAAGGGGGAACATAGGGATACATTTCTGGGTGACTGTCAAGTTAGTGCTTTGCACATACAATAGTCCAGTTTGGTGGACAGGACCTGGGGTAGTTGGGTGGGTTTTCCAAGCCCAGGACTGCAGGGGATTCAGCAAGCTCTTCAGTGTGATGTTCATTATTTTGAGAGTGAAGAGCAGAGAAGATCCCCCATTCCCATTCAGGTCCTTTGGTTCCCTTTTCTGTAAATCAAGAATTCAATTTTTATGGTTCCATACAAGCTTCATGGAAAGATGCTTTTCCTAGGCCAGAATGCCTGGGCCCAGACACTGAAACAGAAATAAAAGTAGAGCATTATTTGGGGAAGCAGTCTTGGGAGTGAAAGAAGTAGGACTGGGCAGAGATATAAATTGTGAAGCAATTCCAGCAGGGGCTGTTCTGAGCATGTAGGAAGCAGTGGGGCTGCTAAGGCCCTTGAGAGTTCTCTCAAATTGGAGCAGGGGACTGAGTTTTGTATACTGTCCCTACAACCAGCCATTGGATGCAAGATGTTCCCCAGGCAGAGCAGAACAAAGGCCTCCTTATTAAGGACCAGGCATTCCACCACAGGGAAGGGCTTGTGGACATCAGGGTTTGCTATCAGGGCACAGAATTTCCAGATTTCACACTGTGGGCCAAGCACATGCTTCATGTTGAGAGAACCACAAAAAAAAAACAGAATGGAACTTTCATCAAAAGACTGAAAGCAATGGCACAAACATGGAAATCAGAATGGCAGAATATAGTTTAATGACATATCAATGTAGCAATGAGTGAAGTTAAGGACAGCAGCAGGAATGACAGCTCATGCCTCTGTGATGCAGTCACCTCATTTCATGCTAGTGCCACAATCAACAGAGTGCAGGACAATGTTGACCAATGAAGGTGGATGCCCCTTCATTTGAAGATATTCCAAATGAAGAGAATGAAAATGATTTAATGAGGTTTACACAGGCCAAACAGATACAAAACTGGGACTTCTCACCTTTTGATTTCATTTCCAAATGCTCATGGGCTTATTGCTGCTCTTGGGAAAAAACAGACTCAAGGCCTTCTTCCTCCATGTGGTAGTTTGAAGTTGTATGTATCCAGAATCCCAGCAAAACATGTTCTTAAACTTAATCCACTACTGTGGGTGTGGACCCATTATAAATAGGACTTTTGATGAAGATACTTCAGTTAAGATGTGTCCTATGTCAGTCAGGATGAGTCTTAATTCTTTTACCAGAATCTGACATAAGGGAAAGCCAGGCAACCAAGAAGCTGAAATCAAGGACACTCAAAAGAGAAGAGAAAGTCCAATAGAAGCTGCCATGTACCTTGCAGTTAGACAGAGGCGCCAAGGATCCCTGACATCTGGTATTTGGCAAGAAAGCATTGCCTCAAAGATGCCTGGATTTGGACACTTTCTCAGCCTTAAATCTCCACATAATAAATTCCCATTATTTAAGCTGAACCACTGAATGTTATTTGCCTGAGCTGCCTAGTAGATTAAAACTCTCCAAATCCCACAGACCATTCCAGCACACCTGCCATGAGCTTCTCTCCACACCCAAATTCTCAGCTGGTCTCAGCTCTTCCTACATTATTTCAGGCTTCAGGTCCTTTTGCAGGAGCCCCACTGCCTGAAGGTGGCATTCCTTTCCATTCTTACTGCCTAGCCAATGTCACCTCCTGTATGAGTCCTTCTCTAGCATCCCTTCTGAATCAGATCTTCCCTTCTTGATAGGGAAACAGAAATTCCATGATAATATTATCATGGCACTTCCCCTTGTATTAGTTACTCACATTGGACTATGAGCTAACTGATTGCAAGTTCTGGAAACTGGCATAAGGCATTTCACAGAGAACAGGCACAGAAGGTGCACTAATGTGTAGGCAACTGCAAGAGTATATGAGAGAAGCAAAATGTTCAATTATTGAATGCATGAGGAAATTTACCACATCCCAGAAGGAAATGAGCTGGGTACAGTGCCCAAAGTAACTGGACAATTAATATTCACTACAGAAACTTCTGGAAGCCCTGAGCCACTGACTTGGACTCTTGGAGGGAGTTAAATATCAGTGTCAGTTTGATGAGGACCAAGGTCATCTGTACTTGCTTGTGTCACTGTGGGCTGTGAACACACAGTGCTACAAGAAGACAGGGTGTCCAGATGATCTTCAGCTTCCCCCTATGATTTAGAGAACCTCAGAAATTCTCATTTATTTTGACTGCTTTTTTTCAGAGGAGTAAATGTGGATTCCAGCACTTTTTACTTCACTGGAGCCAGGGCTCAGCAGCATTCATGGTCCACACTCTCACCCTCTATGTCCATGGGGAAGTAGTGCTTAATAATTTCACCCTTTTTCTGGTCTGCATGGAGATATTGACCAGAACTAGTTCAGAATCAAGCATAGACCTAAGACCAAGGAAAAAAATGCAAGATTATTCACAGCTATAAAGAAAATCAAAACAAAGCCCACCAAGTTCAGGAAGGGCAAATTAAATTCAACCTAAAACACAGGAACTGGGGTTTTCTCTTTCATAAGATTCCTCAGTAAGCAATGGAATGAGGATTTGGGCTGGGTGACCCAAGTCAGTAACTTAACCACTCTGAGATTTGGGATATTTTCCCCTGGGGAAAAATATATTTCACCTTATAATAGAAATACCCCCCCCCATTTCCTCCCAGGATTGTGAAAGGAGGTAAATGTGAAATAGGATGATGCTTTTGTAAACAATGAAGTTATGCAAGCATGAGTCATTCTTAGTAAGAAATAGCAACAATACTATTAGGTTGGGAGATTGGGCCTAAAAGAAAAATTCTGGAACTCTCTTTCTGAAAGTTCACTTTAAAGCACATAGGAATACTTTCTTTTTAATAAAGGGAGTGGACAAGATTAAAATGAAAAAAAAAAATGAAGAAGAGAAAGCATGTCTGCCCTAATTATTTAGTGAGCTCCCTTTAGAGATCTGCATGCATCATGCCAATTTTGAGCATAAATATGGATTTGGTCCTATTTGGTTTGCTCCTGACCAAATTCAACTCTGAAATATACTTCACTCAGATAATGATTATCAATCTGCTAATATGATATAGGTTCCAGTTGCTTTTCACTTGTGGTGTAAATGGAGAAAGAAGCTGCTTGGTAGAAGCACTCAGCTGGGTTTGAATAGTTGGAAAATTTTGGATGCTACTGGAAGTCACTGATGTTGTAGTCAACAAGACAGATGTGAGTATGGATTGTCAAGCAGTGCCAAGAGTGACATTTTCATAAAAAAGAGCTGTGGAAAATGTTGAGAAAACCTATGGCTCTCTGAGCATCATTTATACCAAAAGTTTCTGCCACAGTGATTCCCAAATATCAGGGTGGGCATGCTAGAATAACTTTTAAGCTGGATGCTTAGGCTGACCATCACACAGTTCAGGGAGCTGCTACCTTGTCACTTTATACTCTCCTTTGCTGTTCTTAAACCCCTTCTGTGTTCTGGGGAGGAAAACAAACTCCTGACCTCTCAGGGCAGGTTTCAGAGAGTAGACGTCCTATAATGAGCACCTAAAGACCCTACTAGGGGCACTCATTCCCTGAGATTTATCTACTAGGGCTAAATTGCATTTGGGGAAGTTTCTTGTTTCATCTTTTCTAGTCTCTGTCTTAGATCAAAGGAAAAAGTCTGATCATTTTATAATTATTTCATTATGTGTATTCAACCTTACATATAATTTGCCATCTGTACATTTCAAAGGTTTGTTTGAGATTTTCAATATCTGTATCTGTGAGCATCTGCTGAGAAAAATATAGCCACCATATAGGGAACTGATGACAATAATCCTTCTACTCATTCATTTATTTATTCTCTATGGAAATGTATTAACTGCCTTCATGTTCCAGGCACCATCTTAGTTATTCAGTTTGTAACATTGGACCAAACTAGTGAAAGTCCATCTGAATGGAAGTTAACATTTTAGTGAGGGTAGACAGAACACAACTAAGCAAAATATGTAGGATTTCAGTGGTGATAAGTGCTATGAAATAAAATAAAAGGATATTTGCATACTGATGTTTAGACTGGAATTATTCACAATTATGAAAAGACAGAAGCAACCCATGTGACCATTAATCATTGAAAGGATAAACACAATGTGATATATACACACAAAGGAATATTATTAAGCAATAAAAGGAAATGAAATTCTGATACATAGAAAAATGGATAAACCTTGAAAACATCATGTTGAGTGAAAGAAGCCAGATACAAAAGGACAACTAATGTATGAACTCACTGATCTGAAATAATTAGAATAAGCAAATTAATGGAGTAAGATTCTAGAATATAGGTTAACATGGAATGTGGTGGGTGTAGGGAATAGGGAATTAATGCTTAAAATGTACAAAGTTTTTAGTTGGAATGATGGAAATCTTTTGGAAATTGGTGGTGGTGATGGTATCACAACATTGTGAACATAATTAATAGCAGTGAAATATATATTTGAATGTGTTTAAAAGGGAAAATTTTGGGTTGTATGTATATATTACTAGAATAGACATCTATAAAAATAAAGTGGAGAGAAAGTGTTTGGTGTAGGGTTTGCTATTTGAGGAAGAGTGATTAGTGAAGGAATTCCTAAGAAGCCGATACTTAAGCAAAGACCAATGGCAAGGGAGTAAGCCATTTAGGTAACTGGATGGGAAAATTTGTTGATGCAGATGGGAATACAGAAAAGGACAAGCTAAAGTGTACAAGCCTCTTCTCTTGCATCACCCTCAAAAGACACAGACTAGGATTCACAAGTTATACTCAGCACAAAGTAGGGCTGATCAATAGCCAGAGGAGAGACTTAGGGATGAAATAGGGTCAGGTGTGGGCAGAGGGATGGAAATATCTCAAAGTGTAGAGGGTCTGTGATGAGCTTAGAGATGGAGTGCTTCAGGTGTGCTGTTTGAGGTCAAAGACAAATCTCCACCTGCAGCCATCTCCTCTCCACCCTGGTCTTGACCACCACACTGAAACTGCCCCCCCCAGCAGACAAAAATAACTCATGAGCAGCATATAAGTCAGGTATTTAGAAAACCATAAAGGGGAGCAGGGCAAGATGGCCGAGTGGTGAGTTGTAGGTTTTAGTTACTCCTCTAGGGCAGTAGGTAGAAAGCCAGGAACTGCATGGACTGGACACCAGAGAGAAATTTGACTTTGGGCATATTTTATACAACACTCACAGATGCATGGAACTGCTGAAATCAGTGAAATCTGCAAGTTCTTGAAGCCAGGGTACCCATGCCCCTCCCTGCCAGGCTCAGTCCCATGGGAGGAGGGGCCATCAGTAATGGGAATGAGGAGGGAGAACTGCAGTTGTGGCTCTTATTTAAACCTCAGGCTGCTGATCCAAACTCCAAATATAGATAGACTGAATCCAGACACCAGGGTATCTGGGAGCAGTCAGCCTGGTGGAGAGGAGATAGGGCTAGAAGAAACAGCAAGAAAAAAACCCAAACCTAAAAACAAAGACCTTTTGGAGTTCTGCTGAACATAGAACAGAGAATGGCAGAGATCAAACAAAGTCAGGCTCATATGCAAATCCTTGTCTGAAGACCCGGTTTCTCTCCTTTCTTGATTGTTCCTTAATGGCCCTAATCTCCTTGTCTCTTAGTATTTCAACAGTCCATTAGACCTTCAAGGGGGGTTTTCTTGTTTTTTTTTTCCTAACTCTTTCTCTTTTTCTAAAACAATTACTATATGAAGCCCATAACAGAAAGCCCCCAAAACTTGCAATTTGGGCCCAGAAAAGAGCAGAGCTAAGAGAGCTCTGAGACACAAAGCAATACATCCAGTGGTTGAGAAAATTTGCAAACATCACAACATCCCAAGAAAAGGGGCATCCCCTTACAGCCATCTTCCCAGTGGGCTGGAAACACTCCTGCCTGGGGGCAGTGCCACAGCCCAGAGCTGCCCCAAACAACTCAGTGTGACAGGAAGTGTTTCCAACAATACACACACACACACCCCACAAAATTGGATTTGGAAAATAGCCTTTTCTGCACCCTCAGCTAATTGTCCTGAAGCTGGGAAGGTGGAGCTGTGTGAAAAGGGGGAAGTCAACACACTTCATTCAGCCATCCTTTCAGCAGACTGGGAACACCCATACACAGCCCTGCAGCCCAGAACCTCCCTTGGTGGACAGCACTCATCTGTGATGTAGCACAGTCATCCCTCAGGAGAGAACCTAGGAGGGCATGGCTTGGAAGAGGGACCCATACACAAGTCCCAGGGACCATACACCAATACCAAGGACTTGTGGCACATTGGAAGAGACAAACTGTTGCAAGACTAACCTGAAGGATTAGACTATTGCAACAGCTTTAACTCTCCAGGAACACCTGAGAGATTTGATTATTAAGACATGCCCCCTCTTTAACTGCTCAGACAGAGGTCCCATATGCAGGGTGGGCAACACCAACTACACATGAAAGCTTTGTGCACCAATTGGACCCACAAGACTCACACCCCCACCCACCACAAAGACAACATTGGGGAGAACTGGCTTGAGCAGAATAGGTGGCTTGTGGATGCCAAATGCTGGTTAAAGTATACTCCACAAAGCTAAAGATCTGACAAATGAGAGATAAGGGTTTCAATCAGTCTGCATATCCTAAAAGAACCCTATCAAGTTAAGCAAATGCCAAGAGGCCAAAAACAACAGAAAATTTAAAGCATATGTAAAAACCCAATGATATGAATAACCCAAGCTCAAACACCCAAATCAAAAGATCAAAGGAGACAGAGTACTTGGAGCAATTAATCAAAGAACTAAAGATGAACAATGAGACCATGGCACAGGATGTAAAGGACATGAAGAAGAGCATGGCACAGGATATAAAGGACACAAAGAAAACCCTAGAAGAGCATAAAGAAGAAATTGCAGGAGTAAATAAAAAAATAGATGACCTTATGGAAATTAAAGAAAATGTCCACCAACTAAAAAGAATCTGGATACCTGTAGTACAAGACTGGAAGAAGCTGAAGAGAAAATCAGTGACCTGAAGGATGACAGAACAGAAAATGAAAGTACAAAAGAAAGAATGGGGAAAAAATAAAAAAATTTGAAATGGACCTCAGGGACATGATAGATAACAGAAAACATCTAAATATGACTCATTGCTGTTCCAGAAGGGGAAGAGAAGGGTAAAGCCCTAGGAAGATTATTCAAAGAAATTGTTGGGGAAAAGTTCCCTAATTTTCTAAACACCATGAATACACAAAGCATAAATGCCCAGCAAACTCCAAATAGAATAAATCTATATAAACCCACTCCAATACATATTCTGATCACACTGTCAAATACAGATGAGAAGGAGCAAGTTCTGAAAGCATCAAGAGAAAAGCAATTCTCCACATACAAAGAAAACAGCATAAGTCTACGTAGTGACTGCTCAGCAGCCACCATGGAGGTGAGAAGGCAGTGGCATGACATATTTAAAATTCTGAGAGAGAGAAATTGCCAACCGAGAATTCTTTTTTCAGCAAAGTTCTCCTTCAGCTTTGAGGGAGACCTTAAATTTTTCACAGAAAAACAAATACTCAGAGAATTTCCTAACAAGAGACCTGCCCTACTCGAAATACTAAAGGGAGCCCTACCAAGAGAGAAATAAAGAAAAGAGAGAGATATATGGAGAAATGTTCAGTACTAAAAAGATTCAGTATAAGTATATTAAAGGACATTAAGAGAGAGAGGGGAAAATATATCTGACAAGCATAAACCAAAGGATGAGGTGACTGGCTCAAGAAATGCCTTCATCATAATAAAATTGACTGTAGATGGATTAAACACCCCAATCAAAAGATATAGATTGGCAGAATTGATAAAAAAAAAAATGAACCATCAATATGTTGCTTAAAAGACACTCATCTTAGACACTGGGACACAAAGAAATTGAAAGTGAAAGGATGGAAAAAAAATATTTCATGCAAGTTACAGCCAAAAGAAAGGAGTAGCAGTATTAATTTCAGATAAAATACACTTAAATGCAAGGATGTTATGAGAGACAAAGAAGCCCACTACATACTAATAAATGGGGCAATTCAACAAAAGAAATAGCAATCATAAATGTTTATGTACACAATCAAGGTGACACAAAATACCTGAAAGAAACACTGGCAAAACTAAAGGAAGCAATAGATGTTTCCACAATAATAGTTGGAGACTTCAACACATCACTCTCTCCTATAGATAGATCAACCAGAGACCAGTAAGGAAATTGAAAACCTAAACAATCTGATAAATGAATTGGATTTAACAGACATATATAGAACACTACATCCCAAATCACCAGGATACACATTCTTCTCTATTGCTCACAGACCTTTCCCCAGAATAGGTCATATGCTGGGAAATAAAACAAGACTTAATAAATTAAAAAAAATTGAAATTATTCAAAGCACATTCTCTGACCACAATGCAATACAATTAGAAGTCAATAACCATCAGAGAGTTAGAAAATCTGCAAATAACTAGAGGTTATACCACATGCTCCTAAACAATCAGTGGGTTAAAGAAGAAACAGCAAGAGAAATTGGTAAATATTTAGAGATGAATGAAAATGAGAACACAACATACTAAAACTTATGAGATGCAGCAGAAGTGGTACTGAGGGGAGAATTTATAGCACTAAACACATACGTTAAAAAGAAAGAGAGAGCCAAAATCAAAGAACTAATGGATCAACTGAAAAAGCTAGAAAATGGACAGCAAACCAATCCTAAATCAAGTAGAAGAAATGAAATAACAAGGATTAAAGCAGAAATAAATAACATAGAGAACAAAAAACAATAGAGAGAATAAATAACACCAAAAGTTGGTTCTTTGAGAAGACCAACAAGATTGACAAGCCCCTAGTTAGACAGACAAAATCAAAAAGAAAGAATACCCATTTAAACAAAATAATGAATGAGAAATGTGACATTACTGCAGATCTTGAAGGAGTTAAAAAAATTATAAGAGGATACTATGAACAACTGTATGCCAAGAAACTGGATAATATAGAGGAAATGGACAATTTCCTTGAAACATATGAACAACCAAGTCTGGCCTGGGAAGAAATAGAAGACTGCAACAAACCACAAGCAAGGAGAGCCAATCAGTCATTGAATAGCTTCCCACAAATAAATGCCCTGGGCCAGATGGCTTCACAGGGGAATTCCACCAAACTTTCCAAAAAGAACTGACACCAATCTTACTAAAACTCTTTCAAAACATTGAGGAAAATTGAATACTACCTAGCTCATTTTATGAAGTTAACATCAATCTAATACAAAACCAGGCAAAGATGCTGTAAAAAAAAAAAAGGAAAACTACAGGCCTATCTCCCTAATTAACATAGATGCAAAAATTCTCAACAAAATACTTGCAAATTGAATCCAAAGACACATTAAAAAATCACACACCATGACCAAGTGGGGTTCATTCCAGGCATGCAAGGATGGTTCAACATAAGAAAATCAATCAGCTCTGAGGACTCGAGCGGGGACTGCACCCGGCGCGGCCGCCCAGCTCCGGGCCCCAGGCGCCTGCTTCGCCCCCGGGATCCCCTCGCCGCCCCCCTGCCGCCTCCCCGCGGTCCCCTGCGAGTTCCCGCGCCATGAACCCTGCGCAGGGAGAGCAGGGGCGCCGAGAAGGCGCGGCTTCGCAGGCGGCGCGGGACCGGGTCCCCAGTGAAGCGCTACATCCGCAAAGGCGTTCCCCTGGAGCACCGGGCCCGCATCTGGATGGGCGTGAGTGGCGCCCAAGCCCAAATGGAACAGAACCCTGGCTACTACCACAGGCTCCTCCAGGGAGAGAGGAACGACAGCTTGGAGGAAGCAATCAGGACAGATATGAACAGGACCTTCCCAGACAATGTAAAATTCCGAAAAACTTCAGATCCCTGTTTACAAAAGACCCTGTACAACGTGCTGCTGGCATATGGGCATCATAACCGAGGTGTGGGGTATTGCCAGGGAATGAATTTTATAGCAGGATATCTGATTCTTATAACAAAGAATGAAGAAGAATCATTTTGGCTACTAGACGCTCTTGTTGGAAGAATATTACCTGATTACTATAGCCCAGCGATGCTGGGTCTGAAGACGGACCAGGAAGTCCTCGGTGAGCTGGTGAGGATGAAGATTCCAGCAGTGGCTGACCTGATGGAGGGGCACGGTGTCCTGTGGACCCTGGTCGTATCTCGCTGGTTTATTTGCCTGTTCATCGATATCCAGCCTGTGGAGACTGTGCTCCGAATTTGGGACTGTTTATTCAATGAAGGCTCAAAAATTATCTTCCGGGTGGCCTTAACGTTAATTAAACAACATCAGGCCTTTATTTTGGAGGCCACCAGTTTTCCAGACATTTGTGATAAATTCAAGCAGATTACAAAAGGAAATTTTGTAACAGAATGTCACACATTTATGCAGAAAATATTTTCAGAACCTGGACGCTTATCCATGACAACCATTACCAAGCTTCGAGAGAGCTGTCGAGCCAGGCTGCTCACTCAGGGGTAAACCATCCGTCTCCGCAATTACACATTCCTCCACTCTTTGCACTGACAGTGAATCATTTCCAGAGTTGACATGACCAGTTTTTACTGCTTCCCTTTTTAGTGTTGTAAATACTTGATGTCACTACACTTTAGTCATGCTTTTTTAAAAGAGAGATTTAAAATCATGTCATTCTACGACTCTAGGATTGAGTTGTCATAACTTTCTAAAGAAATTTTCCTGAGACATTAATAATAATACATATAATATGTGCATTTGTATTTAGAAGTATGCCAACACCTGAGTTTATGATTATCAGCTTGTCGGCAGACAAAATTAAAATCAAAAGAGTGAACTGTCACTATTATGTTATTGATGACAATTAAAATATTAGTCTAGTCCCTTCTTTTCTGTGGCAGAACATTTACTTTTATGTAAGGTTTGGATATGTGGCAAGTAATTTCTCTTTAGAAAGGGTAATTAAAAATTTATTTTCAAAGATTATTGTGTTACATGAAAATAAACCAGATGTAAATGTGTAACCCTTAGGAATGGGATGTTTGAATCAGGCCCATGAAAGCCTCAGTCATTTCATCCTGGGTTTCAAGACAGTCCTCTCAGGAGAAAGGTGTTTAAAATGGTGGTGCTGAGGTAAGGCTGCCCAGGAGCCCACAGCCTCATCTGGAGGAAGGCAGGCTTGGGAATGGTGGGAAGCTGCCTGAAAGGTGCAAGACAGACCCAGCTGGAGCATCTCTGGCAGGGCAGGAGCCCCCTGAGTCTCCCCAGCCCTGACTCCACTTCATTTCTTCAGCCTCACTGCCTGAAATAGGGATTCTGCCTTGGGGCTGGATTGAGAACTCTCGGCAGAGCTGAGCCCTGGCTGGCCTGCTGATGGCTGTACCCAGGCTTGCTTACCCCACTCAGGTTTAACCATCTGCTGTTACTTGTAAACACCCTAGTTTTTCCAAATAAATAATCAGTCTGGCAGGAAAAAAATTCACCTTCATTCTGTTTCTGAATTTCCAGTTATGTTTTAGCACCCCTTACAGATTTCTGTCCTGACTCCTGCTCAGTTGATTGGCTTCTTAAATTACATGTCTTCATGAAAGTTTCACTTCCCTTCAAAGAGGAACAGGGGAATGAGAGTCGATACTGAATTCACTCTGAACTCTGGAAGTGTTTTGTGAAAGGAAGCATGGTTTCACCATATTGATAGATCCTCGTCCAGAGCAACAGCCTGGAGGATTGCAAGAGCCCTGTCTAAGGGGCCCCAAGTTCTGGATTCTGGTTCAGGCTCTGCACCTACTTCCTTGTCTCACCAGACAGATCATGGTAAACTCTTGGGACCCCCGTCATCACCTCTACCGTACGACAAACAGACAGTCACTACGATGGCTTCCTTCCCTTGAGAAAAAGAGGAGCAGATGTCAAGAGCCTATCCATGAATGAAGATGGAGTCAGGACCAAAATACAGTAATGTCCCAATTAATAACTCTGATATTGTTACCAGGTTTGCTGCTAGGAAGTGAAACAGTGGACTGTACTTTTAATCACATCGTGGCTCTCGATCAGTCATGGTCTGGGGAAGTGAAATGGATCATAGAGATCCTGGGGTCTGCTTTCTTAACTCACAACTAAAAAAAATAACTGAGAAATCAAGTGACTTGGACTGATTGGAGTTGCTCATCACTGGCCCAGCAAGCCTAGAATCTGGCTTACCGATAATCATTGATTCTTTCAATCCCCAAATTCTTATGGAAGCTAAAGTGGTGCTTATTGCCTTATAAGAACGGATGTTTGCTTTCTTGGTGGACTTGAAAATTTTGTGATCATCCTCTGCCATGTGGAAGGACACGATATACAAATTTGTATGTATGCAGCACAGCTGTTTAAAAGACTGGTCTCATAAATGCATAATTGTTAACACTTCAACACCAGCTGCGTAGCTCTCCCTCAATTCCAGGACTTGGTGAAGCACACGCTACCTTGGACAGGATGAGGCTGGCATCTCTCCAAGGCAGTTCACTGGAAGCAGTTTTATCTAAACTAGCTGGTTGGATTTCTTAAGACCTCACAGACCCTCTGAAAGGAACCCTCAAATTGCCAAGGTTCCTCTTCTTGAAATACAAACATCTGGAATCTCTGCATCAGGTTCACCCAGTAGTTGGTGCTTCCTCAGTGCTAACCTGCCTGGGTATTAACTATTCATCGCCTCACATCACTGCTTTCAAATCTGCTAGGGAAAGCAGTGTTGTCCACTTTGGGGGTTACCACGGGGCGCAACTCATTTACATGATAGGCTCTTCTGAGCTCAGTTTGGTTCCTTGGTAGCTTTTGTCCTGTCAGGCAGAGACTACTGCCTGCTTCAGCAAATGCTATTACTTTAACGTTCTCTTAACTTTTATGCTGTGAATCACAAAACATCTGCCAAGACCTGAACACTGGCATTATAGAGGCCATGACTGTTGGTTTCTCTCTCCTTTCTGGAATAGGCAAAAGGATCATTTCTTCATCATTTTAAATACTTGATAAACTGTCCAAGATCTCATCTATTTCTTTAGATTTGGGAAATTAATTAGAGAGACATATCACCAACTTCCTAACTCTTGGGATTGTTTTGCTATTTGAGGGCCTTAAGAAACTCCATCCTCTGGGATCTTGAGAATTTTTACTTCCTTAGCAACAACAGATTGTTGACAACTTAAATCCTGTTCTGAGCTCAGTGTCCCTGTTCACATGGACTGTGCTCTTCCGCACTTGATTTGAAGAGGACTGCTAATCAGCACCAAGTATGGACCCAGCACGCATGGCAAAATAATTATACAGGGCCACATCAGGTTTTACCAAAAGTAAATCCCATACTCCCAGAGTAAAAATTCACATGGAAGCCCTTGGAGCTTGACTGTAAGGTAAGGTCCAGTTTTGACAGCAGACTCCAGGACAGGATTTTTTGATGCAGGTGTGTGATGATGTAGGTCAGGGGAGCTCAAATTCTGGGGGCTATCGGCAGGCTTTCTCAGCTTTACAAATCAAGGTCTGCAGCCCCTGATAATGCTTTGTATTTGCTTAAATAAAAAACAAAAACAAATTAAGCAATTAGGAACAAATGAAATACTGCTGTGCAAGCTCTTCATGAAGAACCTGAGGTAGCAGTGACTTGGCCTACAGAGTGGGCCAGGTGGGAGGGGAGGGCAGCATTTTAAATGCGTTATCTGCAAAACCACAGACTTGACTTGTCCTTTTAAACATACTGGTTCACAAGCTGAAACTGGATCAGCACACCACGGAGCCCCTCTGTTTCAGATGTTCTTGTTCAGAACCTGCGGTCCTTTGACAGATGAGATGGCAGTTTTCAGTACTACAGAGAAGCCACCTGCTCTGGCCTCTTCTCTCCACTGCATCCTTATTTTTAACTAGTACATGTTACTCATGACATAGATGGATGTTTGCTAGAGGCCACAACTGTTGGCCTTATTCTTATAATTTAAGACTGAATTTAAGAGAAAACTAATGTTTTCTTGCAGTTAGTAGCCAAAAGAATGGCTACAAAGTCCTCTTCTAAAACCAGGTGTCACTTTGAGCAGACTACCTCCTCACCCTTCCCCAGAGTGTGGCTATTGCTGTTATACACTTAACTCCTGACTATTCTTAGTGAACTTTTAACTTACAAGTAAGATCAACATCATTCTGTCATGGTCTTTCGTTTTTAGCTGACAAAAGTACTATGTCCAGACAAATAAAGAAAGAGAATTTTTATTAGCATTGTTACAGGCAATGCATTACATATGAACTGATCCTTGAAGTGTACAACCCCAACCAAGCTGTAAGCGGATAAATCAGTAGAGTGAAATCTATATTGTACACAAGTGCAGAAATAGGAGCACCCTGAACTTCAAACAGAAGACTGAAAATCACTTTACAAAAAAATAAAAATAACACCCATTTTTATATTTTAAAAAGTGCCAGTTCTTAAGTGGCAGAGCATCAAAAATACCAAAGATATGCCCAATTAAGTCTGTAATGCTTGAATGATGAATGCTGCACACCCTGTACGGTCCAGCCTGTCCTGGTTTTCAAAGCTTAATTTAAGCATTTCATAGTTTCATCTTTTGGAGTACTTTTACGTTTTTCTTCTTCTACGTAACAATTACCTAGCTTTCATCAATTTTAAGTATTAAGACCAAGCATTTTCCCTTTGTAAGGCTTAAATCTGAATACAGTAAAGAATGAAGAAACCAAATACCAGAATCTTAAGAAGTCAAATGATAGTGGAGCCAGTGCCAATTTAGAAATGTACTCTTACCCTTACCTTAGAGTTCTACTTTGGTAAATATTAATATTTAACCAGTTAGCAAAACATTTAACCAAGTTAGCAAAATTAACACCATCATTTCAATAGTTACTTTTTTGTGCATAGTAAATGTTGCAAGATGAACTTCACATTTGATAAAGCAGACTTGAAAAACAGTTTGCAAGAACATATGCCTCCCTTTCAATACCAATTTAAGCTCAGGGAAAATGAATATAGACCCCTTGCAACTGCTGCTGATCTACAGTGGTGGTGGCGATGAGCAAGTGGGGACGCTAGATCGTCTGGTAGCCAGCATGGCTTCTCTTCCTGCCGATGAGATAGGCAATCAGGACAATCAGGACCAGTCCTGCAAGGGCTCCACCAACAGCAATGGGAATCAGCATGTTGTTTTCATCCAGCTGACACTCTTCCACTGAAGAGAAAAAAGGATATATTGCATGGTCACATTTGTTGTCACCAAAGGGATCTTAAGATCTTAAAGATAGGTCTAGCCCTCCTCCCAACTTCTTCCCCACACACCAGAAGGGGAAAGAAAATTAAATTAAAGTGGGAGATCCCAAATTCTAATTAACTGTCACTTAGAGAAGCCTTTAACAGAGAATGTGATTTTCTGCGTGGCTATAAAATTATAGAAATGTATTTGCCCACACATTAGAAACTGCTACTCAGCTGTCAATGTGGTCAGTCAGTTGTGCAATATACAGGGCCTTTAGGCCCTTCTGGAACACTCAACATACCAGAAAGACATTTTCCTATTCAACTTTAACAAAGGGAACAGCAACAACTATTTCATAAAATGACATTTTTCTTAAATGCTGTCACGTGTTCACATGTATTTACATCTGAAAGATATTCTGGGCCTTTCTGAGGCAAGGTAACACAGGAAGGGGAATTTTCTCTAAAAATATCTTAGATTGGGAAAAGGAATCAGTTTTTTTGTAGAGAAAAAGGGAACCTCCACCCCCACTCACACTCCCAATATAGAAGCTATTAAATATCCAAAATAGAACCAGAGAATGTCAGGACTGTGGAAGAGTCTTAAACGCTTCAATTCCAACTATCACTGTAAACACTACAATCAGATGCTACTTACCAGATCCAAACTTGTCACCTTCAAGCTTGAAAGCCTGGACCCACACTTTGAATATGTTGACTGAAAATGTCTTTGTAACTTGAACATTTTCCTCAGCATTACACTTGTAAGAATTTCCAATAGTGGCTTGAAGTGCTCTCAGTGAGTCATTGGAAGCTTTAAAAGTAGGGTCTGCAAAATCATTGAGTTGTCTAATTATTCTGGGAAATCTTGTGGTGATGGTAGTGGGGTATATTCATATGAATTGTGGAAGTCTTACCTCTGGCGTCAGGAAGAGTTGTATTTAACTGGATTCCTTGGAGGAAAAACCGGTTAGAACTTGCATTCTTAAAAGAGAAAGAACAATTCTTTATCAGACTTATTAGATTCAAATTTTTATTAAACCTGAAAAGTCACTGGTAATAAATCTTACTTCCCATATTTTTAGCTTTAGAATGAAACTACAAAATATTCTGTCTATAAAAGGCATCATACAAACTTGGAGAACAAAAATTTTGACTAGTTCTTTCCAGAACATTTTTGCAGAATCATTAAGATTCTCTGATAAAATGGGGATTGAAGGATATATGTTCTAAAACAAAGTTTTTCTGAATGGTACAGGGAAGCAGCATTAGGAAAGCTAAAATTAATGAGAAACCCAAATATCGATCAGTTCACTTGCATAGCATATTGAAAATATTTATAATAAGTGACATTTCTATTCTTCATGTATTATTTTGCAAACTTTGTATGATTCTTCCTAGGATATATTAAGAAAAGGTACAGGATAGAGAAAATGCTATTACTTCAGGTGTCAGCAGTTGCTTGGCACATAGGAGGCACCTGTTAAATGCCTGTTGAAAAAATGGATGATGACATTTGTTAGCAGAAAAAAAAAGGCAGAGGAACCAAAATGATCTTCAAAATTGGGAGACAGAAAAAAGCAAGCAGACTCCATTTTAAGGCAGGGCTGTGAATTTTAAGACTCTACGTCCTATTTTCATTCTGGCTGTGCACCACACTGCAGCCTTGGCTTTCTAAAGCAGTAAGAACAGGGATCCTACTGAGCACTACACTGAGTACATGGAAAAAAGTTGTAGAGGGTAAACTACAGTACAATGCATGTTAGGAAACCAAGGCAAGTTTGACATGAAAATCCTTAGTATTAAAGAAAAAAAAACCACAGGTCCTCACCATTCCAAAACTGAAGACAAGAATGACATTTTCACTTCGGAGCTCCAGAGTCACTAAATGAGAGCTACAGTTCCCACTGACTGCGGTCTTATTTGGGTTGATATTGAATACTCTCGTCACAGTCTAAACAAGAAAGGCAAACAGATTACCATTCTATTTTATGCTTTGGGTCCTCCACAAACTTGGAAAGAACAAAAACAATTCTAAAATTGTAACTTCGAGACCACATTTATTTCAACAAAAACCAGAAGGAAAACATTAGGAGTTTGCACTACTGCAGATTTTTTGGATTCCAAAACAGGTTTTCCCTGTTATTTCTGATTGATACTGTTAGAATGATGCATACCTGTGTGAAAAGTACAGATCCTAGCGCCCTTCCTTTCAAGATCACACACTTCAAAATTCATCACAATTGTTGCTCAGATGTGGCCCTCTCTCTCTAGCTAAGCCAACTTGAAAGGTGAAATCACTGCCCTCCCTCCTACGTGGGATCAGACACCCAGGGGAGTGAATCTCCCTGGCAACATGGAATATGACTCCTGGGGAGGAATGTAGAGCTAGCATCGTGGGACGGAGAACATCTTCTTGACCAAAAGGGGGATGTGAAAGGAAATGAAATAAGCTTCAGTAGCAGAGAGATTCCAAAAGGAGCCGAGAGGTCACTCTGGTGGGCACTCTTACGCACAATTTAGACAACCCTCTTTAGGTTCTAAAGAATTGGGGTAGCTGGTGGATACCTGAAACTATCAAACTACAACCCAGAACCCATGAATCTTGAAGACAATTGTATAAAAATGTAGCTTATGAGGGGTGACAATGGGATTGGGAAAACCATAAGGACCACACTCCACTTTGTCTAGTTTATGGATGGATGAGTAGAAAAATAGGGGAAGGAAACAAACAAACAAACATACAAAGGTACCCAGTGTTCTTTTTTACTTCAATTGCTCTTTTTCACTTTAATTATTATTCTTATTATTTTTGTGTGTGTGCTAATGAAGGTGTCAGGGATTGATTTAGGTGATGAATGTACAACTATGTAATGGTACTGTGAACAATCAAATGTATGATTTGTTTTGTATGACTGCGTGGTATGTGAATATATCTCAATAAAATGAAGATTTAAAAAAAAAAAATTCATCAAAAAAAAAAAAAAAAAAAAAAAAAAAGAAAATCAATCAATGTATTACAACACATTGACAAATCAAAAAAGAAAAATCAAATGGTTATCTCGATAGATACTGAAAAAGCATTCAACAAAATCCAACATCCCTTTTTGATAAAAACACTTCCAAAGCTAGGAATTGAAGGAAACTACCTCAACATGATGAAGAGCATATGTGAAAAGCCCCCATCCAGCATAGTACTCAATGGTGAGAGACTGAAAGCCTTCCCTCTTAGATAAGGAATAAGACAAGGATGCCCACTGTGACCACAGTTATTCAACATTGTGCTGGAGTAGCTAGCCAGAGCAATCTGGCAAGACAAAGAAATAAAAGGCATCCAAATTGGAAAGAAAGAAGTTAAACTGTCATTGTTTACAGATGATATGATCTTATATCTGGAAAAACCTGAGAAATTGATGATATAGCTACTAGAACTAAAACAAATTTAGCAAATAGCAGGATATAAGATGAATGCACATAAGTCAATAATATTTCTGTATGCTGGAAATGAACAAATTGAAGAGACAATCAAGAAAAAAGATACCATTTTCAATAGCAACCAAAAAAATCAAGAACCTAGGAATAAACTTAACCAAGGATGTAAAAGACCTATACAAAGAAAACTGCATAAATCTACTAAAAGAAATAGAAAGGGAACCTAAGAAATGGAAAAATATTCTATGTTCATGTTTAGGAAGGGTAAATGTCATTAAGATGTCAATTCTACCCAAACTCATCTACAGATTCAATGCAATCCCAACCAAATGTCAACAACCTACTTTGCAGGCTTGAAAAATCTAGTTATCAATTTTTTTTGGAAAGGGAAGATGCCTTGAATTGTTAAAGACACTCTAAAAATGAAAAATGAAATGGGAGGACTTACACTCCCTCACTTTGAAGCTTATTATAAAACAGCAGTTGTCAAAATGCATGGTACTGGCAAAAAGAGAGACATACTGATCAATGGAATCAAATTGAGAATTTGGAGATAGACCCCCAGATCTATGGTTGACTGATTTTTGATAAGGCCTCCAAAGCCACTGAACTGGGACATAATAGTCTTTTCAACATATGGAGCTGGTAGAGTTGGATATCCATATCCAAAATAATGAAAGAGAACCCCCACCTCACACCCTACACAAAAATTAACTGAAAGTGAATCAAAGATCTCAATATAAAAGACAGTACCATAAAACTCCTAGAAGATAATGTTAGGAAAATATCTTCAAGTCATTGTATTAGGTGTCCCCTTCCTATACTTTACATCCAAAGCACAAGCAACAAAATAAAAAATAGATAAATGGGAATTCCTCAAGCTTAGAAGTTTCTGTACCTCAAAGGAATTTGTCAAAAAGGTGAAGAAGCAGCAAATTCAATGGAAAATATTATTGGAAAACATGTATCTGACCAAATACTGATATCTTTCATATACAAAGAAAACCTATAACTCAATGACAATAGTACAGACAGCTCAATTATAAAATAGGCAAAAGATCTGAAAAGACATTTCATTGAAGAGGGAATACAAATGGCCAAGAAACACATGAAAATGTGTTCAGCTTCACTAGCTATTACAGAGATGCAAATTAAGACCACAAAGAGATACCATCTCACACCAATTAGATTGGCTGCCATTAAACAAACAGGAAACTACAAATGTTGGAGAGTATGTGGAGAAATTGGAACTCTGATTCATTGTTGGTAGTACTGTATAGTGGCTCTGCCACTCTGGAAGTCAGTCTGGCACTTCCTTAGAAAACTAGATTTAGAGTTTACCCTTTGATCCAGCAATTGCACTTCTGTGTATATACCCAGAAGATCTGCAAGCAGTGGCATGAACAGATATCTGCATGCCAATGTTCTGCATCATTCACAGTTGCCAATTGATGGAAACAACCCAAATGTCCTTCAAAATATGAGTGGATAAACAAAATGTGGTATATACACACAATAGAATACTTCACAACTGTAAGAAGGAACAATGTTGAGAAACATATGACAACATGGATGTACATTGAAGACATAATGCTGAGTGAAGTAACCCAGGCAGAAAAAGAAATATTGTATGCTACCACTGATGTGAATACTGAAAATGTAAACAAATGGTTTTTAATGTAGAATGTAGGGGAACTAGTGATAGAAATTAGAGAAGAGGGAATGATAACCCAATAAAAACAGATAAGCTAATGTGGGTAAATCTAACTTTTTGGGAATGCACAGGAGTGACTATGGTCTGTTCATTTCTTATGGGTATGGTAAAAACAAGTTCACAGAAATGTTGCTATATTAGTTTATTTTCTTGGGGTAGAGTAGGAAAATGTTGGAAGTAAAGTAGTTATCTTAGGTTAGTTGTCTTTTTCTTACTCCCTTGTTATGGTTTGTTTGAAATGTTTATTGCATGTTTTTAAAATTTTTTTTTGATATAGTTGATTAAAATAAGAGTTAATTAAAAAAGAATAAATATGCAGAACCCCTTGAGGAGCTGGTGGAGAATGCAGGGGTTTTGGGCTTCCCCACCTCGATTGTTGCTGATGTGCTTGCAGACATTGGGAACTGGTGGTTTAATGGCCTGAGACCTCTACCAAAGGAATTGCCTTTGGGAAGACTTGCTGCAAAGGAGAGGCTAGGCCTCCCTCTAATTGTACCTAAGAGCCTCCTCCTGAATGCCTTTTTGTTGCTCAGATGTGGCTTTCTCTCTCTAGCTAAGTCAACTTGGCAGGTGAAATCACTGGCCACCCCTATATGAGATCTGACACCTGGGGGAGTGAATCTCTCTGGCAAAGTGGAATATGACTCCCAGGGAGGAATCTAGACCCAGCATCATGGGATGGAGAACATCTTCTTGACCAAAAGGGGGATTTGAAAGGGAATTAAATAAGCTTCTGTGGCAGAGAGATTCTAAAAGAGCTGAGAGGTCCCTCTGGTGGACACTCTTACACACAATATATACAACCCTTTTTATATTCCAATGAATTGGAATAGCTTACAGTAAATACCTGAAACTATCAAACTACAACCCAGAACTCATGAATCTTGAAGATTGTATAAAAATATAGCTTATGAGGGGTGACAATGTGATTGAGAAAGCCATGTGAACCACACTCCCCTTTGTCTAGTTTATGAATGGAGGAGTAGAAAAATGGGGGAAGAAAAAAAAAGTGTACCCAGTGTTCTTTTTTGCTTTAATTGTTCTTTTTCACTTGAATTTTTATTCTTATTGTTCTTGTGTGTGTGGTCGTGAAAATGTCAAAGATTAATTTTGGTTATGAATGCACACCTATATAACGGTACTGTAAACAATTGAATGCATGCTGTGTTTTGTATGACTGCATGGTATGTGAATATATCTCAATAAAATGAATTAAAAAATAAAAAAGCCATAAAGAAGAAAATGAAGACAGTCCAAAAAAAAAAAAAAAAAAAAAGACTAATCTCCAACCTAGGCCTCCTTAGTAAAATGGGGACTATTGGATAGATCCTTATGCTTCCACATGGAACTACAAGTGGTCAGGAGTGAAGGCACTCAGGGCCAAGTTTCTTTCTCTGTAAAACTTCTATTCATTTGTGTTAATAACCTAAACAGCTTCACCATACTCTACATATAATTTGGCAGAAAGGAGCTGGGAAACATTTAATGTTTAGTGTGTCAGTTTGATGTATTATGTTCCCCAAAATGCCATGATCTTTGATGTAATCTTGTGTGTGCAAACATATTAATGTTGATTAGGTTAGAATCTTTGGATTAAGTGGTTTCCATGGAGCTGTGACCCACCCAAATATAGGTGATAACTCTGGATTATTTCCATGGAAGTGTGGCCCCATGGATTCAATATGGGTCTGATCTAATCACTGGAGTACTTTCAAAAAGAGTCATGATGGGAGGGGGCAAGATGGTGGCATAAGGAAGAGTAGAATTTAGTTAGTCCCCTGGAAAAACTAATAAACAACCAGGAACAATTAGTAAATAATTTGGAATAACTGTTGGGGGACAGCCGTGACTACCCACACATCATACATCAACCTGGATTAGGAGAAATGCCTAAGGATGCAGCATGATATCTGTAAGTAAAATCTGGGGAAATGCACCAGGAGCCCTCTCCCACCACAGCAGGCCAAGCTGCAAAATCTCACTGTGGTAGAAAGCAGCATTCCCAGACCAAGCAAATATAGCTCAACCTAGCTCCAACTGGGGTCTTAATTAACAAATATGGACTACTGATTACAAGCTACAAACCCCTAAGAAACAGACAGAGGCTTTTAGTGATGACTGATGTTAAAGTACCAGAAGATTTCTCTGTCCTGAGAGGGAGAGTCCAGTAGACAAGGTATTACCTCTGGCTAATGGTTGAAACTGTGGGGCTGTGGACTGGCTCTGATAGGGGGCTTTCTGTTCCTTTCTGTCTATCTCAACCTGAAAGGCTCAGTGGAGAGAGTC
This sequence comes from Choloepus didactylus, assembly GCF_015220235.1. Classification (NCBI taxonomy): domain Eukaryota; kingdom Metazoa; phylum Chordata; class Mammalia; order Pilosa; family Megalonychidae; genus Choloepus; species Choloepus didactylus. Next base: position 21,340,833 of record NC_051330.1, on the reverse strand, counting down.
TCAGCCATTTTCAGTTCACAGCACTAAGAGCCTGACAAGGGTGGAGGAAAGAGAATCAGGGAGACAAAGAAGCTATTCAAATGAGATGAAAACTCCCTAAAGGGTGTATCTTTCCTAAGAGCAAGAAAGTGGAGCCCAGCTCTACTACCAGTCTTTCCTTCAGAACCAGACCCCAGGACTTGGGGGAAAACAGGCAAAAGAGAAACTAAAGAGTCCACACCTCCTTACACCAGTTGGGAGAGACAGGCTGACAGGCACCACCTGCTGGGCAGGTTAGGTAAAGCACAGAAGCTAGAGACCTTGCAGGAAAGTTTGTCATCTCTAAGACACACCGACAGTGAGTCTTGAAACTGAATATAACCTCATTCTGAGATCTGAACCCTTCCTGGCTTGGGAAAATCTGATTGGGGTAACCATGGAAAGCAGATGCCTAGAAAAGAGAAAACTACAATCTACTCTAGGAAAAATGAAGACATGGCCCAGTCAAATGAACAAACTTACACCTCAATTAGGAAACAGTTGAGATATTGTTTCACTTTAATGAACAATTCAACTAAAGATTTTCAAATAAATATGATGAATCAAATAAAAACCAAATCAATGAGTTCAGAGAACACATGGCAAAAAATACAAAAGCTATAAAGAAAGCTCAGGGCAAACATAAGGTAGAAATCAAAAGTTTGTAAAAACAACTGGCAGAATATATGGAAATGAAAGGCAGAGCAAAAGAGACAAAAAACACAATGGAGACATATAACAGCAGAAGACAAAAAGCAGAAGAAAACATTCAGGAACAGAGAATAAGCCACCTGAAATCCTATACACAAAAGAACAGAAAAGGAAAAGAATGGAAAAACATGAGCAAATTCTCAGGGAATAGAATGACAACATGAAGTGCATGAATGTACATGTCATGGGTGTCTCAGAAGAAGAGAAGGGAAAAGGGCAAGAAGCAATAATGGAGGAAATAATCAATGAAAATTTCACGTTTTACGAAAAACATAAAATTACAGATCCAAGAAGCACAACATACCCCAAACAGAATAGATCTGAATAGATCTATACCAAGACACCTAATAATCAGATTATCAAATGTCAAAGACAAAGAGAGAATCCTGAAAGCAGCAAGAGAAAAGTGACCCATCACATACAAGAGAAGCTTGATAAGACTATATGTGGATTTCTCAGTAAAAACCATGGAAATAAGAGGGAAGTAGTGTGACATATTTAAGATACTAAAAGAGAAAAATTGCCAACCAAGAATCCTATATTTGGCCAAACAGATCTTCAAATATGAGGGAGAATTTAAAATATTCTCTGACAAACAGACAATGAGAGAGCTTGTGAACAAGATACCTGCTCTACAGGAAATACTAAAGGGACCACTACAGACAGATAGGAAAAGACAGGAGTGGGAGGTTTGGGATACAATTTTGGGTGGTGGTAGCACAGCAATGTAAGTTCACTGAACAAAGATGACTGTGAGTATGGTTGAAAGTTGAAGGTTAGGAGCATGTGGGACACCAGAAGGAAAGAAAAAAGATGAAGACTTGGACTGTATAACTCAGAGAAACCTAGAGTGGTCAACAATTGTGATAAAAGTTACAAACATGTTTTTACATGAGAGAGAACAAATGAATATCAACCTTGCATGGTGTTAAAAATTGGGTGGTATTGAGGAAAAATACAATCAATGCAAACTAGAGACTATAGTTAACAGAAACATTATATTATGCTTCCTCAATGTAACAAAGACAACATATCAAAGCTAAATGTCTATAATTGGGGGCAATAAGGAGGGGCATGGGACTCTTGGCATTGGTGATGTTGTCTGACTCTTTTATTCTACTTCAGTTTAATCCTATATTTCCTTTTGTTGCTTTTTAAATGTCATTTTTTTTCTTTCTTTTTCTTTTTCTCTAACTTTTTTGACTCTCCTTCTTTGTGGAAGACATGGAAATTTCTTGATATAGATAGTGGTGATGGTGGTGAATACATAAATAGTTGACTATAAAGAGAACCACTGATTGTTTAATTAGGACAGAAAGCATGGTGGGTGAACAAAACTGTCCTAAAAATGGGTTGATGAACAAACCTTGAGGGCACCATATTGAGTGAAATAAGTTAAACACAGAAGGAACAATATTGTGTGGTCTCACTAATATGAACTAATTATAATATGTAAACTTGTAGACATGAAATATATGTTACCAGGGTATAGAATGAGGCTAAAGAATGGGAAGCAGTTACTTATTATGAGCAGAATGTTTAATTATGTCTAACTTAAGTGTTTGGAAATGGACAGAGATGAAGGTAGCACGTTATTGTGAGAATAAAAAACAGTGCTGAATGGTGTGTGAATATGATGGAAATGGGAAGCTAAGGGTCATGTGTGTCACCAGAAAGAAACTTGGAGTTTAAAATATGGGAATGTATAAAACAGTGAAACTCATGGTTGATAATTTCCATGATTAACTGGACAAATATTAGAAACCTCTTTTGTGAACTAGAACAAATGTATGACACTATAATGAGAAGTTAATAATAGAGCCAGAGTCCATTACCTTACTCACCAAGTATATCCTGAGCCACAAGAGGAAAATTCAGAAATTTGTAGAAAATTTGGAACAAGAAATGAAGTACTGGCCTTCCTATGGTGACAAGATTCCCAGTCCTGAAATCCTGAAATGGATGAATGATTTGGCTGAATGTTGTAAAAACCACAAAAGACTAAAGCTGAAGCTGAAAGGAGAACAAGGGAATGCTCCCAAATATCCATCTAGAAACCTGCTCTGTGGACAACTCACAGTTCAAGAGAGAATGGGAAGTCAGAAGCTGCAGTCCCTGAACTGACCTCCTCTGGAGAGGAGACCACCCATGCCATGTTCACACACCTGAAGTAGAAGAGAGAACAGGTCCCTCCCCAGGAGGGTGCTATGGTAACTAAGCAAGAAAAGTACCTCATAAATCCTCCTTATGACTGTTACAAAATTAACAAGAAATTCTTGTGAACACCTTCCCTTATCCAAAAATTAAAAAGAGGACTCTGATTAAGACTGCCCTCAGGGAAGCCAGCAGTCCTCTTTGACTGATCCAGCATCTCACCTTCTTGTTGGCAACCAACATACCTATTTCCATGAGACTGATCCTGCTAGGACCCTGCTGTCAGATGAAAAGAAAGAAGTCAAACAGCCAGCCCTATTCATGTCCAGTTTAATGAGGGCACCATGCCTGTACTTCTTGACCATCTCTGAGAAACTAGAGTGACAAGGAGAGACTTCAGAAAGACTTAAGAGATTTTGAAGTATGTTTTTTTTTAAACAAGCAGGAAGAAGTCCACAAAAGGAAGACAAGATCCCAATGGCAGATTAATACTATGAACATAAGCACATAAAACCAAACTGGGGCTGTTTCCCTTGGAAAGAACTCAGAGATCCCTGTTTTTCTGATCTGCCTCTCTCTGTAGAAAACATCTCTGAGCTTTTACTCCAGAACTGTGGAAAAGTCACATTGGCCATTTCTCTTCAGGTTACACCACTGCTTTACATGCAAGCAGAGGATGAGATAACAGTTTTGTCTTCTTGGTTTCTGCTTGCCAGCTTGGAATCTCATGCCTATGAGCAAGCTGGGGTGTGGGTGACCAGAGCATCAGTGCTATGGGTCTGTTGGGCCTGGTATGGGGTCTCTGCCCACAAGTGCAAGCTGAGTGGAGGAAGGAACCCCCAACTTTCTGGCCAATTTTAACTCAATTTCTTCCCCCATTACAGTAAGATCTGATGGGGGTGAGAAATATGGGTGACCCACTCTTCTCTTGGAGATATTGTAGACTGTGACAGGGCTGGGGGAGAAAGAGCTGAACCTTCTTGGACATCCCTCTACATAGGTAATGGGTGGGAGTGGATTGTGGCTCAAGTGTCACGAACTCTGACTGTTTTCACATTTAGAAAATGCTTTGGGATAAATGTTTTCTCATTTTCTCTATGCTCTTAGAATAATTTCCAGAGACATTAAATGTTTTATTATTTTTAACAATCATTTGTTTCACTGCAGAGCATATTTGCAAAGCTTCTCAGGCCACTATTTCAGATGAGAGGATAATATATCTGAAAGTGTCTTACCTGGCACATAAATGTTCCTTTCCTTATCATTAGAGCTTGGGAACTTTGAGAAAATTCTTCATATTAATAACATTCATTTTTTTAGAATGGACTAACAAATAAAAGAGTAAACCTTTCAAAAGTACCCTCCTATTTGCTATCTCTTTTAATCCTTACTCACATGAGACAAAGTGAGGATAATTTTTGTATATTTTTGTAAATGAAGAAACAGACTTAGGGACACAATGTGATATAGTGGGTAGATATCATCTCAGCCTTTGAGGCCTCATACCCCACCATATCCATGCATGCCTACAGTGCAAAGCAGCACTGTTGACTCTGTGGCAGGCTACTGGAGCTGGGACATGCTTCCTTGGACCATGGTCTCTGGATCTGGATCTTATCTCAATCTTAAGTGTAAATATGAACATGGATATCCAATTGCTGATGTTACAAACCTCATTCCTGGTTTCAGATGAGGCAATGGGGAGAAGAGAAACTTCCTTTCTGTTGAATAATGGGTTTGAAAGGTCATTAAAGGGAGGAGGCACATGCCATTTTAAAATGAGGTATAATTCTGAGATTAATGCTGTTTTTTTCTGTTATTTCCTTGAGGAAAACTTGTACAGTAAACATGGGGAAATGCAAACTAAAAGTGGATTCATTCTCACTATGTCACTGCATCTGTCTGCTCATAAATCCTCTTTCCATATTCCCCAGAACTTCAGTTGAAGAAGTTCTGTGAATGAACTTAGTTTCTTGTTATGAAACTCATAGGATTGAAATATGTGTAGTTAATATTGACTTCTGCAATGCAAGTGCCCTAAAAGGGAACAAATTCAGGAATGTCTCCCTCTCCATTTTGACAAAAGATTAAATTTTAGTAGTAGTTATATAAAATTGGATACTAAATGTATGGTATACTGGGAGAAGTATTCTCTAAGTTCTTAGCTGACATTGCAGCAGATATAAGAGCGGAGAACTTGTGCAGCTGTAATATGATCACTGAACTTTAAGGACATATCTGACCATGTTTCAATGCTGTCACCAGGGAGACTATTTAAGAGTATTTATGAAGGCATCAGGCAAATGCTGGCTGAAGAGCAAAGCCAAGCATGTATAGAAAAGGACAAGTATCACTTGAGTATTCATATCCACAACTTGCTCATTCTATCCCTCTCCATTTGGCCTTCTAAGGATGACTGTCTTTGGGTTCCTGCTGGATGCCTCAGAATTTAAAAAGGCAGTTGGAAATGGAGGTTACATTGGAAGATGCTCCTCTAGAGGGAGAAAAAGAATACAACCTGGAAAGTAGGGGTTGAATTTGATTGAAGAGCCTTTTTAGCCTAAATTTAAAAGGTGTAATTTTTGTATGGCATACATTTGGGGAAGAAATAGGGTTTTAAGGAAGCAGCTGTTTCCCAAGGGGATGATTGTCACAATGAGTAGAGTGAAAGCCAAGTACCCCCAATTCATGTTTCTAGAGCACCTCCTGTTTCTTAAATTGTATATACACTCTCTCTTTTGTCAAAAACCAAAATGTTAATTAGCATAAACTTATTCCCAAGATTATTCTTTCCTCATTGACTTCCTGTCATACATTATTTTCCACTGGTATTCTAGGGGTTCTATGTCTCTTCTTTCACATCTCCAAAGAGAATGTTAGCTGTCTCTGACCCACACTATGATCACAAAAAGAATTTTTTGAAATGTTCCTAGTGAAGATATATTTCAGGCTTAAGGGAGGTTGGGTAAGTTGACATCAAACACTCTCTTTAGCCATGAAATTCCATGAATCTTGGAATCTACGGTCTACTGAAGTAATGCAATATAATCCACTTCCCTCCTCATCTATCCACCAATAAAATGAAGGTGGCAGGGACCTGAGTGATTTCCAACTTCCTTGAGTGGATAAAGAATTCAGGTTTTGGTAACTACTGATCTTTATGATATTTTTATGGAACCTAAAAATTACTGATCTATTATTTTCAATTTCATCTCCTGTAAAATACCTTGTATCTGACTTCCATCCACTGCAGACACATGAAATTCTTTCTTGACAGTTCTATTAGGGAGAAAATAAAATCTGACTAATACGTTGGAAATGACTTCCATCAGGTTTACTGAGTTTTGAAAGCTACATGCATTCATTGACTGTGTTTGCCCAAGCTACTATATTCTTTGACCTTCTTAATCTCAGCCCCACCATCTGGAGGAGCTCCAGAAATAACCCACAGCAGGGAGGCAGGGTTTCCTAAAGACCCACCACCATAGTCCCAGTAGCAGTCCAGTTTGGAACCTTCATGTGACCATATCTCTACTCAGATAAGCAATTTCTTTTCCATAACTTCCTTTCCTGATAATTAGACTTCTCCCCTGCAGTATTCTTCAGCCTCTCAACCCTAATTTGCTTTTCTATCTTCCATTAGTTCCTTTTTATCCAACCCTATTCTCCACACAATTTCCAGAGTAAATTGTAGATTTCAGAACAGTTTATTATTCTTCAGCATCAACTATTTCAATGGCTTTCCCCTTGCTTTTAGGATAAAAATACAACTCTCCAGAAGGTCAAGGTTTTCCATGATCTTCTCCACCCTCAGCTTCCAACCACACAAACTTGCTGTTGTTCTTATCCTTGTTTATTTGCCCCAGTGTCTTTGCTCCACTGTTCCATCTGTCTGGGATGCTGATCCACTATTCTTCACTTGATTATTTCATATCACTTCATATTTTGCCCTCTCTAAGAAGACTTCCTAAAATCTATACTCCCAGTTCTATGTCTAAATTTCCCATTAGGTATTCTCTCTTTCTGTAATATTCTCTGGAGAACTTTATCACTGAATTTACCACATTGTGTTTTAGTTTTCTGTTTAAATGCCTGTCTTGTTATCTAGATTGTCAAGACTTTGAAGGAGTTGGTAATGTCATATTTATATTTTCATCCCTAGATCCCAGCACAGGAAATGTTACATAATTTGTTAAATGAATAAGTGAAAAATTGAGTGATCACATAACTCAGATCTGCTTTTTCTGTCATGACTCTTCCCTGCTCCCCCACTCCACTGACATACTTGGCAGTAATTTGTGCCTCATCTCTCAGTGCAGACACACAAAAAGGAATTGGCCAGCATTTGCTGAATCCACAAAACTGTTACTCAGACTGGTAATACCAACTAATTGGGAAGACATAAATAAAGGCCAGCCAAATTGTCTGTGCCCATCAGAAAGGAAGGAGTGAAATTGTTCTCATGAGTCCATTGGCTGATTTCAAGTTGACACATTTACAGCTGATTTGTTTCAAAATTGACTTAGTGCTCTCTCAAAATTTTCATTAGTCCTCTGCTTCATGAACAAATCCCATGTCTTCCATGCCCTCATCTTTTAGACCACTTTCCTGCTTTCAATCCTTCAGGCTCATTTACACTGCATGCTCTCCTTTACACTGCATGCTCTCTCAGCTCTCTGAGTAGTTGCACTGTCTACCTTGGCTCTGCATACTGCCTCAGGTGGAGCAGCACCACTTGAGTGAGAGCTGCTGGTATCCACCTAATCTCCAGTAGATTTAATCCACCTGCACTCAAACATCTTCAGTGTTTTCAATATTATATGCTATATTACAAAATAATTTGATTCTCACATTTGATTTTGAATTTTATTATGAATGAAATCAGACACATAAAAGAATATATATATATATATATATATATCAGTTTAAATGATAATGATAATCCAGGAAACATAGAGATATCAAACAGCCAAAATAAACAATAGGACATTACAAAACTTTTGAAGTTCCCTGCCCCAATTTTACTTGACTCCCTACACAAAGAAGTTGCCATCATTCTGAAAATTATTTCTTTACCTTTCTTTATCACATAAACACATCATATATGTTAATCTAAATATCATACTGCTAGTTTTACATTTATTTTTTAATTTTAGAGATTTTTATTATCCAAATTTTATAATGATACTCTATGCTAATATTATAACCAGAGAGTAGTGACCCTTTGATATATAGAAGAAAACTTTGAGTTCCAGATACTTTCACTTTTAAAACTTCTTATATGGAACTCCTACTACAGTTGATTTTATAGATGACATGCTAAACACTCTTAGAAATATAATTAAATATAATAAATTAACTTATATGAGTCATATTATACAATATACAATTATAAAATACACTAAAAATTATAACCTTTCAAATTTACAGTTGAGTCATTTTATAATTCCTTAATAGAATAAAACAAAAAGGAACAAAATAAGGTATACATTGATAGAATAAAACTAAAGAAACTAAATAAGACAAAAAGATCTCACTATTGTTATGAAAACATTTTTTTCCAGGTTATACACACAGTACTGGTAGTCTGGAGACTGGTGTTGATACATTCTTGGTATCAGTGGAGATTAGTGTTGGGTCAGGGAAGTCCCTTAGCAAATGGACTCTTGGAAAACTTCATCTTCAGCTTCCAAAATGGTGGGAAGAATGGGATGTCCTATTCTCAGAAACTTCCTCCTTGGACTCCTTCATAACTTCTGACTTTTGCCAGGAGGGTAATATGGAGGACCAGAGCCTGGTTCAGCTGCTCCCTTATCAGGTGAGAGGGTTGAATGAGAAGCTGTTGAGTTGCTTTTACCTGTGCAAGAAGCCCCAAGAGCAGCTCTAACTAGATCTCCTGTGGCATCTGCTGCATCAGGAGGGATCAGCCAGTATAGAGGGACTCCCAGGTGTGGCAACAGGTTGATGAAGAACATGCCCTGCCAACCAGATGCTCCTCCATCCTTGGAGATCTATTAATCCAGGTGGTTCCTGGATGTGCTTTCAGGACTCCATGAAAAGCTCCATTTGGAACATCAGGGATTGGAAGATAATTTTCAGAAACTTTATATTCTTCCTCAATTTTTGTGTTATGTATGTACTTTCTTTTCTCAATTGATACAAGTTTCTCTCAGTTATCAGGGCTCTTACTCCAATGTCATAAGATTTCCTCTCCTGGGATACAAGAATGTTTTGGTAATACCCAGTGATTCAATTGAACTTTTCTGAAACAATTTCTGCTTGAATTTTATAAGTTTTCACCTCTTCAAATCTCTTGCTATTATTTTTTTCCTTTGAAAAAATCATCCTCTACCTTTTTGGGATAAATTCTCTTTAAATTGAACATTGAATAAAAATTTGTTTGTTTTTCTTGATGATGTTTGCAATGGATTTGATGTTTCTGCTGGAGTTTTTGCCTCTTCGTTTCCAATTGGGTGAATTCTGACTGGAGGAAGGCCTTTTCAGTTTGGGATCTTTCTATGTGATTATTAAGTACACTGATTATTTGCATTTCTTTTTTTAGTGTCATGTGCATTTGTTTTATTTTTCTCTGAGACTTGGTAAGTAAGTATTTAACTCCACCTCATCAAACAACACTCCTTTGTCTTCTTCATCTCTGAGATCTCCATTTTCTGATGTCTTCAATGTATCCAATTCCATTTTCCTGAAGTCCATATTACCGTCCAGAAGTACAGCAACCAAATCAGCTCATCTTTAGCAGCTACTCACCTGGAGGCTTGGTTGGAACCACTTTATTGTGAAAAACAGGCTCTGTAGGCAGGTTAGAGTTTTCTGAGATATTTTTGTCCTCACCTAATTGGTCCAGTCTTCCTTCCAATTTTAGGATTCCTGTGAACCGTTTTATGTTTCTCTCAAGCCTGGAATTTTCCTTGCAAGCCGATATTACTGCTGTGTGAAGATCTTTTGCATTCACCTGAGAGATATTGAAGGGTGATTCGGCTGTTGGTATTTGTTATTGGACTTGCTTTGCTGAGTTTTCTAGGGAAAGAGTACTGCTTGCAGTGTCTGCCATCAGCTGCACTTCTTATGAACATTTAGATGTCTGTCCATTCCATAATTTTCTAGATGTATCCACCTTAATTCCTAACAAAGAGTTGTAACTTTTCAGTTCTTTATTTATGGTCTTCATGTCTATAATATGAGATATTTCATTTTTGAGTTTTGCTTCTGTTATTGTTGATGTAAGGTCTCCAAATTCATTTTCAATATGGTGAAATGGAGCAATTTGATGTATTTCCTCTAGAAGAGCAGAAATGTCAGCAGTCAGATTTTTATCTGCCCCTTCAGCCTAATGGATTATTATAAATTTAGTAATAATCCATACCTGTAATACTAATTATATAATAATAAATAATAAATATTAATAAAAAATAATTATTATTATAAAACTCCTATTATGAGTATCCAAGCCACCATCTCCAACAGCATTCTTTGGGAACCTGGGCTTGATAAAGAGTCTTCCCACAGTGCTGTCAAAATCTGGCATAAGGCCACTAGGATCAGAATTTTGCAGAGCATCATGGCTATCTGCAGACTCTCTGAGGCTCTCAAGAACTCTGCTGAGTCACCTCAACTGCCACAAACCTCCAGCCCAACACAGGATAGAACACCATGGTGATCATTCTTCCCAGAGCCTCCCACTGCTTGGCAACTAAGGCAGACCTCAGTGGAGGTGGGTGAAGAGACAAGAAATCAGTGCCTCTGTCTTTGCCCTCACCTTGACCCACAAAGTCAGTGATCATCTCACAGGACCCAGGGGATATTGACTAGGCTCTGTAGGCCAGAATGCATGACATATGGCTTTGGCCAAGCATGATCCTTTCCAGTTTTCCCAAGAACTAAGGAGATATATGACCTGCCATACCTCTAACCATCTGGGTCACTGGTTGGGAGGTTTCATGGGGGAGGATTGCAGACCCCTAACACTGGCCACTGAGCCTCTTTCTCTTAAACTTTTCATTCTGTGGTCTTGGAGACATAGTCCAGCCCAGGGTGATCAGAAAAGGCTAGGACTCTCAGTGACCTCCTTGCTTTGTATCCAATTGGCCTTGTATGTGTGATGTGTATAAGAGGGGTTATGAGGGTCTTTGCATAGGGTTTCAGCTCACTTCACTAATTTCACCTGTGAGAACTAAGGGAGAAACAGGAATTTTCATGTCTTCTGATTTCAAACACGTGCAGTCTAACATTGTGGTCTTTGGATTCACTTGCATTTTTTCTCTTCTGACTATTCACACAAGAGCTCTGTTGTCCACTGGAGTTGGTGGCTGGTATCTTAACCTTCAGCAACTGTATTTTTTTAACTTTTATTTTGAAATGATTTCAAACCTATTGAACAGTTACAGAAAGAATACAAACCCCATAGTGTGAACTCCAACATACTCCTGCACCCCAGATATACAGATACTCAAATCTACCAATTTTAATATTTTGCTATCTTGGCCATATCATTATGTCACCTGTCTGTCTGTCTGTCTGTCTGTCTATCTATCTATCTATCTATCTATCTACCAATCTATCTTTCTATCTATCTGCTGAGCATCTGAGAGAGCCAATTATATACATAATCCCTGAATAAAATAATATCAAGTACATTCATATTCCTTGAGTGTACTTATCAAGCCCACAATTTTAACAGTGATAGAAACCACACACTATAATTCTAATTATTATTATGTACCAATAATATCCCTTTGAGCCTTTATTCCTCCACTGTTAGATCCTATGGAGTATCATGTATTACATTTAATTGTCACCTCTTTAGTTTCATTTCCTTTTGTTAAAATATGGAAATGTATTTGACAGAAAACATCTCATAACATACCTTCCAAAGCATAATATTCAGTGGGATTAATCACATTCACTATGCTGTAGTTCCTTTGCCACAATCCATTACTATAATTTTATTTTATTTTTAAATGGAAATTTTACTTCTTCCTATGGTTTAAATTAGTTGTGTAGTGTATTTTCTTCTCAACCTGCAAAACTCCCATTAGCATTCCTTATAGGTACAGTCTAGAGGTGAATGAAGTCCCTTAGCTTTTGTTTATTTGTGAATGTCTTAATTTTTCCATCATTTTTGAAAGACAGTTTTTCCAGATGCAAAATTCTTCTTTGGCAAAGTTGTTTTATTTTATTATTAAGATTTATTTGTATAACATACAGACATCCAAAGCACACAATGCATTGATCACATTAAAATCACATAGTTGTTCACCCAACATGATCAATCTTTTTTAACATTTTCCTTGTACCAGAAAAAGTGAATGCAAGAATAAGAAAAAAAGAGTAAAAACAAGACACCCAAACTGCCCCCCTTCCTCCTTTAGTTACTTTTTGCCCCCATTTTTCTACTCATCCATCCATACACTGGACAAAGGGGAATGTGATACACATGGTTTTCCCAATCGCATTGTCACTCCTCATAAGCTACATTTTTCTACAATTGTCTTCAGGATTCAAGCATTCTGGGTTGTAGTTTGATAGTTTCAGGTATTTAGTGCTAGATATTCCAATTTGATAGAACCTAAAAAGGGTTATCTATATTGTGCAAAGAGTGCCCAACAGAGTGACCACTTGTCTCCTTTTGGAATCCATCAGCCACTGGAACTTATTTCATTTCATTTTACATCCCACTTTTGGTCAAGAAGATTATCTCCATCCCATGATGCCAGGTCTATTTTCCTCCCCAGAAGTCATATTCCATGTTGCCAGGGAGATTTACACACCTGCCAAGTTGGCTCAGCTAGAGAGAGAGGGCCACATCTGGACAACAAGGAGGCATTCAGGAGGAGACAGGCACAATTATAAGCAGACCTAGCCTCTCCTTTGCAGTAACAGTCTTCCCAAAGGCAAGTCTGATAAAACGTTGCACAGCCCATCAAACTACCAGTCCCCAATGTCTGTGAGCACATCAGCAACCACTGAGATGGGGAAGACCAACACCCCTGTAATCATCCGAGTTCTTCAGGGGGCTCTGCATATTTTCTTCATTTTTTTAAATTTACTATTAGCTATATCAAAAAAATAAAAAAACATACAATAGAAAACATTTCAAACAAACCAAACAAGGGAATAAGAAAAAGACAACTAACCTAAAAAAACTACTTTGCTTCCAACATATTCCTAATCTCCCCTGAGAAAATAATTCAAAGAGTTCATTTCTGTGAACTTCTTCCTACCATACCCAAAAGAATTTAAGAAATCAGAGTCATTCCTGGGCATTCCCAGAACATTAAGTTTACCCATGATGCCTTATCCATTCTTATGATGTTATCATTCCCCTTTCACTAACTGCTCTCTATCATTAGTTCTGCTACATTCCATACTATAAACCATTTATTTTATATTTTTCAATGATCACATTAGTGCTAGCATATAATATTTCACTTTTCGTGCCTTGCTTATTTTACTCAGTGTTATGTCTTCAAGGTTCATCCATGTTGTCATATGTTTCATGACATCATTCCTTCTCATTGCCAATAGTATTCCGTTGTGTGTATATATCATATTTTATTTATCCACTCATCTGTTGAAGGACATTTGTGTTGTTTCCATTTCTTGGCAATTGGAAATAATGTTGCTATGAACATTGACATGTAGATATCTGTTCATATCACTGCTTTCAGATTTTCTGGGTATATACTGAGAAGTGCAATTGCTGGATCAAAGGGTAACTATCTAGTTTTCTAAGGAACTGTCAGACTGTCTTCCAGAGTGTCTGAACCATTATACATTACAACCAACAAGAAATGAGTTCCAATTTCTCCATATCCTATCCAGCATTTGTAGTTTCCTGTTTGTTTAATGACAGCCATTCTAGTTGATGTGAGATGGTATCTCATTGTGTTCTTAATTTACATCTCTCTAATAGCTAGTGAAGCTGAACATTTTTTCATGTGTTTTGGCCATTTGTATTTCCTCTTTGGAGAACTGTCTTTTCATATATTTTGCCCATTTTATAATTGTGCTGTCTGCACCATTGTCATTCAGTTGTAGGATTTCTTTACATATGCAAGATGTCAGTCTTTTGTTAGATACATGGTTTCCAAATATTTTTTCCCATTGAGGTGGCTGCCTCTTCACCATTTTGACAAATTCCTTTGAGGTGCAGAAACTTCTAAGTTTGAGGAGTTCCCATGTATCCATTTTTCTCTTTTGTTGCTTGTGCTTTGGGTGCAAGGTCTAGGAAGTGACCACCTAATAAAGGGTCTTGAAGATGTTTCCCTTCATTATCTTCCAGGAGTTTTATGATACTTTTATATTGAAGTCTTTAATCCACTTTAATTTTTGTGTAGAATGTCAGGTAGGGCTCTTTTTTTCCTTCTTTTGGATATGAATATCCAACTTTCCCAGCCCCATCTGTTGAAGACTGTTATGTCCCAGTTCAGTGGCTTTGGGGACCTTATCAAATATCAGTCAGCCATAGATCTTGGGGTCTATCTCTGAATTCTCAATTTGATTCCACTGATCAATATGTCTATCTTGGTGCAAGTACCATGCTGTTTTGACTACTGTGGCTTTATAATAAGCTTCAAATTCAGGGGGTGTAAGTCCTCCCACTTTGTTTTTCATTTTTAGAGTGTTTTTTTACAATTTGAGTCATCTTCCCTTTCCAAATGAATTTGATAACTAGCTTTTCCAAGTCTGTGAAGTAGGTTGTTGGAATTTTGAATGAAATTGCATTGAATCTGTAGATGAGTTTGGGTAGAATTGACATCTTAATGACATTTAGCCTTCTTATCCATGAACACGGAATATTTTTCCATCTTTTAGGTTCCCTTTCTATTTTTTTTAGTAGATTTATGCAGTTTTCTTTGTGTAGGGCTTTGGTTAAGTTTATTCCTATGTACATAACTTTTTTTAGTTGCTATTGAAAATGGTATATTTTTCTTGAGTGTCCCTTTACATCATTCATTCCTATTGTATAGAAACATTAGTGACTTATGTGCATTAATCTTGTAACCTGCTATTTTGCTAAATTTTTTTATTGGCTCTCATGGCCATATTGCTGAATTCTCAGGATTTTCCAGATATAAGATCATTTCATCTGCAAATAATGGCAGTTTAACTTCTTCCTTTCCAATTTGGATGACTTTTATTTCTTTTAAATTTGGACGACTTTTATTTCTTTCTCTTGCCACATTGCCCTGGCTAGCACTTCTATTACAACATTGAATAACAATGGGGACAGCAGGCATCCTTGTCTCATTCCTGATCTTAAAGGGAATAATTTCAATCTCTCATCATTGAGTACTATGATGGCTGTGGATTTTTCACATATGCTCTGTATCATATTGAGGGTTTCTTTCACTTCCTAACATTTGAATTGTTTTATTTTATCAAAAAGGGATGTTGGATTTCGTTGCAAGAGTTTCAGCATCCATTGAGATGATCAGTTGATTTTTCTTTTTTGATTTGTTAATGTGTTGCAATACATTAATTGATTTCCTTATGATGAACCATCCTTGCATGCCTGGAATGAACCCCACTTGGTCATGGTGTATGATTTTTTTAATGTGTCTTTGGATTTGATTTGCAACTATCATGTTGAGAATTTTTGCATCTATATTCATTAGGGAGATTGGCCTGAAATTTTCCTTTTTTGTGGCATCTTTGTCTGGTTTTGGTATTAGATTGATGTTAGCTTCATAAAATGTGTTAGGTAGTGTTCCATTTTCTTCAATGTTTTGAAGGAGTTTAAGTGTCAGTTCTTTTTGGAGAGACTGGCCCTGGACATTCATTTGTGGGAAGTTTTTTGATGACTGATTAGATCTCTTTGCTTGTGATTGGTGGGTTGTGATCATCTATTTCTTCTCTGGTCAGTCTAGGTTGATCATATGTTTCCAGGAAGTTGTCCATTTCCTCTACATTATCCAGTTTTTTGGCATAGTTTTTCATAGTTTCCTCACAAAAATTTTTAAATTTCTTTGGGATCTGCAAGAATGTCACCTTTCTCATTCATTATTTTGTTTATATGGGTTTTCTTCCTTTTTGATTTTGTCAGTCTAGCTAGGGGCTTGTCAATCTTGTTGATCTTCTCAAAGAACCAACTTTTGGTGTTATTTATTCTCTCTATTGTTTTTTGTTCTCTAGGTCATTTATTTCAGCTTTAATACTTGTTATTTCTTTTCTTCCACTTCGTTGAGGATTAGTTTGCTGTTCATTTTCTATCTTCTTCAGTTGCTCCATTAGTTTTATGATTTTATCCCTTTCTTCCTTTTTGATGGAAGCAATTAGTGCTATAAATTTCCCCCTCAGTACTGCTTTTGCTGCATCCCATATGAATTGATATGCTGTGTTCTCATTTTCATTGATCTCTACATGTTTAGCAATTTCCCTTGCTATTTCTTCTTTAACCCACTGATTGTTTAAGAGTGTGTTTCTTAGCATCCAGTTATTTGTGAATTTTCTAAGTCTCTGTTGGATATTGAATTCTAATTGTATTCCATTGTGGTCAGAGAATGTGCTTTGAATAATTTTAAATTTTTTAAAATTTATTGAGGCTTGTTTTATGTCCCAATATATGATCTATTCTGGAGAAAGTTCCATGAGCTCTAGAGAAGACTGTGTATACTGGTGATTTGGGATGTGAATGTTTAATGTTTTATATATCTGTTAAATCAAATTCAGTTATCAGATTGTTTAGGTTTTCAGTTTACTTAATGATCTTCTGTCTGGTTGATCTATCTATAGGAGAAAGTGATGTGTTGAAGTCTCACAATTATTGTGGAAGCATCAATTTCTTCCTTTGGTTTTGCCAGTGTTTGTCTCATGTATTTTCTGTTAACTTGTTAGGGAGCATAAACATTTATGGCTGTTATTTCTTCTTATTGAATTACCCATTTTATTAGTATGTAGTGGCCTTCTTTGTCTCACATAACATCCTTGCAATTAAAGTCTATTTTTTCTGAGATTAATATTACTACTCCTACTTTCTTATGTCTGTATCTTGCATGAAATATTTTTCTTCCTTTAACTTTCAATTTCTTTGTGTCTCTGTGCCTAAGATGAGTCTCTTCTATACAACATATTGATGGTTCATATTTTTTTGATCCATTCTGCCAATGTGTATCTTTTAATTGGGGAGTTTAATCCATTTACATTCAATGTTATTACTGTGAAGGCTTTTCTTGGATCAGCCATCATATCCTTTGGTTTCTGTTTGTCAGATACATTTTTCCCTCTCTCTCTTAATGTTGTTTATTGTACCCATACTAAATCTCTTTATTATTGAACCTTTCTCTATCTCTGTTTCTCCTTTCTTTGTTTCTCTGTTAGCAGGGCTCACCTTAGTATCTCAAGGAGGGCAGGACATTTGTTAGCAGATTCTCTCAGCATTTGTCATCTGTGAAAAATTTAAGCTCTTTCTCAAATTTGATGGAGAGCTTTGCTGTATAAAGAATTCTTGGTTGGCAGTTTTTCTCTCTCAGAATTTTAAATATGTCATGCCACTGCATTCTTGCCTCCATGGTGTCTGCTAAGTAGTCACTACTTTGTCTTATGCTGTTTCCTTTGTAAGTAGTGAATTGCTTTTCTCTTGCTGCTTTCAGAACTTGCTCCTTTTCTACAGTATTTGACAATCTGATCAGAATATGTATTGGAGTGATTTTATTTGTTTTTATTCTATTTGTAGTTCACTGGGCATTTATGATTTGTATATTTATGTTCTTTAGAAATTTGGGGAATTTTTCCCCAATTTCTTTGAATACTCTTCCTAGATCTTTACCCTTCTCTTCCCCTTCTGGAACACCAATTAGTCTTAATTATCTATCATATTATCTATCATATACCTGAGGTCCATTTTGCTTTTTAAATTTTTCCCCATTCTTTCATTTTTCATTCTGTCATCATTGTGGTCACTGATTCACTGTTCAGCTCCCTCTAGTCTTGTATTATGAATATCCAGAATCTTTTAATTTGGTTGACAGTTTCTTTTATTTCCATAAAATCATCTATTTTTTATTTACTCTTACAATTTCTTCTTGATGGTCTTCTAGGGTCTTCTTCATGTCCTTTTATCTTGTGCCATGTTATCATTGTTTGTCTTTAGTTCTTTGATTAATTTCTCCAAGTACTGTGTCTTCTTTGATCTTTTGATTTGGGTGTTTGGTTTTGGGTTATCCATATCACCTGATTTTTCATATGCTTTAAAATTTTCTGTTGCTTTTTGGCCTCTTGGTATTTGCTTAAATTGATAGGATTCTTTAAGGATATGTAGACTTATTCAAACACTTATCTCTAATTTGTCAGATCTACAGCTTCATGGCATACACTTTCTGTAACTAACCAGTAGATGCATCCATGAGCCATCTCTTCCCCTCAACCCAGTTCTCCCCAACTTTGTCTTTGTGGTGAGTGGGGGTCTGAATCTTGTGGGGGTCCAATTCATGCACCAAGTTTGTGTGTGTAGTTAGTGCTGCCCTCCCTGAATATCAGGCATGTGTCTGAGGGTTTAGGGAGTCAGGGCAGGTTTAATAATCAAACCTCCCTGGTGTTCCTGGAGATTTAAAGCTATTGGAAGATTATAAACCTTCAGTTCATTTTTGCCACAGTTTGTCTCTGACACTGACCCACAGGTACTTGGTATTGGTGTATGGTCCCTGGGACTTCTGAATGGGTCTCTCTTTCAAGTGGTCATAAAGTAAAAGTAATAAACTTTTATCTAAGTATGTATTAGTGAAAAAAAATACTAGGAATATGGATCTTTATAGCAGGACATTATACATATAGGGAACTTTATGTAATTTAATGTTATCTTCTGAGATAAAAAAAGGATAAAGTTGAAGTGAAAATTTCACATGTAGTTGTTTTTTTTTTTTTTCACTTCTATTCATTCTTTTTTTTTTAATCATCATTTTATTGAGATATATTCACATACCATGCAGTCATACAAAACAAATTGTACTTTCGATTGTTTACAGTACCATTACATACTTGTACATTCATCACCTAAATCAATCCCTGACACCTTCATTAGCACACACATAAAAATAACAAGAACAATAATTAGAGTGAAAAAGAGCAATTGAAGTAAAAAAGAACACTGGGTACCTTTGTCTGTTTGTTTCCTTCCCCTACTTTTCTACACATCCATCCATAAACTAGACAAAGTGGAGTTTGGTCCTTATGGCATTCCCAATTCCACTGTCACCCCTCATAAGCTACATTTTTATACAACTGTCTTCGAGATTCATGGGTTCTGGGTTGTAGTTTGATAGTTTCAGGTATCCACCACCAGCTACCCCAATTCTTTAGAACCTAAAAAGGGTTGTCTAAAGTGTGCATAAGAGTGCCCACCAGAGTGACCTCTCGGCTCGTTTTGGAATCTCTCTGCCACTGAAGCTTATTTCATTTCCTTTCACATCCCCCTTTTGGTCAAGAAGATGTTCTCCATCCCACGATGCCGGGTCTACATTCCTCCCCGGGAGTCATATTCCACGTTGCCAGGGAGATTCACTTCCCTGGGTGTCTGATCCCACGTAGGGGGGAGGGCAGTGATTTCACCTTTCAAGTTGGCTTAGCCAGAGAGAGAGGGCCACATCTGAGCAACAAAGAGGCATTCAGGAGGAGACTCTTAGGCACAAATACAGGGAGGCCTAGCCTCTCCTTTGCAGCAACCGTCTTCCCAAGGGTAAAACTTATGGTAGAGGGCTCAACCCATCAAACCACCAGTCCCCTATGTCTGTGGTCATGTTAGCAACCATCGACGTGGGGTAGGCGAATACCCCTGCATTCTCCACAGGCTCCTCAAGGGGGCACTACATCTTTTTTTTTTTTCCTTGTTTGTCTTTTTTCTTTTCTTTTTTTTTTTTTTAACTTTCCCTTCTTTTTTAAATCAACTGTATGAAAAAAAAAGTTAAAAAGAAAACAAACATACAATAAAAGAACATTTCAAAGAGACCATAACAAGGGAGTAAGAAAAAGACAACTAACCTAAGATAACTGCTTAACTTCCAACATGTTCCTACTTTACCCCAAGAAAGTTACATAATATAGCAACATTTCAGTGAACTTGTTCCTACTACATCCATCAGAAATTAACAGACCATAGTTATTTCTGGGCATCCCCAGAACGTTAAATAGCTTATCTGTTCTTCTTGGATTATTGTTCCCCCTTCCTTAATTGCTCTCTACTGCTAGTTCCCCTACATTCTACATTATAAACCATTTGTTTTACATTTTTCAAAGTTCAAATTAGTGGTAGCATATAATATTTCTCTTTTTGTGCCTGGCTTATTTCGCTCAGCATTATGTCTTCAAGGTTCATCCATGTTGTCATATGTTTCACCAGATCGTTCCTTCTTACTGCCGCGTAGTATTCCATCGTGTGTATATACCACATTTTATTTATCCACTCATCTGTTGAAGGACATTTGGGTTGTTTCCATCTCTTGGCAATTGTGAATAATGCTGCTATGAACATTGGAGTGCAGATATCTGTTCGTGTCACTGCTTTCCGATCTTCTGGGTATATACCGAGAAGTGCAATCGCTGGATCGAATGGTAGCTCTATATCTAGTTTTCTAAGGAACTGCCAGACTGACTTCCAGAGTGGCTGAACCATTATACAGTCCCACCAACAATGAATAAGAGTTCCAATTTCTCCACATCCCCTCCAGCATTTGTAGTTTCCTGTTTGTTTAATGGCAGCCATTCTAACCAGTGTTAGATGGTATCTCATTGTGGTTTTAATTTGCATCTCTCTAATAGCTAGTGAAGCTGAACATTTTTTCATGTGTTTCTTGGCCATTTGTATTTCCTCTTCAGAGAACTGTCTTTTCATATCTTTTGCCCATTTTATAATTGGGCTGTCTGTACTATTGTCATTGAGTTGTAGGATTTCTTTGTATATGCACGATATCAGTCTTTTGTCAGATACATGGTTTCCAAAAATTTTTTCCCATTGAGTTGGCTGCCTCTTTACCTTTTTGAGAAATTCCTTTGAGGTGCAGAAACTTCTAAGCTTGAGGAGTTCCCATTTATCTATTTTCTCTTTTGTTGCTTGTGCTTTGGGTGTAAAGTCTAGGAAGTGGCCGCCTAATACAAGGTCTTGAAGATGTTTTCCTACATTATCTTCTAGGAGTTTTATGGTACTTTCTTTTATATTGAGATCTTTGGTCCATTTTGAGTTAATTTTTGTGTAGGGGGTGAGGTAGGGGTCCTCTTTCATTCTTTTGGATATGGATATCCAACTCTCCCAGCCCCATTTGTTGAAAAGACCATTATGGCTCAGTTCGGTGACTTTGGGGGCCTTATCAAAGATCAGTCGGCCATAGATCTGAGGGTCTATCTCTGAATTCTCAATTCGATTCCATTGATCTATATGTCTATCTTTGTGCCAGTACCATGCTGTTTTGGCAACTGTGGCTTTATAATAAGCTTCAAAGTCAGGGAGTGTAAGTCCTCCCACTTCGTTTTTCTTTTTTAGAGTGTCTTTAGCAATTCGAGGCATCTTCCCTTTCCAAATAAATTTGATAACTAGCTTTTCCAAGTCTGCAAAGTAGGTTGTTGGAAATTTGATTGGGATTGCATTGAATCTGTAGATGAGTTTGGGTAGAATTGACATCTTAATGACATTTAGCCTTCCTATCCATGAACATGGAATATTTTTCCATCTTTTAAGGTCCCCTTCTATTTCTTTTAGTAGAGTTATGTAGTTTTCTTTGTATAGGTCTTTTACATCTTTGGTTAAGTTTATCCCTAGGTACTTGATTTTTTAGTTGCTATTGAAAATGGTATCTTTTTCTTGAGTGTCTCTTCAGTTTGTTCATTTCTAGCATATAGAAACATTACTGACTTATGTGCATTAATCTTGTATCCCGCTACTTTGCTAAATTTGTTTATTAGCTCTAGTAGGTGTATCGTTGATTTCTCAAGGTTTTCTAGATATAAGATCATATCATCTGCAAACAATGACAGTTTTACTTCCTTTTCCAATTTGGATGCCTTTTATTTCTTTGTCTTGCCGGATTGCCCTGGCTAGCACTTCCAGCACAATGTTGAATAACAGTGGTGACAGCGGGCATCCTTGTCTTGTTCCTGATCTTAGAGGGAAGGCTTTCAGTCTCTCACCATTGAGTACTATGCTGGCTGTGGGTTTTTCATATATGCTCTTTATCATGTTGAGGAAGTTTCCTTCAATTCCTACCTTTTGAAGTGTTTTTATCAAAAAGGGATGTTGGATTTTGTCAAATGCTTTTTCAGCATCTATTGAGATGATCAATTGATTTTTCCCTTTCGACTTGTTAATGTGTTGTAATACATTGATTGTTTTTCTTATGTTGAACCATCCTTGCATGCCTGGAATGAACCCCACTTGGTCATGGTGTATGATTTTTTTAATGTGTCTTTGGATTCGATTTGCAAGTATTTTGTTGAGGATTTTTGCATCTATATTCAGTAGGGAGATTGGCCGGTAGTTTTCCTTTTTTGTAGCATCTTTGCCTGGTTTTGGTATTAGATTGATGTTAGCTTCATAAAATGAGTTAGGTAGTGTTCCATTTTTTTCAATGTTTTGAAAGAGTTTGAGTAAGATTGGTGTCAGTTCTTTCTGGAAAGTTTGGTAGAATTCCCCTGTGAAGCCATCTGGCCCTGGGCATTTATTTGTGGGAAGATTTTTGATGACTGATTGGATCTCTTTGCTTGTGATGGGTTGGTTGAGGTCTTCTATTTCTTCTCTGGTCAGTCTAGGTTGTTCATATGTTTCCAGGAAATTGTCCATTTCTTCTACATTATCCAGTTTGTTGCCATACAGTTGTTCATAATATCCTCTTATAATTTTTTTAATTTCTTCAGGATCTGCAGTTATGTCACCTTTTTCATTCATTATTTTGTTTATATGGGTCTTCTCTCTTTTTGATTTTGTCAGTCTAGCTAGGGGCTTGTCAATCTTGTTGATCTTCTCAAAGAACCAACTTTTGGTGATATTTATCCTCTCTATTGTTTTTTTGTTCTCTATGTCATTTATTTCTGCTTTAATCCTTGTTATTTCTTTTCTTCTACTTGGTTTAGGATTGGTTTGCTGTTCATTTTCTAGCTTCTTCAGTTGATCCATTAGTTCTTTGATTTTGGCTCTTTCTTCCTTTATAATATATGCGTTTAGTGCTATAAATTTCCCCCTTAGCACTGCTTTTGCTGCATCCCATAGGTTTTGGTATGTTGTGTTCTCATTTTCATTCGTCTCTATATATTTAGCAATTTCTCTTGCTATTTCTTCTTTAACCCACTGATTGTTTAGGAGTGTGTTGTTTAACCTCCAGGTATTTGTGAATTTTCTAAGTCTCTGATGGTTATTGACTTCTAATTGTATTCCATTGTGGTCAGAGAATGTGCTTTGAATAATTTCAATCTTTTTAAATTTATTGAGGCTTGTTTTATGTCCCAGCATATGATCTATTCTGGAGAAAGTTCCGTGAGCACTAGAAAAGTATGTGTATCCTGGTGATTTGGGATGTAATGTCCTGTAGATGTCTGTTAAATCTAATTCATTTATCAGATTGTTTAGGTTTTCAATTTCCTTATTGGTCTTCTGTCTGGTTGATCTATCTATAGGAGAGAGTGATGTGTTGAAGTCTCCCACAATTATTGTGGAAACATCAATTGCTTCCTTTAGTTTTGCCAGTGTTTCTCTCATGTATTTTGTGGCACCTTGATTGGGTGCATAGACATTTACGATTGTTATTTCTTCTTGCTGAATTGCCCCTTTTATTAGTATGTAGTGGCCTTCTTTGTCTCTCAAACATCCCTGCATTTGAAGTCTATTTTATCTGAGATTAATATTGCTACACCTGCTTTCTTTTGGCTGTAGCTTGCATGAAATATTTTTTTCCATCCTTTCACTTACAGTTTCTTTGTGTCCCTGTGTCTAAGATGAGTCTCTTGTATGCAACATATTGATGGTTCATTTTTTTTGATCCATTCTGTGAATCTATATCTTTTAATTGGGGAGTTTAATCCATTTACATTCAATGTTAAAACCGTGAAGGCATTTCTTGAATCGGCCATCTTATCCTTTGGATTATGTTTGCCATATTTTTCCCTCTCTCTATTAATATCCTTTATTGTACCCGTACCGAATCTCTTTAGTACTGAACCTTTCTCCAAGTCTCTCTGTCCTGTCTTTGTTTCTCTGTCTGTAGGGCTCCCTTTAGTATCTCCAGTAGGGCAGGTCTCTTGTTAGCAAATTCTCTCAGCATTTCTTTGTGAAAAATTTAAGCTCTCCCTCAAATTTGAAGGAGAGCTTTGCTGGATAAAGTATTCTTGGCTGGAAATTCCTCTCACTCAGAATTTTAAATATATCGTGCCACTGCCTTCTTGCCTCCATGGTGGCTGCTGAGTAGTCACTACTTAGTCTTATGCTATTTCCTTTGTATGTGGTGAATTGCTTTTCCCTTGCTGCTTTCAGAACTTGCTCCTTCTCTTCCATATTTGACAGTGTGATCAGAATATGTCTCAGAGTGGGTTTATTTGGATTTATTCTATTTGGAGTTCACTGGGCATTTATGATTTGTGTATTTATGTTGTTTAGAAGATTTGGAAAGTTTTCCCCAACAATTTCTTTGAATACTCTTCCTAGACTTTTACCCTTTTCTTCTCCTTCTGGAACACCAATGAGTCTTATATTTGGATGTTTTCTATTATCTATCATATCCCTGAGGTCCATGTTGATTTTTTTGATTTTTTTCCCCATTCTTCCTTTTGTGATGTCATTTTCCATTCTGTCATCTTCCAGGTCACTGATTTGTTGTTCAACTTGCTCTAGTCTTGTACTATGAGTATCCAGAATCTTTTTAATTTGGTCAATAGTTTCTTTAATTTCCATAAGATCATCTATTTTTTTAATTTAGTCTTGCAATGTGTTCTTTATGCTCTTCTAGGGTCTTCTTGATGTCCTTTATATCTTGTTCCATACTCTTCTTGATGTCCCTTATATACCATGCCATGGTCTCATCATTCATCTTTAGTTCTTTAGTTAGTTGCTCTAAGTACTGTACTTCTTCTGATCTTTTGATTTGGGTGCTTGGGCTTGGGTTATCCATAACATCTGTTTTTTTCATGTGCTTTAAAATTTTCTGTTGTTTCTGGCCTCTTGGCATTTGCTTAACTTAATAGGGTTCTTTTAGGATTTGCAGAAAAATTGAAATCCTTATCTCTAATTTGTCAGGTCTACAGCTTTGTGGAGTTCACTTTCTGTGACTAACCAGCAAGTGATGTCTGCGAGACACCTGTTCCCCTCAAGCCAGTTCTCCCCCTCTTTGCCTCTGTGGTGAGTTGGGGAGTAAGTCTTGTGGGGTCCAGTGGGTGTACCAAGCTTGCGTGTATAGTTGGTGTTGCCCACCCTGTATAAGGGGCATGTGTCTGATTGGTCAGGGAGGGGGGCAGCTCTAACAACCAAATCTCCCTGGTGTTCCTGGAGATTTAAAGCTGCTGCAATAGTCTGATCCTTCAGTTCATTCCTGCCACAGTTTGTCTCTTTCACTGACCCACAAGTCCTTGGTGTTGGTGTGTGGCCCCTGAGACTTGTGAGTGGGTCTCTCTTCCAGGCCTTGCACCCCCTGGTCCTTTGTTGAGGGATGACTGTGCTATGTCACAGGTGAGTGCCATACACCCAGGGTGGTTCTGAGCTGCCGGTCTGTGTAGGGAGGCTCCCAGTCTGCTGAAATGATGTCTGAATGGGGCTTGTTAATGCCCACTGATCCACCTTCCCAAGTCTGGGACAACCAGCTGGGGGTGCAGGGAGGGCTCATGTCCTTGCCCAATTTTGTGGTGTGTGCATGTTATTGTAAGCACTTCCATCACATTCAATTGTGTGGGGCAGCTCTGGGCTATGGGGCCAGTGATGGGCAGGAGTGTTTCCTGTCCATCAGGATGATGGCTGTGAGAGGATGCCCCCCTTTTCTTGAGAAGTTGTGGTGTTTAGTGAATTTTCTCAGCCACTGGATTATTGCCTTTTGTCTCAGAGCTCTCAGTTCTGCTTTTGCCTTGACCTGCCCAAATTGCAAGTCTTTGAGGCTTTCTGTATTGGGCTTCTTAGAGTAATTGTTTTACAAAATGAAAAAAAAAGATTAAAAAAAAAAAAAAAAAGAAGAAAAAAAAGGGCCCTCCTGGCAGATCTAATGCATTATTGAAATGCTAAGAGACAAAACAATTAGGGCTATTAAGGAAAGATCCAGGGGGGCAGAGAGATAAGTTTTTCTTCAGGTTTTGCAAATAAGCCTTTGGGTGTGAGCTCTGCCCTTCTCCTTTCTATGTTCACCAGAACTCCAAAAAGCAACTGCTTTAATTTTTGAGTTTGTCTTGCTGTTTTTTTGCTATGCCTATCTCCTCTCTGCTGGGCTGGGTGCTCTCAGATTCTCTGGTGTCTGGTCTCAGTCTATCTATGGTTGGAGTTTGGATCAGTAGAATGAGTTTCTGATAAGAGCTGCCAGTGCAGTTCTCCCTTCTCTTTCCCGGCACTGACAGCCCCTCCTCCCATGGGACTGAGCCTGGCAGGGAGGGGCATGTGTCCCCTGGCCACAAAATCTTGCAGATTTTGCTGATTTCAGCAGTTCCACATTTTCATGAGTGTTGTATGAAGTATGCCCAAAGTCAGATTGCTCTGCAGTGTCTAGTCCATGCAGTTCCTGGCTTTCTACCTACTTCCCTGGATGAGTAACTAAAACATACACCTCACCAATCCACCATCTTGCCCCACCTCTCTTAGGCCTTTTTTAATGCAATTTTTTTGAGATATATTCACATAACATACAATCATCCAAAGCATAGAATCAATTGTTCACAGTATCATCATATAGTTGTGCATTCATCACCACATTCAATTTTTTGAACATTTTCATTCATCCAAGAAATAAAGATGAAAATAAGAATAAAATTAAAATTAAAGGTACCAAATTTCACTCAGAATAGCTCATACTGCTTCCCCACATTATTTGTTTACTTTTTGTCCCCCTTTTTTCTACTCATCTGTCCTTACACTGGATAAAGGGATTGTGAGACACAATGCATTCACAATCACACAGTCACACCATATAAGCTATATAGTTATATAGTCATCTTCATGAATCAAGGATAGTGGATTGCAGTTCAACAGTTTCAGGCATTTCCTTCTGGCTATTCAAATACACCAAAAACTAAAAAGGATTATCTATAAAATGCATAAGATTAACCCCCATAATGACCCCTCAACTCCGTTTGCAATCACTCATCCTCTGAAACTTTACTTTTCTTCATTTTTCTTCCCCCTTTGTGTCAAGATGGCTTTCTCAATCCCATGATGCTGGGTTCAGGCTCATACCTGGGAGTCATGTCTCATGTTGTCAGGGAGATTTACACCTCTGGAAGTCATGTCCCATATAGGGAGGAAGGCAGTGAGTTTACCTGCAGTGTTGGCTTAGAAAGACTGCCCACATTTGAGCAATTAAATGTGGTTCTCTGGGGGTGTCTCTTAGGCACAATTATAAGTAGGCTCAGCCTCTCCTTTGCAGTACAAGCTTCATAAGGGCAAGTACCAACCAAGATCATGGGCTTTACATATTAAATTGCTAATGCCCAATGCTTGCAAGAATATCAGGAGTTCCCCAGGTGGGTAAGTTTAATATTTCCATGGATTTCCCAAGTCCTTCAATGGGGCTTTGCAAATAGCTTTATACTCTCTGCCCAAATACATCAGGATGGTCAAGACATCACACTAACCTGTACAAACCAACAAGTTCTTACTGCCTATTTAAGGTTCTATGTAATTATGATGTTTGAATAAACTGACCATACAGGTTAAATTATACAGCCTGCTACAGAAAATATAGATTTTCCACAAAATAAAAGTCTCTTCTTTTGGTCTCACATGGAAGTTGAAGTTTCAGAATATAGTCAATATCATTCTTTTCCCTTTTGTCTGGTTTCCTTTAGTTCTAACCAGGTCCATTTTCTTCATATCTGTAACTAAAATCTGATCTCCTTTTAGCTTCTTTTATTTTTGCTGTATGGAGTAGTGCTGCCATTCATAGCTGCTGAACTCTGGCTCTGAGTCTCAGCTGTCACACAGATATCTGAAATTCCTGGGACTAACCAGGTTATACAGGAAGACCTCATCTCAGAATTTAGAAAAAGAAAATCATTAGAACTAATGAAGACATGTGGCTGCTGTGAGAGCTTACAATAGAGGAATTTTTAGCATAAGATGTCCCTGGTAATCTACACTCTCATATTGAGTTCTCAGAGTTTGCACATTATGTGTAGTCCATATTAGTGGGGTGTTATAATGTTTATCTTTTTGATTCTGGCTTATTTTACTCAACACACTGTCCTCAAGGTCCATTCACCTTCTTGCATATCTCACAACTTCATTTCTTCTTGGCACCACTCAATAATCCGTAGAATGTATATACCAAGTTTACCATTCAATTTGTCAGTTGTTATACCCTTAGGTCACTTCCATCCTTTGCATGTTGTGAATACTGCCATTATAGTCACCAATGTGCAATGCCCATTCATATCCCTGCTCTCAGATCTTACAACCCAATAACAGGGTTGTAGGACCATATAGCATCCCATAATTAGCATCCTCTGGAAGCACCACACTGCTCTCCAGATAGGCTGCACCACTCTACTTCCTTACCAACAGAGAATACATACATCTCTAGCTCCAAATTTTCTCTGGCACTTGAATCCCTTTGTTTATTTCTAAATGGTTCTGTTCACACATCAACAATCCATTCTAAGTAAACATTCAATGATTCTTACTATAGCCACATAGTTATGCATTCACCTCCACAACTTATATGAGTACATTTCTTCTGCAAAGAAAGAGGAAAAGGAGAAAAACATAGAATAAAAACATAAAAAATAGATGAAAAAACTAAAGTAAAATACAATAAGGTCCAACAACAAAACCACCACCAAGTATTTCATATCACTCCCTTATAACTCCCTATCTTAAGCATTTAGCTTTGGTATATTGCATTCTTTACAATTAATGGAAGCATCTTACAATGTTACCATTAACTATAGACTCTAGTCTGCATTGATTGTACTTTTTCTCTTGTATTATCCAATTTTCAACACCTTGCAATTTTGACAATTCATTTGTTCTCCCTCTTTTAAAAACTTTCTTATATTTGTATGTTTAAACACTATCATTGACCACTCTAGATTTCATTAAGTTTTACAGTCCCAGTCTTTATCTTCTATCTTTCCTTCAGGTGCCATATATGCCCCTAGATTTCCTCTATCCAACCATACTCACACTCATCTGTGCTCAGAGTACTTACAATACTTACAATATTATGCTACCCTCACACAGTATTATGCTATCCATTTCTGGATCTATACAACAAATCCTGCTTACCATTATGTACTCCTTCAGCATTAAATGGACAATCTCTAACTTCTTTCTAACTCATGATGGCCTCTGTTCTCAACTTTAACTCTCAAATTTCTCTCATCCATATTAGTTCATATTACTGAGTCCATAGAGTACACTTCTTTTGTTTCTGGCTAATTTCGCTCAAAGTAATGTCTACTGTCTACCATTTTTACTTTTGGAATTTATATGTCATATCTTATTTTATTTTATTTTCCCTTTCTCACTTTTACCCCTACTGATAGTCTTCATTTCTATTCTCTTTTCCAAATCTCTCACTTCTGTCCTTTCCTATCTGCTTGTTGTATTCCCTTTACTATTTCTTGTTCAGAAACTCTCTCAGTGATGTTTGTCTGAAAATATTTTAAACTCTCCCTCATTTTGAAGGACAGTTTCTCCAGATATAGAATTTTTGGTGGGCAGATTTTCTCTTTCAGTATCTTAAATATATCTTACCACTGCTTTCTTACCTACATGGCTTCTATTGAGAAATCTGAAGGTAGTCTTATAGAGCTTCCTTTGTATGTGATGGAGCACATTTCTCTTGCTGCTTTCAGAATTCTGTCTTCATCTTTTTGACATTTGATAATCTGATTGGAGTAGATCTATTCAGATCTGTTCTGTTTAGGGTATGCTGTGTTTCTTGGGTCTGCAATTTTATGTATTTCATCATAAATTGGAAGTTTTCAGTGATTGTTTCCTCCATTATTGTTTCTGTCTCTTTTCCCTTCTCTTCTCCTTCTGGGACACCCATGATATGTACACTCATGTCCTTCATATTGTCATTCAATTCCCTGAGACATTGCACATAGTTTTTCATTCATACCCCATAATTTTTTTGTGTGTATTATTTTATATATCCTGTCTCTAGTTCCTGAATCCTTTCTTCTGCCTTTTCAAATCTGCTGTTGTATGTCTCCATTGTGTTTTCTGTCTTTTCAATATCATAGATTTCATTCCCTTAAGTTCTGCCTATTGTTCTTTTCCAACTTTCTAAGTTCTTCCTTATGTTCACCCAGTGTTTTCTTTATGTCCTTCATTTCTTTTGTGATATCTTCCCTCTCCTAATTTATTTGATTTTTGAATTGGTTTAGCATATTCATTTGAAGATCTTTAGTTAGTTTTTTCAAATCCTGTATCTCATTTGAAGTGTAAGTTTGTTCCTTTGACTGGGCCATGTCTTCGTTTTTGCTAGTGTGTCATAAATTTTTGTTGTCTAAGCATCTGGGTTCCTTGATTACCCCAATTAGATTTTCCCAGACCAGACAGACCCAATTTTCAGCTGGTGTAATCAGTATTATGTTTCCCTGAGGATGAGACCCAGAAAGTTTCTAGACTTTCCTGTGAGGACTCTAGATACTGTGATTTTCATATACTGCCCAGCATGTAGTTCTTGTCAGATCTCAGCTCCCCACTGGCATAAAGAAATGTGTTACAGTCAATTCTCATTAGACCCTCTCCCTGTCAGAGACAGACAACTTCAGAAGCCAAGCATAAGCTGTTTCTGTTTCTTCCCTAGGACCTAGGATCTAGTTCTCTGAGGGAGGGCAACCACTTAAGCTGGGCCCCACCTACTCCTTTTCTTAGGGAAGATAATCACTTTAGGAATTTACCTCCAAAATTTGACTTCCTTTTCCTCTGTATCTTAAATCCACCCTTGCCTAGGTCAGCTCTGACAATTGAAAATGCCTGAGGCTTCCTCTAATGAGGTACTTCAAATGAGAGAAAAAAAGGAAAAAATAAAGTAATCCCTTTTTCAGGACCAGTCCCCAGCCCCCCAGTTACCAGTCAAGAACCAGAATTGGTGCCAGATTCTCTGTGTGGCTTTTCTTGGCACACAGCTGATTTGAATTTGATTCTTCTATTTGTCATTATAAATGGAAGTTTTTCCTAGTGATTCCCTTCTGTGCACTCTCTACTGATGTATAGAAACAGTAAAGATTCTTTGGGTACATTTTCTGTGCCCTGCCACTTTGCTGAATTTGTTCATTAGCCCTCAGAGTTTTGCAATATATTTTTGGGGACTACCTGTATCTAGGATCATGTCATCTGCTGAAAGTGAAACTTTCTTTGTCATTCCCATGTTGGATGATTTTCATTTCTATTTTAACATCTTCTTTAATGTAGTACATCCATTATAATTCAGGAAAGAATATTTTTATACTTGTATTATTAACCCCAGCCCATTGTCCAAAAAAGGATTCACTTTGTTATACTCTCCTATTTTTATCTTCAGACTTTCATTCTATCAACATGCATGATCCAACATATCCCCTTTCAAACATACTCCTATACATACTAGAGAATTGTTAATTACACTCACAATAATATTTGACCATAACCACTATCCTTATTGGAAACTTTACAATCAACCTATATGCAAACCAAAATCTCAACCTTGCAGGCTGTCTGTCATTAAATAGAGGGCATTAATTTGAAAGGTATAGGATCCTGAAAATTGGAATGGGGATATATGGGGTGATAATGATGGCAGTGGGAACATTGAAACCCCAGAATCTGCTGAGTTTTGAGTCTTTACAAAATAAACCTGTAATGATCTGCCCTGAGGAAATAACTATCTGACCTCCAGGCTGCCCTGAGGAGACAGCAACTGGTCTTTCAGTCTGCCTTGAGGAATCTCCCATCCAACATCCATTGGAGAGGTTAACCCTGCAGTGCTTGATATACATGTTACCACCTCCCCTGATGAAAAAGGAGAGATTAATCCTGTTTCAGCATTTGAATCTTCAACATAATGCCCTGAGTTAATTGGCTGGAAAGACACTTCTAATTCTTTTCCTGACCCACTCACACTATCCCTCTGCATTATTCAGGGTCCTCCAGGAAAACAGAACCAACAGGGGATAGCTGTAATTATGTGGTTCTATAAAAGTGTCTCAAATGTGTCTAAATTCCATAGGGCATGTGGCAAGCTGACTACTCTGATGCAGATCCTTAATGAACTCTGCATGAGAGGTTGACTGGCTGAAAAATGAAAGTTCTTTCTTCTCCCTTAAAATATTCAACTGACTGGATTAAATCCAACTGATTGGATTCTCTCATTGCAGGAGATGCTCCCTTAGTTGACCATTCTAATAAGACACAGATGCAATCAATTGATGATTTAATAAACCAAACTTCTTGTTTATTAATCAGCCATGAAATGCCATTGCAGGAACAGACCAGTGAATACTTGACCAGACAACTGGGTGCCACCATGTAGCCAAGTAGACACATGCAACTAACCATCACCACCTCTTCCAGACCTATAACTAGATCAAGTCCCAACAGGCCCCAAAGGTGAGGTACAAATTGTGACCCATGAAGAAGTACACTATATTCTGAAAGAACTGGATGAGCTTTCCAGTTTATATAGACAGAAATTGGGGGAATATGTGTGGGAAGGATATTAAGATTGTGGGATAATGCTGGAATGAACATTTGTAGATACAGGCCCACCAAACAGAGATTCTGGATTCAATATTGTAGCTTGAGGCGTTATAAAGGGCTTTATATGGTTGACTGAAATATGGATCCAAAGATGGCTTAAATTACATGAGGTCAATATTCCAGAAGTGCCATGGTATACTTTAGATAAGGGGATCCAAGAGCCTACAGAGATTGGAATGTTAGGATGGATTTATCATGTAAGACCTACTCACCTGCCCCAGGAATGTGCAGAGGGCACACCTTTCACCAGAACTGTGAGGAACAGAGTTGTGAGACTACCTCCATCATCTCTGAAGAGCTCTGCAGTCACTTTTTTCTGAAGGGCAGATATTACTGTGGAAAATTCTGTCACTGAACTAGAATCACTAAACACAATGGGGATGATCAGATCCCAAGTTGGCAGAAGCCACATGGAAGCCCCTAATTTCCAAAGACAAGGAGGTCATGGCCACCATAATGGACAGAAGTCTCAAAGCAGCAATCAGATAGTCTGACATGCAAAGACATGTGGTGTTAGCTAGTAGATCATGGGTTGCCTAGAAGGAAAATAGATGGATAGTCTACTAAATTCTTACTTGATCTGCATTAGCAGAAGATTTCTAGGTCAAGTGAATAAGTCTAATTTGAATTACAAAATGAGAGAATTGTGGCCCCTTAATCAGTTCTCAGACTTGAGACAGTTTACTCTCAGACTCATAGCCCCTTGAATGAGGGGAGAGCTGGGTCTCCTTGGGGAAGGACCCAGTTACAATGGGACTGTTACCCACCTGTCAGAGCAGGGGCTTATAGAGGTCTGGAGACTCATGGAGTTTCATCTCAGGTCCATCTCACATTGGGTCCAGAGGGTCTCCAGACAATTCTGTGGTTATTTCCCCAGTTCTAGAACGTATATTTTGGATAGATATACTCAGTCACTGCCAGAATCTCCACATTGGTTCCCTGATTTATGGAGTGAAAGATATTATTGTAGGAAAGGCCAAGTGAAACAAAATACTAAATCAGGAGCAATGACAGATTCCTGGAGGTAATTCATATATTAGTGCAATTGTTTAGGACTTAAAGGATTCAGGGCTATTGATTCTCATCACATCCCTTTCACCTCTCCTATTTGGCCTGTGCAGAAAACAGATGGGTCTTGGAGAAAAACAGTGGGTTATAATAAACTTAACCAGGTGGTGACTACAACTGCAGCTTCTGGTACCTGGTATTCAGCTATTGGTCTTGTAAATGCTTTTACTTAATTGCTGTTAGTAAGGGCCAGAAGAAACTGCTTTTACCTGGAAGAGCCAGCAGTATACCTTCACTGTACTACCTCAGGGATATACCAACTTTTCAACCCTATGTCATAATCTTATCTGCAGGAAATTTGATCATTCTCCCCTCCCACAGGACATAACCCTGGTCCATTATATTCATATCAGGTTGAGTTAACCTAGTGAGCAAGAAGTAGCAACTACTCTAGTTCTTATTTGTAAGATATTTGTGGGTCAGAGGATGGGAGATAAATCCAAGAAAATACAAGGGCCTTCGATCTCAGTGAAATTTCTAGGTATTCATTGGTAGTGGGCATGCCAGTGTGCAGGATAAGTGGCAACATCTGTCCTCTCCTATTACCAAAAGGAGGCACAATGCCTAGTTGGCCTCTTTGGATTAGGAGATAACATATTCCTCATTTAGTTGTGCTACTCTAACCCATGTACTTATTGACCAGAAACGTTTCTACCTTGAGTGGGAACTGGAACAAGAGGAGGATTTACAACTGGCCCAGCATGCTGTTCAATCTGCTCTGCCACTTCACTCATGTGATCCAGCAGATCCAAAGGTGTTGGAAGTGTCAGTGGCAAGAAGACACTGTCTGAAAACTTTGGCAGGGCCCTATAGCATAATCACAATGCAGACCCTTAGGATTTTAGAGCAATGCTTTGTTATCCTCTACAGATAATTTTTGACCTGTTACTTTGCCTTAATAGAGACTGAATGCTTAACCATGGGCCACCAAGTTACCAGGAAACCAGATTTGCCTATCATGAGCTGGGCGTTGTCTGACAACCAAGCTATAAGGTTGGGCAGGCACAGAAGTGCTTCACCATAAAATGGAAGTAGTACTCAAGATAGGACTCAAGCAGGTCCTGAAGGCACAAGTTAAATGAAGAAATGACCTATATGCCTATAGCCTCCACTCCTGCCACATTATCTTTCCTTTCCCAGCCCCAAACTATGACCTCTTGTAGAGTTCATTACAAGCAGTTTGCTGAAGAGTAGAAAACTTACACCTGATTTATAGATGGTTCTGCATGATGTGTAGGTATCACCTGACAGTGGACAGCTACAGCACTGCAACCACCTTCTGGGATGACCCTGAAGGACAATCCTCCCAGTGGGCAGAACTTTGAGCAATGCACCTGGTTGTTCATTTTGCTTAGAAGGAGAACTGACCAGAGGTTCATTTGCATACTGATTGAAGGGCTATTGCTAATGGTTTGGCTAGATAGTCAGGAACTTGGAAGGAACATGATTGACAATAGATGACAAAGACGTCTGTGGATAGACCTTTATGATTGGGCAGAAAACATGAAAATATTTGCGTCTCACGAGAAGGCTCATCAGAAGGTGATTTCAGCAGAGGAAGATTTCAATAATCAAGTGGATATGATGACACATTTTATGGATACCAGTCAGCCTCTTTCCCCAGCCCATCCTTCCACAGCTCAATGGTTTCATTAAAAAAATGATCATTGTTGTCAGGATGGAGGTTCTGCATGGGCTTAGCAACATGGATTTCCACTCACCAAGGTTGACTTGACTACAGCCATTGATGAGTGCCCAATCTGCCAGCAGGGAGACACACTAAGTCAACATTCCCCAAGGTGAACAGCCTGCTGCATGTTGACAGGTTGATTACACTACATCACTTCCATCATGGAAGGTTTAGCAACATCTAACTGGAATAGGCACATACTACAGATGTGGGTTTGCCTTCCCTGCACACAATGCTTCTGAAAATACTGTCATCCTTAGTCTTATAGAATGCCTTATCCACCACTTTGGTATCCCACATGACATTGCTTCTGATCAAGGGTCCCACTTCATAGAAAATGTAGTGTGGGAATGGGCATACACTCATGGAATTCTCTTGTCCTACAACATTCCTCATCATCCTGAGGCAGCTGGATTGATAGAATAATTAAGCCTAATAATCATGATTAAGCTTCAATTATGACACAAACTAGGTGATAATACCTTGCATGGCTGGGGCAATTATCTCCAGGAAGCTAGTGCATGATCTAAATAAACATCCAATATAAGGAGCTGTCTCACCCACACTGGGATTCATGGGTCCAGAAATCAAGGAGAGAAAATGGGAGTGGCATCACTCATTATTACCCCTGGTGATCCAGTAGAAAATTTTTACTTTCTGTGCTGCTGGTCTACAAATCTTAGTTCCAAAAGGAGGAGGGCTTCCACCAGGAAACGAAGATTCCATTGAACTGGCAGTTAAGATGGCCACATAACCACTTTGGGTTTCTTATGCCTCTGAATCAGCAAGCAAATAAGGGGATTGCTGTACTGGATTGGGTGATTGATCCTGACTCTCAAGGAGAAATAGCACTGCAACTACACAATTGAGGTAAAGAAGAATTTGCCTGAAATACAGTTGTTCCCCTAGGGCATCTCTTAGTACCACCATGCCCTGTGATTACATCAATGTAAAGGTGCAACAACCCAATCTAGGCAGGGCTACCATTGGCCCAGAAAGTTCAGGAATGAAGATTTGGTTCACCCTACCAGGCATAGAACAACAGCCTATTGAGGTGCTTGCTGAGGGCAAAAGGGACATGGAATGTGTAGTGGAAGAAGGTAGTGATAAATATGAATGAAAACCATGTGACCAGTTACAGAAATGTGAGTTGTAATGATATGAATATTTCTTCCTTGTTTTGTCATATTTGTGTATGTATATAAAGCAAATATCTTTGTTTTCTTCTCTACCTTATCCCCTTATCTGGCACAAGTTGTACTGTTCATTTTGTAGTGTTTGAGTTGTAGGATATCAAGTTTAAGAGTGTATATTACCCAAGGATGTGCACCCTACTCTGGAGAGATGTAGTGCATTCCCTGTTGTACACAGGACAGTTGAGTATTGTTAGGCAAAAATATGTTGTTTTTTATTTAGAGATCATGTATGGTTTAAGGTGATACAAAGAGTTGACAAGGGGTGGACTTTGATCACTAGGTTTCTTATGTCAACTTGGCCAGGTATTGGTCACCAGTGGTCTGGTCAAACAAGCACAAGCCTATTACTGTGAGGACGTTTCATGGACTTAAATCAAGTTGATTGCATTTAGATTGATTATATTTCCAACAAGCCAAGGAGGGTCTCTTCAGCAAACAGAGATATTTTCATCCAATTACTTGAAGGCTTTAAAAAGAGAAGTGATGTCTTTGGTAGTCAGAAGGGAGAATTTTCATCTCTACTTCAGCCAGCCAACTTCTCCTGGGGAATTCAATGAAAACTGTCATTGTAGTTGTCAGCCTGCAGACTGCCTTATGGAATTTGGACATGAGCATCCCCACAATTGTGTGAGACACTTTTACAAAATCTCCTAATATTTGCAGATACTTCCTATTGTTTCTGTTTCCCTAGAGAATGCTGGCTAATGCACTCTTTAACTCACTAGTTAAGAGTATGTTTTTTAATTTCCACATATTTGTGGATTTTACATTTCTCCATCTGTTATTGGGAGTTCAGCAGTGAACAGGGTCAGATCTCATCCCATAACAAAGCCATTTCAGTTGGAAAAGAGTTAACATTGAAATCTTCAATGCATGGGAAAAGATGAAAATAAAATTAAGCACTTCAAAAATCTTAGACATTCTATATACAGATGGATAAACTTCCAAACTTAGAATAAATAACAAAATATTAAAAATGTATTCCTTTTT
The DNA here is from genome assembly GCF_015220235.1 of Choloepus didactylus. Taxonomy (NCBI): domain Eukaryota; kingdom Metazoa; phylum Chordata; class Mammalia; order Pilosa; family Megalonychidae; genus Choloepus; species Choloepus didactylus. The sequence goes on along the minus strand of NC_051330.1, from coordinate 21,303,137 downwards.
TTGTCTCCTGCTTTCTCTCTTGCACACACACACCTTTTATAAGTTAAACTAGATGGTTACATGAAAGCTAATGAATATATTTTAAAGTAACACCTCATGTTTCAAAGCAAACCATATTGTACATCATGAATTAAAACAAATTCATGAATGATCCATCTGTGCCACTTTTTTGGTGCTATTGACAAATACATGGTTTGAACATTTTATTTCTGTGGGTGTTTTTGATTTGGATTAATATATCTGCTTTAGAGAATTTATCAAAACTAGAATTAATGAGGGGTATTTGAATTCTATTTTTAGAGGGGTGATGGTTCCAAGTCACACATGCTTACAGTAATGGATGCTACTTCCACTGATCCTGGTTGAAGAGGTCCCAGGGACACTTGGATATCAACTTTCATTTCAGAAGACAATGCTTCCAGTTGCTTAGGATTCTTAAACATTTGATGATACTAGATTGTGTGCTACAGTTTCTCCTTGAAAGTTAAAAACTGTAGACAGCATTTGGAACACTGGTGAAGATTCTGTTCTCAGTGCCCTCTACAATGACAAATGTATGGTGAGGTCATTTTTAAAGGTTTTAGAAAAAAAGGACAAAGCAAATTTTTAGAATTTCATGGGATATTCTAAAATGTACTTCTACATCAGCAAAGGCTGATGATCTGTAACTGCAAGCCTGTCAAATGTAAGGTTTTTCACCAAGTTTGTGACTGTCCTTCATGTGTTGTAAGAGAACCTGTTCTGTTTCAAATGACAATTTACAGATTTTACAGAGTGGAGGGTTCCTGAGGGTGTGCACACTTTCAATATGGCACTGTAGCTGGAAAGGAGAGGGGAATTGCCAGTGGCCATGTTGGCAGGTGCTGTGCCTTTTCCAGCTGTCACTACTTTCCTTCATGTGGTTCATAAAATTAATATTTTTAGAACTTTAAAGCAGTTGAGGCATTTAAGGCTTGTGTCAGTCTTCTGTTCTGGCTGCCCATTTTCTTTATGTTGTTCATAGCAAAAGTCATGAAGTAACACAATCATGCTTCCTTTCTTGGAACCAGCAGTTTCTTGACCTGCTATATTTGAAAAATCTATTTTTCCAGTCCTCCATTTTCCCTGACTGGATTTACAGTTTTAAAATTGTCCTTTGCAAGACATTGTAAAAAGTGCTCCATTCTGAACATGGTTTAACAAGGTATGACAATCTTTGGAGGGTACATTTTGCCGATTGTTTTTTGTATGAGATATACCCAAGGAGGACAAAGCTAAAGAATGTCCATCACTGAGTTTAGTCCTTTTGGGATTGATGATATTTACTTCAGAATTGGAAAGTAACTTTGATATACAAGGATTTTCATCTATACATCCTACAGAAAGTGCTGCTCTTCCTGGATGCTGCACTGAACTCAGGAGAAAATAGCTCTGAAGTTATTGTGGTGAATTAATTTTATAATCAGGTTCAGACAAAGTCTCAATAATAATGGGACTACTTGTTGCTCTTGATTCAGACTGAGAAACTAGCAAGATGGCCACTCTTTTTTTTATTAAATTCAGTTTTATTGAAATACATTCACACACCATGCAATCATCCATGATATACAATCCACTGTCCACAGTGTAATAACATAGTTATGCATTCATCACCACAATCTATCTCTGAACATTTTCCTTATATCAGAAAGAACCAGAACAGGAATAAAAAATAAAAGTGAAAAAAGAACACCCAGATCATCCCCCATCCCACCCCATTTGTCCTCTAGTTTTTATCCCCATTCCTCCACTCATCCATACACTAGAAAAAGGGGGTGTGATCCACAACGTCTTCACAATCACACTGTCACCCCTTGTAATCTACATTATATATAATTGTCTTCAGGAGTCCAGACTGCTGGGTTGGAGTTTGGTAGTTTCAGGTATTTACTTCTAGCTATTCCAATACATTAAAGCCTAAGAGGTGTTATCTATATAGTGCATAAGAATGTCCACCAGAGTGACCTCTCGACTCCATTTGGAATCTCTCAGCCACTGAAACTATTTCGTCTCATTTTGCATCCCTCTTTTGGTCAAGAAGATACTCTCAGTCCCACGATGCCGGGTCCACATTCATCCCCGGGAGTCATAATCTGCGTTGCCAGGGAGATTTACACCCCTGGGAGTCGGGTCCCATGTAAGGGGGAGGGCAGCGAGTTCACCTGTCGAGATAGCTCAGTTAGAGGGAGAGAGGGCCACATCTGAGCAACAAAGAGGTACTAAAGGGGAGACTCTTAGGTACCATTACATACAAGTTTAGACTCTCCTTTGTGGTAATCAGCTTCATAAGGGCAAGTCCCTTGCTCGAGGGCTCAGCACATCAAACAGCCAGTCCCAATGTTTGTGACAACTTCAACAAGATGGCCACTCTTGATGTAAGGGTCACAGGACTTATAGCCTGCAATGCATGACAAGTACCTTGTCAGAAGTGATTATACTATTTTCTCCTTGAATTAGACCTGGGGTGACTCTATTAAAAATGTTTGAAACAACTGGTTTTGAATTTGAAGTCAGTCCAAAAATATCAGCTCAGCATCTTCATTTACATGTTTCACCCCAACAAAGATCATCTCAGGGTCTTCACCATGCAATTGTTTGGTTTCTTTCACACTTTTCTGTGGTTCTGGCTCTTTTACACACATACCAGTGCTTCCTTTACATAAAATGCAACCTCAAGCTGCACTGATACTTCTAAATAAATTGAGATATTTCAGGCAGAATGTCACATCTGGTCCACATCCATGGTGATCCTGGAGCTCCCAGTGACACACCTTTATGGCACTACCCAGGAAAAGACCCTAATGTCTAATTTTTATGGGATTATAACTACCCAGGACCACTTTTAGCAAATACTTGCATGTGATACTTTTTTATTCCTTCACTTTCAATGTACATTTTTTTAATCTTCATTTTATTGAGATATATTCACATACCACGCAGTCCTACAAAACAAATCGTACATTCCATTGTTCACAGTACCATTACATACTTGTACACTCATCACCTAAATCAATCCCTGACACCTTCATTAGCACACACTCAAAAATAACAAGAAAAATAATTAAAGTGAAAAAGAGCAATTGAAGTAAAAAAGAACACTGGGTGCCATTCTCTATTTGTTTGTTTCCTTCCCCCATTTTTCTACTCATCCATCCATGAACTAGACAAAGTGGAGTGTGGTCCTTATGGCTTTCCCAATCCCATTGTCATCCCTCATAAGCTACATTTTTATACAATTGTCTTCGAGATTCATGGGTTCTGGGTTGTAGATTGATAGTTTCAGGTATCCACCACCAGCTACCCCAATTCTTTAGAACCTAAAAAGGGTTGTCTAAATTGTACATAAGAGTACCCACCAGAGTGACCTCTCAGCTCCTTTTGGAATCTCTCTGCCACTGAAGCTTATTTCATTTCCTTTCACATCCCCTTTTTGGTCAAGAAGATTTTCTCCATCCCACGATGCCAGGTATACATTCCTCCCCGGGAGTCATATTCCACGTTGCCAGGGAGATTCACTCCCCAGGGTGTCTGATCCCACGTAGGGGGGAGGGCAGTGATTTCGCCTTTCAAGTTGGCTTAGCCAGAGAGAGAGGGCCACATCTGAGCAACAAAGAGGCATTCGGGAGGAGGCTGTTACGCATAATTATACGGAGGCCTAGCCTCTCCTTTGCAGCAACCGTCTTCCCAAGGGTAAATCCTATGGTACAGGGCTCAACCCATCAAACCACCAGTCCCCTATGTCTGTGGTCATGTTAGCAACCATCGAGGTGGGGTAGGCCAATACCCCTGCATTCTCCAGAGGTTCCTCAAGGGGGCACTACATACTTTTTCCTTGTTTTTTTTTTTTTTTAATTTTTTTTCTTTTTAAATCAACTGTATGAAAAAAAATTAAAAAAAGAAAACATACAATAAAAGAACATTTCAAAGAGACCATAACAAGGGAGTAAGGAAAAGATAACTAACCAAAGATAACTGCTTTACTTCCAACATGTTCCTACTTTACCCCAAGAAAGTTACCTAATATAGCAACATTTCTGTGAACTTGTTCCTACTATATCCATCAGAAATTAACAGACCATAGTCCTTCCTTGGCATCCTCAGAATGTTAAATAGCTTATCTGTTCTTCTTGGATTATTGTTCCCCCTTCCTTAATTGCTCTCTATTGCTAGTTCCCCTACATTCTACATTATAAACCATTTGTTTTACATTTTTCAAAGTTCACATTAGTGGTAGGATATAATATTTCTCTTTTTGTGCATGGCTTATTTCACTCAGCATTATGTCTTCAAGGTTCATCCATGTTGTCATATGTTTCACGAGATCGTTCCTTCTTACTGTCATGTAGTATTCCATCGTGTGTATGTACCACATTTTATTTATCCACTCATCTGTTGAAGGACATTTGGGTTGTTTCCATCTCTTGGCAATTGTGAATAATGCTGCTATGAACATTGGCGTGCAGATATCTGTTCATGTCACAGCTTTCCGATCTTCCGGGTATATACCGAGAAGTGCAATCACTGGATAGAATGGTAAATCTATATCTAGTTTTCTAAGGAACTGCCAGACTGACTTCCAGAGTGGCTGAACCATTATACAGTCCCACCAACATTGAATAAGATTTCCAATTCCTCCACATCCCCTCCAGCATTTCTAGTTTCCTGTTTGTTTAATGGCAGCCATTCTAATTGGTGTGAGATGGTATCTCATTGTGGTCTTAATTTGCATCTCTCTAATAGCTAGTGAAGCTGAACATTTTTCATGTGTTTCTTGGCCATTTGTATTTCCTCTTCAGAGAACTGTCTTTTCATATCTTTTGCCCATTTTATAATTGGGCTGTCTATACTATTGTCATTGAGTTGTAGGATTTCTTTATATATGCAAGATATCAGTCTTTTCTCAGATACATGGTTTCCAAAATTTTTTCCCATTGAGTTGGCTGTCTCTTCACCTTTCTGAGAAATTCCTTTGAGGTGCAGAAACTTCTAAGCTTGAGGAGTTCCCATTTATCAATTATTTCTTTTGTTGCTTGTGCTTTGGGTGTAAAGTCTAGGAAGTGTCCGCCTAATACAAGGTCTTGAAGACATTTTCCTACATTATTTTCTAGGAGTTTTATTGTACTTTCTTTTATATGGAGATCTTTCATCCATTTTGAGTTAATTTTTGTGTACGGTGTGAGGTAGGGGTCCCCTTTCATTCTTTTGGGTATGGATATCCAACTCTCCCATTCCCATTTGTTGAAAAGACCATTATGACTCAGTTCAGTGACTTTAGGGGCCTTATCAAAAATCAGTCAGCCATAGATCTGAGGGTCTATCTCCGAATTCTCAATTCCATTCCATTGATCTATATGTCTATCTTTGTGTCAGTACCATGCTGTTTTGACTACTGTGGCTTTATAATAAGCTTTAAAGTCAGGAAGGGTAAGTCCTCCCACTTCGTTTTTCTTTATTAGAGTGTCTTTAGCAATTTGAGGCATCTTCCCTTTCCAAATAAATTTGATAACTAGCTTTTCCAAGTCTGCAAAGTAGGTTGTTGGAATTTTGATTGGGATTGCATTGAATCTGTAGATGAGTTTGGGTAGAATTGACATCTTAATGACATTTAGCCTTCCTATCCATGAACATGGAATATTTTTCCATCTTTTAAGGTCCCCTTCTATTTCTTTTAGTAGAGTTATGTAGTTTTCTTTGTATAGGTCTTTTACATCTTTGGTTAAGTTGATTCCTAGGTACTTCATTTTTTTTTAGTTGCTATTGAAAATGGTATGTTTTTCTTGAGTGTCTCTTCAGTTTGTTCATTTCTAGCATATAGAAACATTACTGACTTATGTGCATTAACCTTGTATCCCGCTACTTTGCTAAATTTGTTTATTAGCTCTAGTAGCTGTATCGTTGAATTCTTGGGGTTTTCCCGATATAAGATCATATCATCTGCAAACAATGACAGTTTTACTTCTTCTTTTCTAATTTGGATGCCTTCCATTTCTTTGTCTTGTTGGATTGCCCTGGCTAGCACTTCCAGCACAATGTTGAATAACAGTGGTGACAGTGGTCATCCTTGTCTTGTTCCTGATCTTAGGGGAAAGGCGTTCAGTCTCTCAGCATTGAGTACTATGCTGGCTGTGGGTTTTTCATATATGCTCTTCATCTTATTGAGGAAGTTTCCTTCAATTCCTACCTTTTGAACTGTTTTTATCAAAAACGGATGTTTGGTCGGGGAGGCGGGGCAAGATGGCAGACTGGTGAGCTGTATGTTTTAGTTACTCCTCCAGGAAAGTAGGTAAAAAGCCAGGAACTGCGTGGACTGGACACCACAGAGCAATCTGTCTTTGGGCATACTTCATACAACACTCATGAAAACGTGGAACTGCTGAGATCAGCGAAATCTGTAAGTTTTTGCGGCCAGGGGACCCGCGCCCCTCCCTGCCAGGCTCAGTCCCGGGGGAGGAGGGGCTGTCAGCTCCAGGAAGGAGAAGGGAGAATTGCAGTGGCTGCTCTTACCGGAAACTCATTCTACTGATTCAAACTCCAACCATAGATAGACTGAGGCCAGACACCAGAGACTCTGAGAGCAGCCAGCCCAGCAGAGAGGAGACAGGCATAGAAAAAAATCAACACGAAAAACTCCAAAATAAAAGCAGAGGATTTTTGGAGTTCTGGTGAACACAGAAAGGGGAAGGGCGGAGATCAGGCCTTGAGGCGCATATGCAAATCCCGAAGCAAGGCTGATCTCTCTGCCTTGGGCACCTTTCCTTAATGGCCCTGGTTGCTTTGTCTATTAGCATTTCAATAACCCATTAGATCTCTGAGGAGGGCCGTTTTTTTTTTGTTTTTTTTTTTAAATCCTTTTTGCTTTTTCTAAAACAATTACTCTAAGAAGCTCAATACAGAAAGCTTCAAAGAATTGAAATTTGGGCACGTCAAGTCAAGAGCAGAACTAAGAGAGCTCTGAGACAAAAGGCAATAATCCAGTGGCTGAGAAAATTCACTAAACACCACAACTTCCCAAGAAAAGGGGGGTGTCCGCTCACAGCCACCATCCTGGTGGACAGGAAACACTCCTGCCCATCGCCAGCCCCATAGCCCAGAGCTGCCCCAGACAACCCAGTGTGACGGAAGTGCTTCAAATAACAGGCACACACCACAAAACTGGGCGTGGACATTAGCCTTCCCTGCAACCTCAGCTGAATGTCCCAGAGCTGGGAAGGGGGAGCAGTGTGAATTAACAGAGCCCCATTCAGCCATCATTTGAGCAGACTGGGAGCCTCCCAACACAGCCCAGCAGCCCAGAACTGCCCTGGGGGGACGGCACTCACCTGTGACATAGCACAGTCATCCCTCAACAGAGGACCCGGGGTGCACAGCCTGGAAGAGGGGCCCACTTGCAAGTCTCAGGAGCCATACGCCAATACCAAAGACTTGTGGGTCAGTGGCAGAGACAAACTGTGGCAGGACTGAACTGAAGGACTAGACTATTGCAGTAGCTTTAAAACTCTAGGATCATCAGGGAGATTTGATTGTTAGGGCCACCCCCCTCCCCGACTGCCCAGAAACACGCCCCACATACAGGGCAGGCAACACCAACTACACACGCAAGCTTGGGACACCAATTGGGCCCCACAAGACTCACTCCCCCACTCACCAAAAAGGCTAAGCAGGGGAGATCTGGCTTGTGGAGAACAGGTGGCTCGTGGACGCCACCTGCTGGTTAGTTAGAGAAAGTGTACTCCACGAAGCTGTAGATCTGATAAATTAGAGATAAGGACTTCAACTGGTCTACAAACCCTAAAAGAACCCTATCAAGGTCAGCAAATGCCACGAGGCCAAAAACAACAGAAAATTATAAAGCATATGAAAAAAACAGACGATATGGATAACCCAAGCCCAAGCACCCAAATCAAAAGACCAGAAGAGACACACCTAGAGCAGCTACTCAAAGAACTAAAGATGAACAATGAGGCCCTAGTACGGGATATGAAGGAAATCAAGAAGACCCTAGAAGAGCATAAAGAAGACATTGCAAGACTAAATAAAAAAATGGATGATCTTATGGAAATTAAAGAAACTGTTGACCAAATTAAAAAGATTCTGGACACTCATAGTACAAGACTAGAGGAAGTTGAACAACGAATCAGTGACCTGGAAGATGACAGAATGGAAAATGAAAGCATAAAAGAAAGAATGGGGAAAAAAATTGAAAAAACTCGAAATGGACCTCAGGGACATGATAGATAATATGAAACGTCCGAATATAAGACTCATTGGTGTCCCAGAAGGGGAAGAAAAGGGTAAAGGTCTAGGAAGAGTATTCAAAGAAATTGTTGGGGAAAACTTCCCAAATCTTCTAAACAACATAAATACACAAATCATAAATGCTCAGCGAACTCCAATAGAATAAATCCAAAAAAACCCACTCTGAGACATATACTGATCACACTGTCAAACATAGAAGAGAAGGAGCAAGTTCTGAAAGCAGCAAGAGAAAAGCAATTCACCACATACAAAGGAAACAGCATAAGACTAAGTAGTGACTACTCAGCAGCCACCATGGAGGCGAGAAGGCAGTGGCACGATATATTTAAAATTCTGAGTGAGAGGAATTTCCAGCCAAGAATACTTTATCCAGCAAAGCTCTCCTTCAAATTTGAGGGAGAGCTTAAATTTTTCACAGACAAAGAAATGCTGAGAGAATTTGCTAACAAGAGACCTGCCCTACTGGAGATACTAAAGGGAGCCCTACAGACAGAGAAACAAAGACAGGACAGAGAGACTTGGAGAAAGGTTCAGTACTAAAGAGATTCGGTATGGGTACAATAAAGGATATTAATAGAGAGAGGGAAAAATATGGCAAACATAATCCAAAGGATAAGATGGCCGATTCAAGAAATGCCTTCACGGTTTTAACGTTGAATGTAAATGGATTAAACTCCCCAATTAAAAGATATAGATTCGCAGAATGGATCAAAAAAAATGAACCATCAATATGTTGCATACAAGAGACTCATCTTAGACACAGGGACACAAAGAAACTGAAAGTGAAAGGATGGAAAAAAATATTTCATGCAAGCTACAGCCAAAAGAAAGCAGGTGTAGCAATATTAATCTCAGATAAAATAGACTTCAAATGCAGGGATGTTTTGAGAGACAAAGAAGGCCACTACATACTAATAAAAGGGGCAATTCAGCAAGAAGAAATAACAATCGTAAATGTCTATGCACCCAATCAAGGTGCCACAAAATACATGAGAGAAACATTGACAAAACTAAAGGAAGCAATTGATGTTTCCACAATAATTGTGGGAGACTTCAACACATCACTCTCTCCTATAGATAGATCAACCAGACAGAAGACCAATAAGGAAATTGAAAACCTAAACAATCTGATAAATGAATTAGATTTAACAGACATCTACAGGACATTACATCCCAAATCACCAGGATACACATACTTTTCTAGTGCTCACGGAACTTTCTCCAGAATAGATCATATGCTGGGACATAAAACAAGCCTCAATAAATTTAAAAAGATTGAAATTATTCAAAGCACATTCTCTGACCACAATGGAATACAATTAGAAGTCAATAACCATCAGAGACTTAGAAAATTCACAAATACCTGGAGGTTAAACAACACACTCCTAAACAATCAGTGGGTTAAAGAAGAAATAGCAAGAGAAATTGCTAAATATATAGAGACGAATGAAAATGAGAACACAACATACCAAAACCTATGGGATGCAGCAAAAGCAGTGCTAAGGGGGAAATTTATAGCACTAAACGCATATATTAAAAAGGAAGAAAGAGCCAAAATCAAAGAACTAATGGATCAACTGAAGAAGCTAGAAAATGAACAGCAAACCAATCCTAAACCAAGTACAAGAAAAGAAATAACAAGGATTAAAGCAGAAATAAATGACATAGAGAACAAAAAAACAATAGAAAGGATAAATATCACCAAAAGTTGGTTCTTTGAGAAGATCAACAAGATTGACAAGCCCCTAGCTAGACTGACAAAATCAAAAAGAGAGAAGACCCATATAAACAAAATAATGAATGAAAAAGGTGACATAACTGCAGATCCTGAAGAAATTAAAAAAATTATAAGAGGATATTATGAACAACTGTATGGCAACAAACTGGATAATGTAGGAGAAATGGACAATTTCCTGGAAACATATGAACAACCTAGACTGACCAGAGAAGAAATAGAAGACCTCAACCAACCCATCACAAGCAAAGAGATCCAATCAGTCATCAAAAATCTTCCCACAAATAAATGCCCAGGGCCAGATGGCTTCACAGGGGAATTCTACCAAACTTTCCAGAAAGAACTGACACCAATCTTACTCAAACTCTTTCTAAACATTGAAAAAAATGGAACACTACCTAACTCATTTTATGAAGCTAACATCAATCTAATACCAAAACCAGGCAAAGATGCTACAAAAAAGGAAAACTACCGGCCAATCTCCCTAATGAATATAGATGCAAAAATCCTCAACAAAATACTTGCAAATCGAATCCAAAGACACATTAAAAAAATCATACACCATGACCAAGTGGGGTTCATTCCAGGCATGCAAGGATGGTTCAACATAAGAAAAACAATCAATGTATTACAACACATTAAAAACTCGAAAGGGAAAAATCAATTGATCATCTCAATAGATGCTGAAAAAGCATTTGACAAAATCCAACATCCGTTTTTGATAAAAACACTTCAAAAGGTAGGAATTGAAGGAAACTTCCTCAACATGATAAAGAGCATATATGAAAAACCCACAGCCAGCATAGTACTCAATGGTGAGAGACTGAAAGCCTTCCCTCTAAGATCAGGAACAAGACAAGGATGCCCGCTGTCACCACTGTTATTCAACATTGTGCTGGAAGTGCTAGCCAGGGCAATCCGGCAAGACAAAGAAATAAAAGGCATCCAAATTGGAAAAGAAGAAGTAAAACTGTCATTGTTTGCAGATGATATGATCTTATATCTAGAAAACCCTGAGAAATCGACGATACACCTACTAGAGCTAATAAACAAATTTAGCAAAGTAGCGGGATACAAGATTAATGCACATAAGTCAGTAATGTTTCTATATGCTAGAAATGAACAAACTGAAGAGACACTCAAGAAAAAGATACCATTTTCAATAGCAACTAAAAAAATCAAGTACCTAGGAATCAACTTAACCAAAGATGTAAAAGACCTATACAAAGAAAACTACATAACTCTACTAAAAGAAATAGAAGGGGACCTTAAAAGATGGAAAAATATTCCATGCTCATGGATAGGAAGGCTAAATGTCATTAAGATGTCAATTCTACCCAAACTCATCTACAGATTCAATGCAATCCCAATCAAAATTCCAACAACCTACTTTGCAGACTTGGAAAAGCTAGTTATCAAATTTATTTGGAAAGGGAAGATGCCTCGAATTGCTAAAGACACTCTAAAAAAGAAAAACGAAGTGGGAGGACTTACACTCCCTGACTTTGAAGCCTATTATAAAGCCACAGTTGCCAAAACAGCATGGTACTGGCACAAAGATAGACATATAGATCAATGGAATCGAATTGAGAATTCAGAGATAGACCCTCAGATCTATGGCCGACTGATCTTTGATAAGGCCCCCAAAGTCACCGAACTGAGCCATAATGGTCTTTTCAACAAATGGGGCTGGGAGAGTTGGATATCCATATCCAAAAGAATGAAAGAGGACCCCTACCTCACCCCCTACACAAAAATTAACTCAAAATGGACCAAAGATCTCAATATAAAAGAAAGTACCATAAAACTCCTAGAAGATAATGTAGGAAAACATCTTCAAGACCTTGTATTAGGAGGCCACTTCCTAGACTTTACACCCAAAGCACAAGCAACAAAAGAGAAAATAGATAAATGGGAACTCCTCAAGCTTAGAAGTTTCTGCACCTCAAAGGAATTTCTCAAAAAGGTAAAGAGGCAGCCAACTCAATGGGAAAAAATTTTTGGAAACCATGTATCTGACAAAAGACTGATATCTTGCATATACAAAGAAATCCTACAACTCAATGACAATAGTAAAGACAGCCCAATTATAAAATGGGCAAAAGATATGAAAAGACAGTTCTCTGAAGAGGAAATACAAATGGCCAAGAAACACATGAAAAAATGTTCAGCTTCACTAGCTATTAGAGAGATGCAAATTAAGACCACAATGAGATACCATCTAACACCGGTTAGAATGGCTGCCATTAAACAAACAGGAAACTACAAATGCTGGAGGGGATGTGGAGAAATTGGAACTCTTATTCATTGTTGGTGGGACTGTATAATGGTTCAGCCACTCTGGAAGTCAGTCTGGCAGTTCCTTAGAAAACTAGAGATAGAGCTACCATTCGATCCAGCGATTGCACTTCTCGGGATATACCCGGAAGATCGGAAAGCAGTGACACGAACAGATATCTGCACGCCAATGTTCATAGCAGCATTATTCACAATTGCCAAGAGATGGAAACAACCCAAATGTCCTTCAACAGATGAGTGGATAAATAAAATGTGGTATATACACACGATGGAATACTACGCGGCAGTAAGAAGGAACGATCTCGTGAAACATATGACAACATGGATGAACCTTGAAGACATAATGCTGAGCGAAATAAGCCAGGCACAAAAAGAGAAATATTATATGCTACCACTAATGTGAACTTTGAAAAATGTAAAACAAATGGTTATAATGTAGAATGTAGGGGAACTAGCAGTAGAGAGCAATTAAGGAAGGGGGAACAATAATCCAAGAAGAACAGATAAGCTATTTAACGTTCTGGGGATGCCCAGAAATGACTATGGTCTGTTAATTTCTGATGGATGTAGTAGGAACAAGTTCACTGAAATGTTGCTATAGTATGTAACTTTCTTGGGGTAAAGTAGGAACATGTTGGAAGTTAAGCAGTTATCTTAGGTTAGTTGTCTTTTTCTTACTCCCTTGCTATGGTCTCTTTGAAATGTTCTTTTATTGTATGTTTGTTTTCTTTTTAACTTTTTTTTTCATACAGTTGACTTGAAAAAAGAAGGGAAAGTTAAAAAAAAAAAAAAAAAAAAAGAAAAAAGACAAACAAGGAAAAAAAAAAAAAAAAAGATGTAGTGCCCCCTTGAGGAGCCTGTGGAGAATGCAGGGGTATTCGCGTACCCCACCTCCATGGTTGCTAACATGACCACAGACATAGGGGACTGGTGGTTTGATGGGTTGAGCCCTCTACCATAAGTTTTACCCTTGGGAAGACGGTTGCTGCAAAGGAGAGGCTAGGCCTCCCTGTATTTGTGCCTAAGAGTCTCCTCCTGAATGCCTCTTTGTTGCTCAGATGTGGCCCTCTCTCTCTAGCTAAGCCAACTTGAAAGGTGAAATCACTGCCCTCCCCCCTACGTGGGATCAGACACCCAGGGAAGTGAATCTCCCTGGCAACGTGGAATATGACTCCCGGGGAGGAATGTAGACCCGGCATCGTGGGATGGAGAACATCTTCTTGACCAAAAGGGGGATGTGAAAGGAAATGAAATAAGCTTCAGTGGCAGAGAGATTCCAAAACGAGCCGAGAGATCACTCTGGTGGGCACTCTTACGCACACTTTAGACAACCTTTTTTAGGTTCTAAAGAATTGGGGCAGCTGGTGGTGGATACCTGAAACTATTAAACTACAACCCAGAACCCATGAATCTCGAAGACAGTTGTATAAAAATGTAGCTTATGAGGGGTGACAGTGGGATTGGGAATGCCATAAGGACCAAACTCCACTTTGTCTAGTTTATGGATCGATGTGTAGAAAAGTAGGGGAAGCAAACAAACAGACAAAGGTACGTAGTGTTCTTTTTTACTTCAATTGCTCTTTTTCACTCTAATTATTATTCTTGTTATTTTTGTGTGTGTGCTAATGAAGGTGTCAGGGATTGATTTAGGTGATGAATGTACAACTATGTAATGGTACTGTAAACAATCGAAAGTACAATTTGTTTTGTATGACTGCGTGGTATGTGAATATATCTCAATAAAATGATGATAAAAAAAAAAAAAAAAAAAAAAAAAAAAACGGATGTTGTATTTTGTCAAATGCTTTTTCAGCATCTATTGAGATGATCATTTGGTTTTTCCCTTTCAAGTTTTTAATGTGTTGTAATACATTGATTGATTTTCTTATGTTGAACCATCCTTGCATGCCTGGAATGGACCCCATTTGGTCATGGTGTATGATTTTTTTAATGTGTCTTTGGATTCGATTTGCAAGTATTTTGTTGAGGATTTTTGCATCTATATTCATTAGGGAGATTGGCCGGTAGTTTTCCTTTTTTGTAGCATCTTTTCCTGATTTTGGTATTAGATTGATGTTAGCTTCATAAAATGAGTTAGGTAGTATTCCATTTTCTTCAATGTTTTGAAAGAATTTGGGTAAGATTGGTGTCAGTTCTTTCTGGAAAGTTTGGTAGAATTCCCCTGTGAAGCCATCTGGCCCTGGGCATTTATTTGTGGGAAGATTTTTGATGACTGATTGGATCTCTTTGCTTGTGATGGGTTGATTGAGGTCTTCTATTTCTTCTCTGGTCAGTCTGGCTTGTTCATATGTTTCCAGGAAATTGTCCATTTCCTCTCCATTATCCAGTTTGTTGCCATACAGTTGTTCATAGTATCCTCTTATAATTTTTTTAATTTCTTCAGGATCTGCAGTTATGTCACCTTTTTCATTCATTTTGTTTATATGGGTCTTCTCTCTTTTTGATTTTGTCAGTCTAGCTAGGGGCTTGTCAATCTTGTTGATCTTCTCAAAGAATGAACTTTTGGTGATATTCATCCTCTCTATTGTTTTTTTTTTGTTCTCTAAGTCATTTATTTCTGCTTTAATCCTTGTTATTTCTTTTCTTCTACTTGGTTTAGGATTGGTTTGCTGTAGATTTTCTAGCTTCTTCAGTTGATCCATTAGTTCTCTGATTTTGGCTCTTTATTCGTTTTTAATATATGCATTTAGTGCTATAAATTTCCCCCTCACTACTACTTTTGCTGCATCCCATAGGTTTTGGTATGTGGTGTTCTCATTTTCATTCATCTCTATATATTTAGAAATTTCTCTTGCTATTTCTTCTTTAACCCACTGATTGTTTAGGAGTGTGTTGTTTAACCTCCAGGTATTTGTGAATTTTCTAAGTCTCTGATGGTTATTGAATTCTAATTGTATTCCATTGTGGTCAGAGAATGTGCTTTGAATAATTTCAATCTTTTTAAATTTATTGAGGCTTGTTTTATGTCCCAGCATATGATCTATTCTGGAGAAAGTTCCGTGAGCACTAGAAAAGTATGTGTATCCTGGTGATTTGGGATGTAATGCTCTGTATATGTCTGTTAAATCTAATTCATTTATCAGATTGTTTAGGTTTTCAATTTCCTTATTGGTCTTCTGTCTGGTTGATCTATCTACAGGACAGAGTGATGTGTTGAAGTCTCCCACAATTATTGTGGAAACATCAATTGCTTCCTTTAGTTTTGCCAGTGTTTCTCTCATGTATTTTGTGGCACCTTGATTGAGTGCATAGACATTTATGATTGTTATTTCTTCTTGTTGAATTGCCCCTTTTATTAGTATGTAGTGGCATTCTTTGTCTCTCAAAACATCTCTGCATTTAAAGTCTATTTTATTTGAGATTAATATTGCTACACCTGCTCTCTTTTGGCTGTAGCTGGCATGAAATATTTTTTTCCATCCTTTCACTTTCAATTTCTTTGTGTCCCTGTGTCTAAGATGAGTCTCTTGTATGCAACATATTGATGGTTCATTTTTTTTTTGATCCATTCTGTGAATCTTTATCTTTTAATTGGGGAGTTTAATCCATTTACATTCAATGTTATATCTGTGAAGGCATTTCTTGAATCAGCCATCTTATCCTTTAGTTTATGTTTGTAATATATATTTTTCCCCTCTCTCTATTAATATCCTTTATTGTACCCATACCAAATCTCTTTAGTACTGAACCTTTCTCCAAGTCTCTCTGTCCTTTCTTTGTTTCTCTGTCTGTAGGGCTCCCTTTAGTATCTCCAGTAGGGCAGGTCTCTTGTTAGCAAATTCTCTCAGCATTTGTTTGTCTGTGAAAAATTTAAGCTCTCCCTCAAATTTGACAGAGAGCTTTGCTGGATAAAGTATTCTTGGTTGGAAATTTTTCTCACTCAGAATTTTAAATATATCGTGCCACTGACTTCTCGCCTCCATGGTGGCTGTTGAGTAGTCACTACTTAGTCTTATGCTGTTTCCTTTGTATGTGATGAATTGCTTTTCTCTTGCTGCTTTCAGAACTTGCTCCTTCTCTTCCATGTTTGACAGTGTGATCAGAATATGTCTTGGAGTGGGTTTATTTGTATTTATTCTATTTGGTGTTCACTGGGCATTTATGATTTGTGTATTTATGTTGTTTAGAAGATTTGGGAAGTTTTCCCCAACAATTTCTTTGAATACTCTTCCTAGACCTTTACCCTTTTCTTCCCCTTCTGGAACACGAATGAGTCTTATATTCAGACGTTTTATATTATCTATTGTATACCTGAGGTCCGTTTTGATTTTTTCAATTTTTCCCCCATTCTTTCTTTTGTGCTTTCATTTTCCATTCTGTCATCTTCCAGGTCACTGATTCATTGTTCAGCTTCCTCTAGTCTTGTACTATGAGTGTCCAGAATCTTTTTAATTTGGTCAACAGTTTCTTTAATTTCCTTAAGATCATCTATTTTTTTATTTAGTCTTGCAATGTCTTCTTTATGCTCTTCTAGGGTCTTCTTGATATCCTTTGTATCCCATATTATGGTCTCATTGTTCTTCTTTATTTCTTTGAGTAGCTGCTCTAGGTGCTGTGTCTCTTCTGATCTTTTGATTTGGGTGCTTGGGCTTGGGTTATCCATGTTGTCTGGTTTTTTCATATGCTTTATAATTTTCTGTTGTTTTTGGCCTCTTGGCATTTGCTGAACTTGATAGTGTTCTTTTAGGATTTGTAGACCAATTGAAGTCCTTATCTCTAATTTATCAGATCTACCCCTTCGTGGAGTACACTTTCTCTAACCAGCAGGTGGCGTCCATGAGCCACCTGTTCTCCACAAGCCAGTTCTCCCCTGCTTTGCCTTTGTGGTGAGTGGGGGAGTGAGTCTTGTGGGGTCCAATTGGTGTACCAAGCTTGTGTGTGTAGTTGGTGTTGCCCACCCTGTATATGGGGTGTGTTTCTGGGTGGTCAGGGAGGGTGGGTGGCTCTAACAATCAAATCTCCCTGTTGATCCTGGAGTTTTAAAGCTGCTGCAATAGTCTAATCCTTCAGTTCAGTCGTGCCACAGTTTGTCTCTGCCACTGACCCACAAGTCCTTGGTAGTGGTGTATGGCTCCTGACAGTTTTGTGTGGGTCCCTCTTCCAGGCTGTGCACCCCCTGGTCCTGTGTTGAGGGATGACTGTGCTATGTCACAGGTGAGTGCCATCCCCCCAGGGCACTTCTGGGCTGCTGGGCTGTGTAGGGAGGCTCCCAGTCTGCTGAAATGATGGCTGAATGGGGCTTTGTTAATTCACACTGCTCCACCTTCCCAACTCTGGGACAATCAGCTGAGGTTGCAGGGAAGGTTAATGTCCATGCCCAGTTTTGTAGTGTGTGCCTGTTATTTGAAACACTTCTGTCACACTGGGTTGTCTGGGGCAGCTCTGGGCTATGGGGCTGGCAATGGGCTGGAGTGTTTCCTGTCCACCAGGATGCTGGCTGTGAGTGGACACCCCTCTTTTCTTGGGAAGTTGTGGTGTTTAGTGAATTTTCTCAGCCACTGGATTATTGCTTTTTGTCTCAGAGCTCTCTTAGTTCTGCTGTTGTCTTGACCTGCCTAAATTGCAAGTCTATGAGGCTTTCTGTATTGGGCTTCTTAGAGTAATTGTTTTAGAAAAAGAAAAAAGGATTAAAAAAAAAAAGGGCCCTCCTCACAGATCTAATGGGTTATTGAAATGCTAAGAGGCAAAGCAATTAGGGCCATTAAGGAAAAGTCCACAGGGCAGAGAGATCAGCTTTTCTTTGGGATTTGCATATGAGCCTCAGGGCCTGAGCTCTGCCCTTCCCCTTTCTATGTTCACCAGAACTCCAAAAATCATCCACTTTTATTTTGGAGTTTTTCGTGCTGTTTTTTTCTATGCCTGTCTCCTCTGTGCTGGTCTGGCTGCTCTCAGATTCTCTGGTGTCTGGTCTCAGTCTATGTATGGTTGGAGTTTGGATCAGTAGAATGAGTTTCCGATAAAGGCTGCCACTGCAGTTCTCCCTTCTCCTTCCCGGCTGAGAGACCCTCCTCCCATGAGACTGAGGCTGGCAGGGAGGGGTGTTGGTTCCCTGGCCACAAAAACTTACAGATTTCGCTTATCTCAGCAGTTCCACGTATTCATGAGTGTTGTATGAAGTATACCCAAAGCCCGATTTCTCTGTGGTGTCCAGTCCACGCAGTTCCTGGCTTTCTAGCTACTTTCCTGGAGGAGTAACTAAAACATACAGCTCACCAGTCCACCATCTTGCCCTGCCTCTCAATGTACTTTTATCTTTAAATTTAAGGTGAGTTTCTTGCAGACAGCATATACTTGCACCAAATTTTTATGGCCAACTGATTTTGTTCTTTTTTTTTTTGCATTTTTATTGTGAAATGTAATACATATAATAGAAAATGATAACTTCCATAGTAAAATTAAACAGGAATTTAGAGCAAATTTCAAAGAATTTTATAGGCCACTGTTCTACAATTTCAGTTATTTACTTCTAGCTGTTCTAATACACTAGAGACTAAAAAATATATTTGTATGATCCAGTATTCATGGTCGTTTGTTAAATCCTGTCTTGTCTGTTGCTACCTCTGCCTCTTATTGGACTGCTATTTCAATCTTCAGGGTTATGTGGGCACTGACCACCCTAATTTTTTCATATTGTAAATGGGTGTCAATAGTATGGGGAAGGGGTGCATCAGGTGGATGTTTTTGAAGAGGCTGTTGCTTCTGGGTGTGGGGACATATCTGGCATAGGAATACTCTGGAGGATTTTAATTTCTGAGAAATAAACCTAGTGAGTGAAATTTTAGAGTCTCAGACAGGGATCTGTGTATTAAATACAATTTTGGGGACTAATGTTGATTTGGGCTTGGCATACTGTGGCGATTTGAAATATTTAGTTGATGCTTGCACAATAGTAACCTCTAGGAACAAACTCTTGACCTTATTTTAAATATCTTAGCCATGTAACCTGTATTCTGTAAACTTTCTTTGCCCCCATTTGGGCAATAAGGCATTCTCAGTCTCTTGATGTCTGGATCAGGCTCCTTCCTGAGAGTCATATCCCACATTGCCAGGAAGATTCACTCCCCTGGGAGTCATGTTCCATGTATCATGGTGGGTGATTAATTTCTTTGCAGAGTTGGGCTTAGAAAAAGGCCACACATAAGCAACAGAAGAGGCTCTCTGGAAGTGACTGTTAGAAATAATTTTAGGTAGAATTAGCCTTCACTTTACAGCCATAAGTTTCACAACAGCAAGCCTCAAGGTCAAAGGTTTTACTTATTAAATAGGGACTTCCTAATTTCACATAGAATATATTCTGTCTAAGATAAGCAATGTCTCACTGTTCTAGTTTACTAATGCTGTGGAATGAAAAACACCAGAGATGGATTGGCTTTCATAAAAGGGGGATTTATTTGGCTACACAGTTACAGTCTTAAGGCCATAAGGCATCCAGGGTAACACATCAGTACATGGGTACCTTCACTGAAGGATGGCCAATGGCATCCAGAAAACCTCTGTTAGCTGGGAAGGCACATGGTTGGCATCTGCTCCAAAGTTCTGGTTTCAAAATGGCTTACTCCCAGGACGTTCCTCTCTAGCAAGCTTGCTCCGCTTCAAAACGTCACTCACAGCTGCACTGAGTTCCTTCTCTTTGAGTCAGCTCATTTATATGGCTCCACTGATCAAGGTCCACCCTGAATGGGTGGGGCCATGCCTCCATGAGAATATCTCATCAGAGTCATCACCCACAGCTGGGTGGGGCACATTCCAAGCAAATCTAATGAGCACCAAAACGTCTGCCCCACAAGACTACACCAAAGATAATGGCATTTGGGGGACACAATACATACAAACTGGCACACTCACATTATCTTCACTTTGTTGTTCAATCATCACTCTCACTTTTAAAAAATTATCATAACCCAAAACACCCCAAAGCTCTTATTATGCCCTATTTATTCCTAGTATTAATGTGGTTCTAGTAAGGTATTCCTATTAAATATAGTACATGGTATGCCACAGCTAGTTTTCCTCATATACCACCATGTTGTTAACTCTGTACCAGTGTCGTACCTTATAAGCACATCATGCAATCACTTATTTATATTTGTACTGCTTGTCTGTGGGATACATGGCATTAAACAACCCCTTTCAATGATGTTCACTTTCAATATGGCATTGATACTTTTAATCCCCTTAATGAGATTTTCTCACCCCAGTCCTTTCCCATTCTTTTAAGTTCAACCTCAATAACAGGTCTGTATATATTAGGTAATCATTCCCCTTCTCTTGCTTCTGTATATATCTGGGTCCTCTGTATTCTACATTTTAAGACACTGATTTTAAATTATACAAAAAGTTCATATTAGTGATAATATGCAATGTCTCTCCCTTTGTGTTTGCATTATGTTGTCAGGCTTCATCCATTTTGTCACATATTTCAGGACTTAATTCCTTCTTACTTCAGCATAATATTCCATCATATGTATACAACTTTTGTTTATCCACTCACCTGTTGAAGGAACTTGGATTGATTCTATCTTTTTCAATTGTGAAAAGGTCACTAAAACATCAGTGTGAGAATGTCTGTGTCACTTCTTTCAGATCTCCTAGGTATATACAAAGTACTAGAATTGAAGAATCATAGGGTAACTTAACATTTAGTTTCCTGAGAAACTGCCAAACTGTCTTCCACAGCATCTGTAAAATTATACATTCCCACCAGAAGTGGATAAGGGTTCCAACTTCTCCACATCTTTCCATCACTTGTAGTTCCCTGTTTGTTTAGTGGCAGCCATTCTTACTCATGTGAGATGATACCTCATTGTGGTTTTGATTTGCATTTCCCTAATTGCTATTAAGATGATTATTTTTTCACATGAATTTTAGCCATTTGTGTTTCCTCTTTGGAAAAATGTATTCTCATATCACTGTTCCTTTCATAATTGGGATGTTTGTACATTTGTTGTTGAGTCATAGTATTTCTTTATGTATGCTGGATATCAGATATATGATTACCAAAAATTTTCTCCCATTAAGTTATCTGCCTCATTCCCTTTTTGACAAAATCCTTTGAGCACACAGCTTTTGATTTTGAGGAGTTCCTATTTATCTATTTTTTTTCTTTTGTTTCTTGTGCTTTGGTTTTAAGGTTTAATTAGCTACCTCTTATAATAATTGCATTGAGGATGTTTCCTTATATTATCTTCTAGAGGTTTTATTGTACTGGCTCTTAGATTTAGGTCTTTGATCCAACTTGAATTAATTGTATAGGGTGTAAGGTAGGGGTTATCTTTCATTCTTTTGGATATGTATATTCAGCTCTCCCAGCCTCATTTGTGGAAGAGACTACTCTGTCCTACTTCAGTGAATTTGGGAGCCTTGTCAGAAATCAGTTGACCAAAAACCTGGGTGTCTATTTCTTATTTCAATATTTTATTCCATTATAAATATGTCTATCTTTGTGTCAGTTCCATGCTCTTTTGACAACTGTGGCTTTCAAGTCAGGAAATATAAGTCCTTCCACTTCATTCTTCTTTTTCAGATTTTTTTTTTTTTTTTTTTTTTTTTTGCAATTCAAGTTCCCTCTCTTTTCCAAATAAATTTGATAACTAGTTTTCCAAGTCTGCAAAGTAGGTTGTTTGAATTTTTATTGGATTGCATTGAATCAGTAAATCAATTTGCATAGAATTGACATCTTAATGATGTTTAGCCTTCCTATCCATGAACATGGGATATCTTCCCACCTATATAGGCCCTATTTCATCTCTTTTAATAAAGTTTTGTAATTTTTTGTGTAGAGGTTCTTTACATCCTTGATTATGTTTCTTCCTAGGTACTTGATTCTTCCATGAATGGAATTTTTTTGCTGATTGTCTATTCGGTTAGATCATTACTAGTATAAAGGAACATTATTGATTTTTGCACATTAATCTTGTATCCCTCACATTTTGCTGAATTTATTAGCTCAAGCATCTATGTTGTCAATTTCTCAGAATTCTCCAAATATACATTCATATCATCTAAAATTAATGAAAGTTTTACTTCCTCCTCTCCAATTTGGATGCATTTATTTCCTTTATTTGCTGGATTGTTCTGGCTGGAACTTCTAGCACAATGTTGAGTAGTAGTGGTGACATTGTGCATACTTATCTCATTCCCAATCTTAAGGGAAGGATTTCATTTTCTCACCATTGAGGACCATGTTGCCTTTGGGTTTTTCACATATGTCCTTTATCATGTTGAAGAAATTTCCTTCAATTCTGACAATTTGAATAATTTTTATCAAAAAGGGATGCTGAATTTTGTTAAATGCTTTTGCAGCATCTATCAACTTATCATTTGTTTTCTACCTTTCAGTTTGTTTATGTGTTGTATTTCTTTGACTGATTTTCTTATGTTGAACCACCTTTGTGTACCTGGAATGAGTCCCACTTGGTTGTGGTGTATGATTCCTTTAATGTGCCTTCGGATTCAACTTGCAATATTTTGTTGAAAATTTTTACATCTATATTTATTAGGGAGCTTGACCAGTAGTTTTCTTTTCTTGTAGTATCTTTATCTGGTTTTGGTGATAGAGTGATGTTAGCTTCATAGAATTAATTAGGTACCAAACTTTCTTCAATATTTTGAAAGAATTTAAGCATGAATGTTGCCAGTTATTTTTTGTGTGTTTTGTAAAATTCCCCTTTAAACACATCTGACCCTTGGTTTATATTTGTAAGAAGATGGATCTCTTGTGATTTGTTTATTGAGGTCTCCTATTTCTTCTCAGGTCAGTCTAGGTTTGTTTCCAAGAAATTGTCCATTTCTTCTAAGTTGTCTAGATTGTGGGCATACAGTTGTTCATAGTATTCCCTTATGATTTTTAAAAATATCTTTGAGATCCATAATAATGACTGCTCTCTCATTTCTGACTTTGTTTATTTGGATCTTCCTTCTTTTGTCTTTGACAATCTAGTAATTGTTTGCCAATCTTATTGATCTCAAAGAAACAACTTTTTGTTTTATTTATTCCCTCTATTGTTTTTTGTTCTTCAGATCATTTATTTCTGCTTATATCTTTCTTATTTCTTTTCTTCTACTTGAGTTAGTGTTAAATTGCTCTTCATTCCCTAGTTTAATCTTTTGTTTAGTTAGGCCTTTGGCTTTAGTTCCAACTTCATTTTTTATGTATGCATTTGGAGTTATAAATACCCCACCAGGACCTCCTTCACTGCATCCATAAGTTTCATATGTTGTGTTCTTATTTGCATTTTTCCAGTTATTTACTGATTTCTTTTGCAATTTATTTTTTTACCCACTGATTGTTTAAGAGTGTGTTGTTTAACCCCCAATATATATTTTTACTTGTAATTTTATTCAGGTATAATCACATACCATACTGTCATCCAAAGGGTACAATCAAATGTTCACAGTACCATCATATAGTTGAGTATTCATCACCAGCATCAATTTTTGAACACTTTCATTACTCCAAAGTAGTAAAAATTAAAATTAAAATAAGAATAAAAATAAAAGTAAAAGAGAACATCCAAAACAACCCATGCCCCCCCCATACTCCCCTATTATTCATTTACTTTGGGTTCCCATTTTTCTACTCTTCTGTCCATAGAGTTTATAAAGGGAGAGTGAGCCACAAGGATTTCTGCAATCACACAATCACACTATACAAGCTATAAAGTTATACAATTTTCTTCAAGAAACAAGGCTACTGTGGTGTGGTTCAACAGTTTCAGGTATTTCCCTCTAGCTATTGTAATACACTAAAAACTATAAAGGCATATCTCTGTAATGCCTAAGAATAATCCCCAGTATGACCTCTTGACACCATTTGATATCTTTTTGCCCTGGAAACTTTACTTTGTTCCATTTATCTTCCCCTTTTGGGTCAAGAAAGCTTTTTCAACCCCATGATCCCTCATATTTGAAGGACAGTTTTGCCAGATATAGGATTCTTGCCTGATAGTTTTTCTCTTTCAGTATCTTAAATATATCACCCCACTTCCTTCTTGCCTCCATGGTTTCTGTTGAGAAATCCACACATAGTCTTATCAAGCTTCCTTTGTATGTGATGTATCACTTTTCTTTTAGTGTTTTCAGGATTCTCTCTTTATCTTTGTTATTTCATAATCTGATTATTAAGTGTCTTGACCTAGGCCTATTCAGATCTATTCTGTTTGGGGTATGATGCACTTCTTGGATTCATAATTTTATGTCTTTCATAAGAGATGGGAAATTTTCATTATTTACTGTATTATTGCTTCTGCCCCTCTTTCCTTCTCATCTTCTTCTGGGACACCCATGACATGTACATTCCTACATTTTGTGTTGTCATTCAATTCCCAAAGATGTTGCTCATATTTTTCCATTCTTTTCTCTATTTCTTATTTGGTATGTAGGCTTTCAGGCCTCTGGTTCTCCAGTTCCTGAATGTTTTCTTCTGCCTCTTGAAATCTGCTATTGTATGTCTCCATTGTGTCCTTCATCTCTTGTGTTGTGCCTGCCATTTCAAGATTCTGCCAGTTGTTTATTTGAACTTTCATTTTCTACCTTATGTATATCCAGTGTTTTCATTATATGCTTCATCTCTTTTGTCAGATCCAGACTTAACCCTCAGAGTCATGTCCCATGTTCCATGGGAGATTTACAACTTACCTCTATATATTTTTGAAAGTTCTTGTTCTTTGGTGGTTATTGATTTCAAGCTGCATGCCATTATGGTAAGAGAATGTGGTTTCAATGATTTCAGTCATTTTAATTTGAGACTGGTTTTGTGCCCCAACATTTGATCTTTCCTAGAGAACATTCCATGAGCACTAGAGAAAATATATTTACTGCTATTTTGAATGCAATCATATATTTCTTTATATATATATACATATATATTAAGTGCAATTCATTTATCATATTGATTTTGCATTTAAAACCTATTTCATCTGTTGTTTCTATGGCTACCCCTGTTTTCTTTTGTTACAGTGTCTGTGGAATATTTTTTCCATCCCTTCACTTTCAATCTCTTTGTGCTGCTAGGTCTAGGATGAGTCTCTTGTAAACAGCACATCAATGGATCATACTTTTAAATCCATTTAGTCAGTCTATATCTTTTAATTGGAGAGTTTAATCCACTCCCATTCAAATTCATTACTGTGAAGGCAGTTCTTGAACTAAGCACCTTATAATTTTTTAGTACTGTTTTTCCCTCCTTTCTTTTTTTCCTTTAAGTTATGCTTTCTAGTAACCTTATGTTATGTACCTTTCTCCAGATTTCTCTCTCCTGACTTTTTTCTCAGTGGGCAGAACTCCATTTAGTATTTCTTGTAGGGCAGGTCTCTTGTCAACAAATTCTCTCAGCATGTGTTTGTGAAAATTTTAAACTCTCCCTCACTTTTAAAGTACAGCTTTGCTGGATAATGTATTCTTTGCTGGCAATTTTTGCTCTTTCAGAATTTTAGATATTTCATACCTCTGCATTCTCAGCTCCATGGTGCCTGTTTAGTAGCAGTACTTAGTTTTACATGGTTTCCCTTTTATGTGGTGAATCACTTCTGTCTTGCTTTCAGGACTTTCTTCTTCTCTTCAACATTTGACAATCTGATCAGTATATGCCTCAGAGTGGTTCTATTTGGATTTATTCTATTTGGAGTTTGTTGAGCTGCTTCTTTGTATATTTATGTCTTTTGTAAGGTGGGAAGGGTTACCCAATTTTATCCTCAAATTCTCCTCCTAGCACTTTATTTTTCTCTTCTCCTTCTAGGACAACAATTATTGTATTTGTGGACTTCAATTCTGTCCAAGCATATTTTTCTGGGGTGAATCATCTGTTACTGGGTTCATGGGGGCTTCTAAGGGTGGAAAGCCTGGAGGAAGGGTGTCAGGAATCCCAGGAAATGAGGTGACTGGGGTACTTGGCAAAGTCTCAGGGGTTACCCCAGAGGTGGCATCTTTCATAGCGGTTGGAGTCAAGTCTCCAAGTGGATAGTCACCTCCTGGGGAGGCAGAATCTACAGGAGAGTGGGCCATCACAGTCAGTAACCTTCAATGGGGTGTTTTTACTGCTTGAAGAGCCTGATATGCAGCATCTGTAGCCTTCATCTTTACTTCAGCCTCCTCTTCCTCCAATTTCTTTTTTGTTGCAATGTCATTGCAAAGCTCGTCCAGTCTGCTATCCATGTGCCCATCTTGAATTAGTTCTGCATCTCTATTCAGTCATCTATATTTTTCCTGGGCTTCCATTATTACTTCCTTTAATTTCTCAACTTGTTCAGCCATGAAGTTCTGAATGATGACATCTTCAACAGTTTCCACAGCTTCCCCCTTTTCACCACATTTCTGTTTTGGGGTCTCAGTGTTCTCTTGAAGTTCTGAGTACTGAGAAGCACAATGTTTTTGACAGAACCAGTCTGCAGGGTGGCCAGGTTCTGCAAAAGGCTTGATTGCTCTGTTAACTGATACCCAATTTTGATCTCTACTCCTCATGACAGAAGATGCCAGAGGTTCTCCTGGATAGACCATGGCTCTGTGGGGCCAGTACTCAGCAGTTTGTTTGCACATTCCTGTTGCCATCTTGGCCCTGAAGTCTCTTTCCCTCATTTTTGAAAGAAAGTTTCACCTGATATATAATTCTTGGTTGGCAACTGTTTTCTTAAACTACAATAAGTATTTCAAACCACTTTCTTCTTTCCTTCATTATTTCTGATGAGAAAACAGCACTCAACTTTTTTGGGACTTGCTTGTACATAACTCATTGCTTTTTTCTCAGAACATTCAGAAGTCTCTCCTTGCAGTTTGTGTTCAGTAATGTGATCAATAAATGAAATGGTTTATTTTTCTTAATGCTTCTGATGTTTGGTGTTTCTGAGCTCATTGGGTGTGTATATTCACAATTTTTATTTAGCTTGGGAAGTTCTCTGTCATTATTTCTTTGACTATTCCTTCTCCTTTCTTTTCTCTCCTTTTGGAACTCCTGTAATGCATATATTGGTATATTTGAAGAGCTCAAGTTATTTTCACTTTTCATAGTTATTATATTTGTTGTTCAACCCTATTCATTTCAATTGTCTTGTCTTTGTGTTCAGATTCTTTCTTTGGCCAGCACCAATCTGCCCTTGCAACCTTTCTGGACACTTTTTATTTTTGTTATTATGGTCTTCAACTTCAGTAGTTCTGTTGACTCATTTTAAAATTTCTGTATCTTTACTAATGTTCTCGTTTGCTCACATATTGTTTCCCTTATATCCTTTAGTTCTTTCTCTGTATTTTCCTTCATCTTGAGCATTTTAAGATTGTTTTTAAAGGATTTATTTGGAATGTCCATATTCTGGCATTCTTCATTGTTGGTTGCTGAATTTTTATCCTTTTCCTTTGGATAGGCCGTAATTTCCTGTTTCTTTGTCTTGCACTCATTGCACACTGTGCATTTTAACATGTTATTTCTGATATTTATTCCCCAAAGATGTATGTTTTTTGGTGTTGTAACCAGCTAGTGATAAGAGAGAGATTTTATTGAGCATCATCCCCCAATCAGGGATGCTTACAGAAAATGAATGCAGTGTGCATGTTTCCCCTTGTCATTCTGTGCCTGTGTCTGGTCCTGTGCTTTTTCTTCTTAGTTGTCTTTGAGTTTCCCTATTTTCAGGAGTTTGTCCCTGTTTCTCAGGAGACAGACATCATGCTCATAGGTGTTTGAAGCCCACAAGCCATTGCTCCTGTATCACTGCCTTTATAATTCTTACATGTCTTTTATTGCCTCACACTGCTATGGCCTGAAGGGCAAATTCTGAGTTGAGTGATGTGATGAAGAGGGCTTTCACAAGTCAGTCTCTTCTGCTGAATCAGGGACAGTCAACCATGTCAACTGTACAGACAGGCTCCAAAATGCCCTGGGTAGAGGACTAGGTAAGTCACCAAGATCTTTTTCACAGCTTTTCAAAGCTGAGCTCTCTTGGCTTGCCATCAAAATGCAATCCTTCATCTAACTGTCTCATGCAGACCTGTGGAAGGCTAGTGTCTTCAGTTCACCTCTACCATTCAGGGTGGTTTGAAAAAAATGGCTGCCACCATTACCTCTGTATGGTGGGTTGAATCAATGGCTACATTTAGAGTGGGGCCCCAGCAATCAAAAACCATTAATCAAAAGCTGTGATCAGTGCTTAGATGTGCCCTCAATTGGTCTTGGCAAAGATTTTCACATCCCTTTATGTCATCAGCAAGTTTGTCAAGTGTTGGAAACTTTGTGGAGTGCAGCAAGAGTGGGATATGTGTGATGGTAACCACCTTGAGATGAGAGCAATTTTCTTTTCTTTACTGTAATTTGTCAGACTTTTACTCCTGCTCTTCCCTGGATGCTGTAGAGTATTCCACTCATTTGTGGAGATTCAAAATAGCTGTTTCAGACAGGTTCTATCTGTATAATAGTTGTTATGCTGGGAGGACTGAGTCTTGTTGCTTGCTTTTCTGCTTCTCACTATCTACTTGTCACAGAAATCTATTTTTGATCCAGCAATTTATCTCCTACATGCTCAAGAAAAATGAGTGTCTAGGTCCACCAACTCAAATATAGCAATTTTAAAGGAAATTTATTTTTCACAATAGCTAAAACATGGTGATAAACACAATGTCAAATATTAGGAGAATGAATATCTACAATATGGGCAATAAATCTGATGGAACACTCCTAGCAAAACAAATCACCCCCAGCCAAAGTTCTATATACATAGATAAAAAGAAGTCAACTACAAAAGAATACATAGTATATGATTCTATTTATATGGACATTGAGTATTCACAATAGTGTCTGACAGCAAAAAAAAATGGATACTTATGGAAGTATTAAACAAAGAGCAAAGAAATATGTATTCAGATAAACTAAAGCAGAGAAAGTTCAAGGCCATCAACTGGATGGTATAAAAAATGTTAACAGATGGTTTTCAGGCTGAGGGAAATCATTACAGATGGATACACTGGATGCAACAAGGAATGAAGGACAATGAAAGGGTACATATGTGGTTTCAGGAAGTCAAGAAAATATAACTTTCTAAAGTGCACACAAACCTTAAGTTATAAATCCTGTCTAGAAACAAAGACTGCTTGGCTCTAGAGGCAGCCAGATTAACCACAATTATTTGCCATCCTCTGAATGGAGGTGTTGAGGGAGGGGAAGCTCTCTGTGGGAAAGTTTGAATAGAATGAAACAAAATTACTGTTAAGTAATCAGAACTGTGACAGTGACATAGCAATCATGACATTTATTTTTATATGTCATCTAAATGCATATTAAAAAAATTACCTTTAAAATAAATCCAGGGGAGGTGGGGCAAGATGGCAGACTGGTGAGCTGTATGTTTTAGTTACTCCTCCAGGAAAGTAGGTAGAAAGCCAGGAACTGCGTGGACTGGACAACACAGAGCAATCACTTTGGGCATACTTCATACAACACTCATGAACACGTGGAAATGCTAAGATCAGTGAAATCTGTAACTTTTTGTGGCCAGGGGACCCACACCCCTCCCTGCCAGGCTCAGTCCCGTGGGAGGAGGGGCTGTCAGCTCCAGGAAGGAGAAGGGAGAACTGCAGTGGCAGCCTTTATTGGAAACTCATTCTACTGATCCAAACTCCAACCATACATAGACCGAGACCAGACACCAGAGAATCTGAGAGCAGCCAGCCCAGCACAGAGGAGACAGGCATAGAAAAAAACAGCATGAAAAACCCCAAAATAAAAGCAGAGGATTTTTGGAGTTCTGGTGAAGATAGAAAGGGGAAGGGCAGAGCTCAGGCCCTGAGGCTCATATGCAAATCCTGAAGAAAAGCTGATCTCTCTGCCCTGTGGACCTCTCCTTAATGGCCCTAATTGCTTTGCCTCTTAGCATTTCAATAACCCATTAGATCTGTGAGGAGGGCCCTTTTTTTTTTTTAATCCTTTTTTCTTTTTCTAAAACAATTACACTAAAAAGCCCAATACAGAAAGCCTCAAAGACTTGCAATTTGGGCAGGTCAAGACAAGAGCAGAACTAAGAGAGCTCTGAGACAAAAAGCAATAATCCAGTGGCTGAGAAAATTCACTAAACACTGCAACTTCCCAAGAAAAGGGGGGGTGTCTGCTCACAGCCATCATTCTGGTGAACAGGAAACACTCCTACCCATCGCCAGCCCCATAGCCCAGAACTGCCCCAGACAACCCAGTGTGATGGAACTGCTTCAAATAACAGGCACACACCACAAAACTGGGCATGGACAGTAGCCTTCCCTGCAACCTCAGCTGATTGTCCCAGAGTTGGGAAGGGGGAGCATTCCTTAACAAAGCCCCATTAAGCCATCATTTCAGCAGACTGGGAGCCTCCCTACACAGCCCAGCAGCCCAGAAGTGCTCTGGGGGGACGGCACTCACCTGTGACATAGCACAGTCATCCCTCAACACAGGACCAGGGGGTGCACGGCCTGGGAGAGGGACTCACTCACAACTCTCAGGAGCCATACGCCACTACCAAGGACTTGTGGGTCAGTGGCAGAGACAAACTGTGGCACGACTGAACTGAAGGATTAGACTATTGCAGCAGCTTTAAAACTCCAGGATCAACAGGGAGATTTGATTGTTAGAGCCACCCACCCTCCCTGACCACCCAGAAACACACCCCATATACAGGGTGGGCAACACCAACTACACACACAAGCTTGGTACACCAATTGGACCCCACAAGACTCACTCCCCCACTCACCACAAAGGCAAAGCAGGGGAGAACTGGCTTGTGGAGAACAGTTGCCTCATGGACGCCACCTGCTGGTTAGTTAGAGAAAGTGTACTTCATGAAGGGGTAGATCTGATAAATTAGAGATAACGACTTCAATTGGTCTACAAATCCTAAAAGAACCCTATAAATTTAAGCAAATGCCAAGAGGCCAAAAACAACAGAAAACTATAAAGCATATGAAAAACCCAGACAATATGGATAACCCAAGCCCAAGCACCCAAATCAAAAGATCAGAAGAGACACAGTCCCTAGAGCAGCTACTCAAAGAACTAAAGAGGAACAATGAGACCATAGCACGGGATGCAAAGGATAACAAGAAGACCCTAGAAGAGCATAAAGAAGACATTGCAAGACTAAATAAAAAAATAGATGATCTTAAGGAAATTAAAGAAACTGTTGACCAAATTAAAAAGATTCTGGACACTCATAGTACAAGACTAGAGGAAGTTGAACAATGAATCAGTGACCTGGAAGATGACAGAATGGAAAATGAAAGCATAAAAGAAAGGATGGGGAAAAAATTGAAAATATCAAAACGGACCTCAGGGATATGATATATAATACAAAATGTCCAAATATAAGACTCATTGGTGTTCCACAAAGGGAAGAAAAGGATAACGGTCCAGGAAGAGTATTCAAAGAAATTCTTGGGGAAAACTTCCCAAATCTTCTAAACAACATAAATATACAAATCATAAATATCCAGCTAACTCCAAATAGAATAAATCCAAATAAACCCACTCCAAGACATATTCTGATCACACTGTCAAACACGGAAGAGAAGGAGTAAGTTCTGAAAGCAGCAAGAGAAAAGCAATTCACCACATACAAAGGAAACAGCATAAGACTAAGTAGTGACTACTCAGCAGCCACCATGGAGGCGAAAAGACAGTGGTATGATATATTTAA
The DNA here is from genome assembly GCF_015220235.1 of Choloepus didactylus. Classification (NCBI taxonomy): domain Eukaryota; kingdom Metazoa; phylum Chordata; class Mammalia; order Pilosa; family Megalonychidae; genus Choloepus; species Choloepus didactylus. The sequence goes on along the minus strand of NC_051330.1, from coordinate 21,271,172 downwards.
AATTCTGAGTGAGAAAAATTTCCAGCCAAGAATACTTTATCCAGCAAAGCTCTCCTTCAAATTTGAGGGAGAGCTTAAATTTTTGACAGAAAAACAAATGCTGAGAGAATTTGCTAACAAGAGACCTGCCCTACTGGAGATACTAAAGGGAGCCCTACAGACAGAGAAACAAAGAAAGGAGAGAGACACTTGGAGAAAGGTTCAGTGCTAAAGAGATTCGGTATGGGTACAATAAAGGATATTAATAGACAGAGGGGAAAAGTATATATGACAAACATAAACCAAAGGATAAGATGGCTGATTCAAGAAATGCCTTCATGGTTATAACATTGAACGTAGATGGATTACACTCCCCAATAAAAAGATATAGATTTGCAGAATGGATCAAAAAAAAAAAAAAAGAACCATGAATATGTTGCATACAAGAGACTTACCTTAGACACAGGGACACAAAGAAATTGAAAGTGAAAGGATGGAAAAAAATATTTCATGCAAGCTACAGCCAAAAGAAAGCAGGTGTAGCAATATTAATCTCAGATAAAATAGACTTTAAATGCAGGGATGTTTTGAGAGACAAAGAAGGCCACTACATACTAATAAAAGGGGCAATTCAACAAGAAGAAATAACAATCCTAAATGTCTATGCACCCAATCAAGGTGCCACAAAATACATGAGAGAAACACTGGCAAAACTAAAGGAAGCAATTGATGTTTCCAGAATAATTGTGGGAGACTTCAACACATCACTCTGTCCTGTAGATAGATCAACCAGACAGAAGACCAATAAGGAAATTGAAAACCTAAACAATCTGATAAATGAATTAGATTTAACACACATATACAGGACATTACATCCCAAATCACCAGGATACACATACTTTTCTAGTGCTCATGGAACTTTCTCCAGAATAGATCATATGCTGGGACATAAAACAAGCCTCAATAAATTTAAAAAGATTGAAATTATTCAAAGCACATTCTCTGACCACAATGGAATACAATTAGAAGTCAATAACCATCAGAGACTTAGAAAATTCACAAATACCTGGAGGTTAAACAACACACTCCTAAACAATCAGTGGGTTAAAGAAGAAATAGCAAGAGAAATTTCTAAATATATAGAGATGAATGAAAATGAGAATACAACATACCAAACCTATGGGATGCAGCAAAAGTAGTAGTGAGGGGGAAATTTATAGCACTAAACGCATATATTAAAAAGGAATAAAGAGCCAAAATCAAAGAACTAATGGATCAACTGAAGAAGCTAGAAAATGAACAGCAAACCAATCCTAAACCAAGTAGAAGAAAAGAAATAACAAGGATTAAAGCAGAAATAAATGACATAGAGAACAAAAAAACAATAGAGAGGATAAATATCACCAAAAGTTGGTTCTTTGAGAAGATCAACAAGATTGACAAACCCCTAGCTAGACTGACATAATCAAAAAGAGAGAAGACCCATATAAACAAAATAATGAATGAAAAAGTTGACATGACTGCAGATCCGGAAGAAATTAAAAAATTATAAGAGGATACTATGAACAACTGTATGGCAACAAACTGGATAATGGAGAGGAAATGGACAATTTCCTGGAAACATATGAACAAGCCAGACTGACCAGAGAAGAAATAGAAGACCTCAATCAACCCATTACAAGCAAAGAGATACAATCAGCCATCAAAAATCTTCCCACAAATAAATGCCCAGGGCCAGATCGCTTCACAGGGGAATTCTACCAAACTTTCCAGAAAGAACTGACACCAATCTTACTCAAACTCTTTCAAAACATTGAAGAAAATGGAACACTACCTAACTCATTTTATGAAGCTAACATCAATCTAATACCAAAACCAGGCAAAGATGCTACAAAAAAGGAAACCTACCGGCCAATCTCACTAATGAAATTAGATGCAAAAATCCTCAACAAAATACTTGCAAATCGAATCCAAAGACACATTAAAAAAATCATACACCATGACCAAGTGGGGTTCATTCCAGGCATGCAAGGATGGTTCAACATAAGAAAATCAATCAATGTATTACAACACATTAAAAATTCAAAAGGGAAAAATCAAATTATCATCTCAATAGATGCTGAAAAAGCATTTGACAAAATCCAACATCCATTTTTGGTAAAACCACTTCAAAAGGTAGGAATTGAAGGAAACTTCCTCAATATGATGAAGAGCATTTATGAAAAACCCACAGCCAGCATAGTACTCAATGCTGAGAGACTGAAAGCCTTCCCTCTAAGATCAGGAACAAGACAAGATGACAACTGTCACCACTGTTATTCAACATAGTGCTGGAAGTGCTAGCCAGGGCAATCCGGCAAGACAAAGAAATAAAAGGCATCCAAATTGGAAAAGAAGAAGTAAAACTGTCATTGTTTGCAGATGATATGATCTTATATCTGGAAAACCCCAAGAAATCGATGATACAGCTACTAGAGCTAATAAACAAATTTAGCAAAGTAGTGGGATACAAGATTAATGCACATAAGTCAGTAATGTTTCTATATGCTAGAAATGAACCAACTGAAGTGACACTCAAGAAAAAGATACCATTTTCAATAGCAACTAAAAAAATCAAGTACCTAGGAATAAACTTAACCAAAGATGTAAAAGACCTATACAAAGAAAACTACATAACTCTACTAAAAGAAATAGAAGGGGACCTTAAAAGATGGAAAAATATTCCATGTTCATGGATAGGAAGGCTAAATGTCAGTAAGATATCAATTCTACCCAAACTCATCTACAGATTCAATGCAATCCCAATCAAAATTCCAACAACCTACTTTGCAGACTTGGAAAAGCTAGTTATCAAATTTATTTGTAAAGGGAAGATGCCTTGAATTGCTGAAGACACTCTAAAAAAGAAAAACGAAGTGGGAGGACTTACCCTCCCTGACTTTGAAGCTTATTATAAAGCCACAGTTGCCAAAACAGCATGGTACTGGCACAAAGATAGACATATAGATCAATGGAATTGAATTGAGAATTCAGAGATAGAGCCTCGGATCTATGGCCTACTGATCTTTGATAAGGCTCCCAAAGTCACTGAACTGAGTCATAATGGTCTTTTGAACAAATGGGGCTGGGAGGGTTGGATATCCATATCCAAAAGAATGAAAGAGGATCCCTACCTCACACCCTACACAAAAATTAACTCAAAATGGAACAAAGATCTCAATATAAAAGTAAGTACCATAAAACTCCTAGGAGATAACGTAGGAAAACATCTTCAAGACCTTGTATTAGGTGGCCACTTCCTAGACTTTACACCCAAAGCACAAGCAAGAAAAGAAAAAAATTGATAAATGGGAACTCCTCAAGCTTAGAAGTTTCTGCACCTCAAAGGAGTTTCTCAAAAAGGTAAAGATGCAGCCAACTCAATGGGAAAAAATTTTTGGAAGCCATGTATCTGAGAAAGACTGATATCTTGCATATATAAAGAAATCCTACAACTCAATGACCATAGTACAGACAGGCCAATTATATAATGGGCAAAAGATATGAAAAGACATTTCTCTGAAGAGGAAATACAAATGGCCAAGAAACACATGAAAAAAGATTCAGCTTCACTAGCTATTAGAGAGATGCCAATTAAGACCACAATGAGATACCATCTAACACCGATTAGATTGGCTGCCATTAAACAAACAGGAAAGTACAAATGCTGGAGGGGATGTGGAGAAATTGGAACTCTTATTCATTGTTGGTGGGACTGTATAATGGTTCAGCCACTCTGGAAGTCAGTCTGGCAGTTCCTTAGAAAACTAGATATAGAGTTACCATTCGATCCAGCGATTGCACTTCTCGGTATGTACCCGGAAGATCGGAAAGCAGTGACACGAACAGATATCTGCACGCCAATGTTCATAGCAGCATTATTCACAATTACCAAGAGATGGAAACAACCCAAATGTCCTTCAACAGATGAGTGGATAAATAAAATGTGGTATATACACACGATGGAATACTACACGGCAGTAAGAAGGAACGATCTCGTGAAACATATGACAACATGGATGAACCTTGAAGACATAATGCTGAGCAAAATAAGCCAGGCACAAAAAGAGAAAGATTATATGCTACCACTAATGTGAGCTTTGAAAAATGTAAAACAAATGGTTTATAAGCAATTAAGGAAGGGGTGACAGTAATCCAAGAAGAAGAGATAAGCTATTTAATGTTCTTGGTATGCCCAGGAATGACTATGGTCTGTTAATTTCTGATGGATATAGTAGGAACAAGTTCACAGAAATGTTGCTATATTAGGTAACTTTCTTGGGGTAAAGTAGGAACATGTTGGAAGTAAAGCAGTTATCTTAGGTTAGTTGTCTTTTTCTTACTCCCTTGTTATGGTCTCTTTGAAATGTTCTTTTAATGTATTTTTTTTAATGTTTTTTTCATATAGTTGATTTTAAAAAGGGAAAAAAGTTAAAAAAAAAAAAAAAAAAAAAAACAAGGACAAAATTATGTAGAGCCCCCCTGAGGAGCCTGTGGAGAATGCAGGGGTATTGGCCTACCCCACTTCGATGGTTGCTAACATGACCACAGACATAGGGGACTGGTGGTTTGATGGGTTGAGCCCTTTACCATTGGTTTTACCCTTGGGAAGACGGTTGCTGCAAAGGAGAGGCTAGGCCTCCGTATAATTGTGCCTAACAGCCTCCTCCCGAATGCCTCTTTGTTGCTCAGATGTGGCCCTCTCTCTCTAGCTAAGCCAACTTGAAAGGTGAAATCAGTGCCCTCCCCCCTACATGGGATGAGACACCCAGGGGAGTGAATCTCCCTGGCAACGTGGAATATGGCTCCCAGGGAGGAATGTAGACCTGGAATCATGGGACGGAGAACATCTTCTTGACCAAAAGGGGGATGTGAAAGGAAATGAAATTAGCTTCAGTGGCAGAGAGATTCCAAATGAGCCAAGAGGTCACTCTGTTGGGCACTCTTATGCACAATTTAGACAACCCTTTTTAGGTTCTAAAGAATTGGGGTAGCTGGTGGTGGATACCTGAAACTATCAAACTACAACCCAGAACCCATGAATCTTGAAGGCAATTGTATAAAAATGTAGCTTATGAGGGGTGACAATGGGATTGGGAAAGCCATAAAGACCACACTCCACTTTGTCTAGTTTATGGATGGATGAGTAGAAAAATAAGGGAAAGAAAGAAACAAACAGACAAAGTTACCCAGTGTTCTTTTTTACTTCAATTGCTCTTTTTCACTTTAATTATTATTGTTGTTATTTTTGGGTGTGTGGTAATGAAGGTGTCAGGGATTGATTTTGGTGATGAATGTACAACTATGTAATGGTACTGTGAACAATCGAATTTACGATTTGTTTTGTATGACTGCATGGTATGTGAATATATCTCAGTAAAATGAAGATTAAAAAAAGGATAAAGGGGAAAGTCAGGGAATGAAGTATAAGAAGACAAAGAATAAATGCAAGAATGCAAGACATCAGTAAAAAATAAATAAGGAAAAAATATATACCTATTGCAAACTATATACTACTGTTAGTAGTATTTTAACACTCTTTCATCAACAGTAACAAATGTACTATACCAAAACTATGAATCAATAGTGGAGGGGAAGTGGATAGGGATATGGGAGGATTTGAGTTTCCTTTTTTTGTCTTTATATCTTTTCTGGAGCAATGAAAAGGTTCTAAAAATTGAAAAAAAAAATTAATAGTGCTGATGGGCCCAGCTGTATGATGGTACCATGAGCAAATGATTGTACACCTTGGATCTTTGGATAATTGTATGGTATGTGAACAATCTTGATAAACAAAAAAAAAGTAAGTAACACTAAAATTGGGAATGGGTAACTTTCAACCAAATTTTGTTACCATTTGCTTTTTCCCTTTATAGAGCAGTAGTATCCAAGTTTAAAATCATGCCACCTTTATCAGTAAAATCCAATAAAAATTGGGACTGCATATATATATATGTGTGTCTATGCATATTGAGTTGCAAATTAAATACATATACTTTAGTACTTATATATTTGTCCATTAAGCATAAATAAAAATAGAAATTTAAAATTATAAAATGATGTAATAAACAACCTTAACAAAGTTAACTTTATTTCTCTCCCAATTAACAAATAACTAAATAAATAAATAAATCCAGGGCCATGTGGAACAATACCCAGATATTTATTTAGACAATTGTTCATATGAGTGATCTGTCACCTAATGATGGAATTAAGATACAATATAATAAGTTGAAGATCAATTTTGAAATCTCTAGGATAATATCTGAAATTATTGAGATAAGATTTTATAATTGAAAATCTACTAGATGGTATAAAAGGAAAAATACACTTTATCAACTCAATAGAAGAATATTGGACACAGAAATGATGGGACAAATAGCAAACCAAAGCATGAGAGTAGTCAGAAATTCAACATGTGCTACTAATGACATTAAATTTAAATGAACTGAGAAAGTATTGGAGAAAACATGGTGAGAAGGATGTACCTATCTACTGTTGATGAGCAGGTGGAATGCTGCAGCCTTTCTGAAGGTCAGTGTGGTTGTTCAACAAAAAGTTAAGTAGGTGAGGACCATAGGGTCCTGCAACCTCATTATGGGGTATGTCGTTTGAAGATCTGAGAGCAGAGATATGAATGAACATTTGCAAACTGTTGTTCTTGGAGACAGTAATTATGATTTGCAATGGGTGAAGGTGAACTTAGGGTACATAGACTAAGGAACAGAATGGTGAACTATGGCATATGCATACAATGGAATATTGAGCAACTATAAGGAGTGAAGGTGTGAGACACACAATGAGGTGAATGAATGCTGTACACAGTATTTGAGTGAAGTATGCCAGAAATAAAGGCAAACACTCTAATGTCTCACCAATATGGACTAACTACTATGTGTAAACTCAGAATTGAATCTTAGAATATAGCCTAATGTAGACATGATTATTGTAATAGTCCCTAGATTGTAAGCTCTTACAGCAGTCAACTCTATTCCTGAATTGTAATGCCTATCTCTAAACTTTGAGATGCTGATCCCTTAGTGTATAACCTCATTGGTCTCTAGAACAATGTGTATCTCTGGGACACCTGAAACTCAGAGCTAGAGCTCAGCAGATATGAATGTCAGTATTAGTGCATACAGCCACTGTTAAAAAAAAAAAAAAGCTGAAAAAGAGCCCAGACTTCAATTAGTGATATGAATGAAGCAGATCTGGTTAAGAGTAGGGCAAACCAGGCCAAAGGGTAAAGGTCAAAACTGACTGTGTTGTAAAACTTCAACTTCCATGCGAGACCAAGGGAAGAGAAGTCTATTTGGTGCAGGATTATATTTTCTAAACAGTATAACTCTACAGTCGGTTTGTTCAAACACCACAATTACATGGAACTTTGAATAGGAAGTGAGATTCGGTAGGTTAGTAAAGGTCAGAGTGAAATAGTGACACATCCCAAAGTAATTTGGGCAGAGAATAAAAAATATATTCACAGCCTCCACCCACCTCCCCAAGGAGCTGGGGCAAGGTGCAGAAGTGTTGGATCTCCTCACCTGGACTGGTGTTGAAGTTGTCACAAAAATTAGGACTGGTAATTTGATGTGCCAAGCCCTCAATCATGAGACTTGCCCTTAGGAACCTAGTTACTGCAAAGGAGAGGCTAAACTTGCATATAATTGTGCCTGAAAGTCTCTCCCTGAGTACCTCTTTATTGCTCAGATGTGGCCTTCTCTCTTTCTATCTGAGCCACCTTGGCAGGTGCACTCACTGCCCTCCCCCATGTGGGACCCATCTCCCAGGGGTGTAAATCTCCCTGGCAGTGCAGGATATGACTCTTGGGGATGAATCTGGACCCAGCATCATGGGATTGAGAATATCTTCTTGACCAAAATGGGGATGCAAAATGAGATGAAATAGTTTCAGTGGCTGAGAGATTTCAAATGGAGTCAAGAGGTCACTCTGGTGGACATTCTTATGTGCTATACAGATAACACCTCTTAGGCTTTAATGTATTGGAATTGCTAGAAGTAAATACCTGAAACTACCAAACTCCAACCCAGTAGTCTGGACTCCTGAAGATGATTATATAATAATGTAGATTACAAGGGGTGACAGTGTGACTGTGAAAATCTTGTGGATCACACTCCCTTTATCTAGTGTATGGATGGATGAGCAGAAAAATGGGGATACAAACTAAATGAGAAATAGGGTGGGATGGGGATGGTTTGGATGTTCTTTTTTTACTTTTATTTTTTATTCTGATTCTGATTCCTTCTTATGTAAGGAAAATGTTCAGAAATAGATTGTGGTGATGAATGCATAACTATATGATCATACTGTGAATGGTTGATTGTATTCCAAGGATGATTGCATGGTATGTGAATATATTTCAATAAAACTGAATTAAAAAAATTTAAATGAACTGAATGAACCAATTATAACACAAAATTTGTCAATTGGAATGAAAAGGTAAAATACCCAAGTATAAGCTCTTGATAAGTAATAATACTGAAAATAAGCAGAAAGATATACATCAAAAATAAAATTTTAAACAAGATGGCAAAATATGTAATGCAAAACAAGCCCCCCCCCCCCCAAAAAAAAAGTCATTAAAGCTATATGGCTGAATTTTAGTAAAAAAATGTAGACCAGATTTAGGAAGTATGGCTCCATATAAAGAGAGATTTTTCTTCATGATAAGGAAGTTGATTTAGTAGGAAGATTTAACAATTATAAATTTGTATGCACTTATGACATAACTGCAAACATACTGCAAGAAATGAAATATCAAAAAGGAGAATTTTTAAAATTCCAATATCATAGTTGGAGATATGAATAAAATGTAATTATTATACACAACACTTGAATAACACAATGGGCTAACTTGTCTTAAATAGGACACACAGATTATTATTCTCTGGGTATATAATTTTTCCAAGTACATTTTTGGCATATATCAAAATTGTCCATTTACTAAGCCAAAAATCAACATGCTCTAGTTAAAATCATAAGGACTATGTTGTCTGAGCATAGCTGAATTAAACTAGAAATCAATGACAGAAATGTAGTTGGAATTTCTAAGAGTCATGGAAGATATTTTGCTTTCCTAGAGCCATCTCAAGGCAATTAGCTATTTGAAATTACAACAGTGCTCTATTTTTATGTCAAGGTTTATATACCAGGAGGGTTTCTCTGGTGTCATTTCTTCCCTACATTTTAAACTAAAACTGAAAAAAATGGCCTGGTTATAAAACAGAATGATTACTGCCATGGTCTTAATCATCTCAGGTTCCCACTCACCCTTGCCTGCACCTGAAACATGACTGGATCCTTACCAGAAACCCTGTCTTTCCTCTCCAGTGTAAGAGAAGACAATATTAACTTGTGTTTGATGTTACTGTTGTCTTTTCCTCCTCTTTACCCCCTCCATGAATCACTCCAACTCTCTCCTGTTCTATTTTTTAATAAAATTGCAATAGAAAATACTGATAGGGATTTACTTACACAATGAGACTAAGCCAATGTATTGTCTATTATTCATTGAATTGAAAATCTCAGTCTCAGCAGTTTTAAGCAGAATTGATGATTGTTAATGAAAGTTCAGAGTGATTGGATTATAGTGCCTAGTGAAACTGATGCCAGCAAAACTGGGGGCCTCCTCTTGCTGCCCAAAGTTTCAATATGAATACTAATTTAAATATTTTACTACATTTAATTTTGTTTGGCTTCATTTATCTTAAAAAATTGCATATTTTATTGTCATTACTATTTAATTAATAATACCACAAATATTTGCCTATTATCTTCTCTTTGCTAACCTCTGTGCTACATATTCAGGTGGTACAAATAAATAAGTGAATCCCTGTCATGAAAATAAGATATATACATGAGCCCTTATACTTCAGCTGTAATTCTTGGGATTTCTCATAGCATGTTTTGAAAGAAAGTATAAGCATTTTTCTGCAATTCATACACATAGCTTCTAGCCCTTTCTGTGCATAATTCACCCCTAAATATTTTGAAATATTGACTTAACTTTGAGTATACTAAGTTTTATGTGGATGTGTGGATTAAAAATATAAATGGAAAATTATACCAATAATTCTTTATACTGAAAATGCATTCTTTACCTATGCATTAAAATAAATATTTTCTTTTTCTGGGATAGGAACACCTGTGCAGTATTCTAGTTAACCCTGGAAAACTTTGCTGTGCAGAGATCCTCCTGCCACTTGGCAATCTACAAGTAAAGAAATGATCTAAGTTTTAAAATCTGTATACAAATCATTTCAGAACACTTTATAATGTCATAATCTTCTTAAAAGAAAATACCATTATCAAATGCAGAGCCCTGGATTTTCTTCTTACATCTTTTTGTGTGTTTAAAAATAATAGTACTATGGGTTTAAGATGGAAGAAATGTAAGTGCTGAAGATATCACATAATTTCTTTTGTCTGTGATTGCTTTTTTCCTACTGATTTATTTTTCCTCAACATAGATAACTGTGCCAATTTGAATGTATTATGTCCCCCCAAATGTCATTATCTTTGATGTAATCTTGTATGGGCAGATCCATCAGTGTTAATTAGATTGTATTCCTTTGAGTGTTTCCATGGAGATGGGCCCTACCCAATCGTGGGTGATGACTCTGGATAATTTCCATGGAAGTGTTGGCCCACCCAGTCAGGGTGGTTCTGAATTAAATTACCGGAGCACTATATAAGATCAGACAGAAGGAGCAAGCTAGTACAGCCAAGAGGGAGACTTTGAAGAATGCACAGAAGCTGAGCAAGTAGCTGCAGATGAGAAACAGTTTGAAGATGTCCATTGAAAGCAGACTTTTGCTCCAGAGAAGCTAAGAGAAGACAAAGACCCCAAGAGCAACTGAAAGTGACATTTTTGAGGAACTGCAGCCTAGAGAGAAACATCCTGGGAGAAAACCATTTTGAAACCAGAACTTTGGAGCAGATGCCAGCTGTGTGCCTTTCCCAGCTAACAGAGGTTTTCCAGATACCATTGGCCATCCTCCCGTGAAGGTACCTGATTGTTGATGACTTACCTTGGACAACTTATGGCCTAAGACTGTAACTTTGTAACCAAATAAACCCCCATTATAAAAGTTGATCCATTTCTGGTGTTTTGCATTCCAGCAGCCTTGGCAAACTAGAACAGCACCATTTTGAGAACTGGCTCTACTTGGAGTACTTTCTAAATTTTTAACTCATAAGGAGCTTATTATTACAAATTTTCTATGTAAGGAAGTCATATATCAAAGACATTCAAAACTTTCTCAGGACTATGAAGCAAGTGAATGGCAAAGTTGTGGCATAAAACATATCTTCCCATGATGGAATGACATCTTAACTGCTGTACTGTCACACAAACATTAAAGCTAGACTTAACATTGACTCATGAGTGCAACATAAGAAAAGTTTTTATTCTGTATTCAAACAATCAAAGCCTGCTGTATTTCTATAATATGACAGTAGTAGTTTGATAATTGGCTTGAAAGGATAGTCTGATACATAGAAAATGTTAAGAAAATCTTCCTGAGGTGACTACCTACAGTGTGGAACCAGTTTTACTAAGTTAGATCTATTTTAAATATTGAAGTGGTCATTTTTAACCAAATTATTCATATGATGCTATCATTAAACATTCAGTAAACAGATTGGCATAAAACAGAAACAACAAGGAAAACAAAACTTCTTAGTGAACACTTTAAAATTGTCCTGAACTAAAGTCCCTCAAGGAGGGTAAAATGAGAGAATTTATAGTCTTGCAAGCTGGTCAGTCTGAAAGTAACTGCTTTCTGGCAGTAGTCAGAGTTTCTCTGTAATAAATGGTCATATGGATCACAAGAAAAATGGAACAATAAAATCAGAATGTGAAGTGTGGGGCCTCATTAACATTCCTTTACAGAAGTTGAGGATGGAAGGATAAGCAGATCTGGAAAGGTCTATTCCACATTTCCAAGTCATCAAGGAAAATAGTTTAAGCAAGTCCAGCAGAATATGTGCTGTTCATGAGGGTTTATTAAGAATTTGGCCTAGGGACCCAGAAGTGAAGGGGCTTCAAATACAGGTTAAAATTTCACAACTTATAGTTTTACTCATAAAGAACATTAATGAGGAATTTGCTGTGAATCAACATCTATTTATTATTCACAGATTTACCAGCAATGCATATGTTTACACATATACATAAAACAATCTTTTCATGTCTCAGCTTATTCACATTCTGAATTATGTTCAGCTTGTATGGTAAAACATAATATTTTACACAACACAGAAGACTCAATACATTTTGTCTTTTTCAACTTCACAATGTTATTAAATAATTACTGATTCCCACAAATAATATCAAATTTCATAAGTAGAAAGGAACGATGCCAGGAGCTGTTATTCTTATTTTATAGGCCTGTGAAGGTACATTGTGGTGAAATTAATGAATGCATGAATCACCTAATCCATAGATCAGTCCATCACATTTTCAGATAAGGTCATCAAACTTAGCTACTTTTTACTTCCAAATATAAAAATGCATATTGATAGTAATAAAATGAGTAAAAATTAAAAATATACATAGTACAAATAAAAGTATAATATGCAGAAATCAATCAGGTGAATTCCCACAAAGCATCTAATTTTTAGAATTTTATAATATTTCAAAATAAAAATTTTGAAATATTTTAAAAATGTTAAATTAATGGTTTGGAGATGTTTCTAGGAGTCTTTTCCTCAGGATTTCCAATATGCCATATATTGCATCTAGGTTGGTCTTCATTCAATAACACATTGTGTGAACTTAAAAAGTATTTTACAGTAAAATGGTGGAGATATAAGAAATACTCAAGTTCAATCAATTTAAAGCAATGAAGAATCTTTCATTAAAACATTGTGAATGAATTTTTAAGAGAAGCCAGAAAGGTATATTTTATATATGAGATGAAGGGCAGTTTCATTTTTAAAATAAATTGTGATTCATCTTGTTCTGGATTGCTAATGCTGCCATTATGCAAAATACCAGAAATAGATTGTCTTTCATAAAGGTGGTTTTCTTTTGTTACACAGTTACAGTCCTAAAGACATAAAAGTGTCCAAATTAAGACATTAACAGTTGATGAAAGATGGCTGATGGCTTCCAGAAAACCTCCATTAGCTGGGAAGGTAGGTGGATGGCAACTTTTGATCCCAGGTTCTGTTCTAGCTTCTCTCTCAGCTCCTGTGCATCCTTGGTTCTTTCTGCCAGGACATTTCTTTCTAAGTGTCTGGGAGTTCCATGTTAGCATATCCCAGGGAAAACTCTGGGCTTCATCTGGTAACTAAATATCCATCTGTCTGCATCTCCAAATATCTCTAAGTGTCAGTGTCAGCTCTTAGTTTTTAGCTTCTCTTCAAAATATCCCTCTCTGCTGCTCTGAGCTCATTCTATTTGTGATTTCTTTTTTAGGATGTCAGTGATTAAATCTAGACCAGCCCTGAATGGAAGGGTCCATATATCCATGGAAAAAATTTAATCAGTTGATTGAGTCATATCTCCATGGAAACACAATCAAAAGTTTCCAAGCTAACCAACACTAATACATCTGCTCCCAGAAGGTTGCATTAAAGGATATGGCTTTTGAGGGGACAAAATATATCCAAACTGGCACATTCCACCCAATCCCCAAACGACCTATTCTTTCCAAATACAAAATACATTCATGCCATCACAATACCACAAAAGCTGAAATCCATTCAGTAAGAATAGGTAAGTAGAAGACCCCATCAAAATCAGTCACAGATGTGGTCTTGTGCTAAAACTAAATTCTTTCTTCTCTGGATGTGGACCTGTGAAACCTATAAGTTATCTGCTTCCAATATACAAAGGAGGGACTGTCATAGGATAAACATTCCCATTGCCATAAGGAGAAACTGAAAGGAAAACAGGGTTCACAGTACCAAAACAATTCCTAAAACACACAGGGCATGCTTCATTAGATTTCAAATTCTGAGATTCATTTATCAAATGATGTTTTATCCTTGGGGCTTGTGAAAGCAGGAGCCCAACAATTTCCAAAGTCTTATATGGCAGCCCTTTTTTCTCCAAATGCTAGGGAGAGAGCTCCACCATATCCATGCACTGGGGAAACCACATCCTTCTCAGCCCCACCTTCCACAAGCAGCAGGGTGGCACCCAACTCTCTTCCATCTCCAGGGAACATGCTCAACCCTATCTAAACAGGCTCACCACAATCACCAGGAAGTGTGCTCCAATCTCTCTGAGGCCTCAGGCAGCAGCACTCTTTCTGAGCATTGAGGTAGAAGGCCCACACTCTTGACTCCAGGGCAAACTCACCCTTTCCACATGTTTTAGTTGCTCTTCTCTCCTTCCCAGAGATTTCTTGACTTCAGATCTCAATTTCCATGGTTCTGTCTTTGAAGAAATTTTTCCTCCATTTTTTTTCTCCTCCATTCCCTCCAGCCCAAACTGACAGTGGTTACATTTATACAGAAATTGCAAACAACTGTTTGCTTGGTGTAAGAATACAGGGGTCAAAACCATCAGAAAATCAGACTTTCCACAAATCCTTTCTTGGAAACACCATCTCCAATCCTGGCTTGTACTGAAATGGCAGTCAGTTTCCATGTATGGTTAAATCCTCACATGGGGCACTATCCTCTGGTATATCACTTCCTGGTAGCCCAGAGTTTTACAGTCCATTGATTTCTTGCTTCTTTGTACCCAAGACTTCAATTCTGAGCATATCCCTTTCCTCTCACATTTTACTATAAGCTGCAAGGGGAAGTCAGGCTGCATTTTCAACTCTTAGTTTTGAAATCTCTTCAGCTAAGTATCCAAGCTCATCATTTTCAAATTCCGCCTTCCATCCAAAAGCAGGACTCCTTTTACAGAACTCTCTGCCACTTTAAATCAAGGATAGCCTTTCTTCCATTCAAAATTTCTGTTCAAGTCCACAACAGAGCTATCTTTAGAGTCCATATTTCTAGCCACAGTCTCTTCAAAGCCATACTGGTGAACTGGTGACCAGACTTCAAGCAGCAGGCAGGTGGAAAGGCTGGCTTCACTCTGGGTGGCTGATGTGCATAAGCTCCTGCTGTTTTCCAGGCACAGGGAGAGAAAGAAGCACTCCCTGCAGAAGCATTGCAGGCAGCTGAGGGGATTGCAGGGACTGCCCAGGTGGTAGCCACAACAGCCACTGCATATGTGCAACATGCTTGGGCTGGTGTTCCTCAAAACCCAGTTGGCCACCATCATGGGTTCAGCTCTTGGTATCTGGTGCAGCCCTGTGTATCTCTGGAGTTCAGAGATATGGAGTTATTCTTGGAGCCTGTGCTGGTTTCAATGTATTATGTTGCCAAAAATGCCATGTCTTTGATGCAATCTGGTGGGGGTTGGATATATTAGTATTGATGAGGTTGGAAGCTTTGGATTAGATTGTTTCCTATGATATGTGACCCAATCAACTGTGGATGATAACTGATTAGACAATTTCCATGGAGATGTGGCCATGCCCATGCAGAATGGGCCTTGATTAATTTACTAGAGCCCTTTATAAGAGCTCATACAGGAGCTTTCTGCTGCAGCTTACAGACATTTTAAATACAGCTGTCAAAGAGGATGCTGCTATTTGGAGAACACCACTTTGAAACACAACCTGGGAACAACAGATGCCAGCCATATGCCTTCCCAGCTAACAGAGATTTTTGGGATGCCATTGGCCATCCTTCAGTGAAGGTACCCTATTGTTGATGCCTTAGCTTGGACATGATTATGGCCTCAAAACAGTAACTTTGTAACCAAATGAACCCACTTTATAAGAGCCAATCCATTTCTGGTATTTTGCATTCTGGCAGCATTGGCAAACCAGAACAGAGCCCATGGCTGGGAAATGTCATGGGGCAAGTCATCTCCAGAACTGCCCAAACACCCATCACCTCAGCCCCCTTAGAAAGTGTCTCATCATTGTCACTGCCTGAGCCACCCTCCTGGAGATAGATAATGGCAACACATTTTTAATGCATGGCATAAGCAAATGCCTGATCAGGATTGTGGGGATTTTCCATTCCAATGTCCCCAAATACCCCAGGACTTTAATATTATTCTAAAATTTAACTTTACTTCCATATTAAGTTGAAAGACCAGTAAAAACATTTAAAAGGGAAAATGTCTGTATCACCAGAAATGACTCCCAAGTTATCTGTTTATTTATCTATGTTCTGTTCATTATTTCTCTGTACATACTTGTTAACAGTATATAAGAATTACATTTGTCAGTTAACATTTAAACATATTTTCTGATTTAACCTAGTCATCATAATTATGTTTACAGTTGTATGAAAAAACAGAAGTTCTAAATTAGAATTTTCAGCCACAGGTTTTACCTCATAAATATGTACATGTACTAATCTGTTGGAAAGAACTCTGATTTCCCTGCCTACAACTCATTACAAAAGTCTGCATTCAGCAGCTCCAGATCACCTCACAAGCCTACATTTTAATTAATTTTTCATTAATATGTCAAAAGGGAAAACTCTGAATTCATGTCTGAATTTTGTTGTAAAGCATTCTTGATTGTTATTTTTCCAAGTCTGATATTCATGGTGTGAACTCCAGCTGAACAATTTTTCACCTTGATTTTAGTGTTGACATTTCCTCAGTATGAGAAATTTAACATTGATGGGTAAATTGAAAACACCAGACTTTTCTTCATTCTACATATACATCGAATGTATTATACAATGTGAAACTTCACATGTATTCTACACATTGCTTTGTAAGTAAAGAATTTCTCACATTTTTTCATTGAGTAGCCACTCCATCAAATATTATAACTTGTTCTCCTAGAATATTCTCCTAGTAAGGATATTTCTGTCTGTTTTTATGGTTTAGGAGTTATTTCTACTCTGAGCTATACTTGTATACTGAAGGATGGAGCTAAGCTGAAATTTATTATAGGTAATTACAGACTTTGAGTTCATCCTAGAATAGTAAAATCATGTTATTTAAAGATAGATTGCAACTTATTTCATTTCCTTGACCAAAGGGGGGATGTGAAAGGAAATGAAATAAGCTTCAGTGGCAGAGAGATTCCAAAACGAGCCGAGAGATCACTCTGGTGGGCACTCTTACGCACACTTTAGACAACCTTTTTTAGGTTCTAAAGAATTGGGGTAGCTGGTGGTGGATACCTGAAACTATTAAACTACAACCCAGAACCCATGAATCTCGAAGACAGTTGTATAAAAATGTAGCTTATGAGGGGTGACAATGGGATTGGGAAAGCCATAAGGACCAAACTCCACTTTGTCTAGTTTATGGATGGATGTGTAGAAAAGTAGGGGAAGGAAACAAACAGACAAAGGTACCCAGTGTTCTTTTTTACTTCAATTGCTCTTTTTCACTCTAATTATTATTCTTGTTATTTTTGTGTGTGTGCTAATGAAGGTGTCAGGGATTGATTTAGGTGATGAATGTACAACTATGTAATGGTACTGTAAACAATCGAAAGTACAATTTGTTTTGTATGACTGCGTGGTATGTGAATATATCTCAATAAAATGATGATTTAAAAAAAAATTCTAAAAAAAAATAAATAAATAAATAAAAAAAGTAAAAAAAAAAAAAAAGATAGATTGCAAATAAAAGCATTTATCCATTTATTACATTGAAAGTTATTTATTAGACTCCTGTGTGAATTCTTTTATTTTAAGTGTTAGAGCTGTGGCTGAAGACTCTTCCATAAGCAAACATATTTAATGAGTTCTCTGATGTCCAATAGCAGAATAATGTCTAAAAGTTTTCCTACTTAGATGGGAGAAATATTTTCTCCCCAGTGTTAATTACCTTATGTCATCTGAGACTATCAGTGAAGCATTTCCCACATACATGGCAGGTGTATAGTATCTTGTCACTGTGAGTTCTTTCATGTCACCTAAGTTTACCACATAAATGGAAGGATTTCCCACATAGATGGCAGACTAATAGTTTCTCCCAGTGTGAGTTCTCTCATGTTGCCTAAGTTTTCCATGAAGATGGAAGGATTTCCCACATGGATGGCCAACTTATGGTTTCTCCCCAGTGTGAGTTTTCTCATGTTGCCTAAGTTTATCATGTACATAGAAGGATTTCCCACATAGATGGCAGACATATGGTTGCTCTGTGGTGTGAATTCTTTCATGTCGCCTAAGGTTACCATAGTGATTGAAGGATTTCCCACATATATTGCAGATATTGGGTGTCTCTCCAGTGTGAATTCTTTCATGTCGCCTAAGGGTATCGCAACGACTGAAGGATTTCCCACATATATTGCAGATATTGGGTTTCTCTCCAGTGTGAATTCTTTCATGTCGCCTAAGAGTACCACAAAGACGGAAGAATTTCCCACACATACTGCAGACATATGGTTTCTCTCCAGTGTGAATTCTCTCATGCTGTCTGAGTGTAGAACTATGAATGAAGTCTTTCCCACATACGTGGCAGACACATGCTTTTTCTTTAGTATGAGTTCTCTCACATTGTCTGAGGGTGGTATTACCTGTGAAATCTTTCCCACATCTGTGGCAGGCATATAGTTTCTCCACATTGTGAATTCTTTCATGTTGCCTAAGGTTAAAACTTTGATTGAGGGAATCCCCACATAGATGGTAGCCATATGGTTTTTCTCCAGTGTGTATTTTCTCAAGTTGTCTAAGGCCAGAACTACTTTTGAAGACTTTTCCACATAAATGACAGTTATGTGAGTTATGTCCAATTTGAATTTTCTTATTTTGACCAATGAATGAATGACAATTGAGAGCTCTTTGAAATTGTTTGTTTACATTGGGTTTCTTTCCCATGTCAGTCATTGTGGATTGAGTGAAATATTCTCCCAAATCATTACTTTCAAGGGGATCCTCTTCAGTGTGAGAAATCTGCTGGTATAAATGACAAGAGAGACTGTTAATGATGTGTCCACATATATTTATTAACACAATTCTCTAGTCTAATCATTCAGAGAGTCTCCAGTTATCCTTCATTATAATAGTTCCATGTACATGGGGTACTATATCCTTGTATGCACAGATTTTCTCTTTTGTGTCATCTCAACTGCAGAGCTATCTAATTAATTTTGAAAACTTCATTATGTTTCAAAGAATAGGTATATGAAGCATGTTTATGCAATTGTCCTTTTATAAGACTTCAGGTTATGGTTTTGAGCTCAGGTTAATTTTTTATTAATTGAAACTATCCACAACTTTTTGATGGGAGAGTGAATAATACCATCTATAATTATTCAGGCAATTGTGATGATCTCCTAAATTATTCAATCCTATCTTTCTAATTGGGTGACAAATGCTCACAATCATGAAACTTACCTTTGTCTGGTTGGTAGATGTGTCCTTCTTAGAGATATGTTGCATGGTTATCATTTCTTCTTTTTTATGGTCATTTTTCCTGACTGGAAGAATTTAAAAAGCATTATAGAGTGGCATAAGCAGAAGGAAATATCTGAAAACCCTCAATTATAATGAGATTATTTTTCAAATATTGTCATTTAGATTGGATAACAATGTAAAATTAAGGTGTACTTTAGAAGGTAGAAACACTTTTCTGGAAATTGACAAATAAAATATTTTCAGCATTAAAGTAAGGGAAAATAAGAAGATAAGATGGGATATTCAGTGGTAAAGAGAGGGAAAATCCTCAAAGAGGAGGACCAAAACACAGGCCATTATGTGAATGTTTAACTCCTGTATGTACACAAATATCCTTTCCCTAAGTGAAAGACAATCACGGATGGATTTTTGAATAGAAATTGATACATATATGGAAAAATTACACATTGGAGATTTTCCCCCAAATTCATAACCTACATTTCAGAGAATATCATTCAGTTCAGGAAATCTTCTGTTGATACTTCTAAGGGCCTGCTCATTCGGTGACAATGCCCCTCCTCATAGCGAAGCACAGAGTCTTAGAACTCACCTGGACTCTGTACTTGGAGAAACCTTAATCCTTCTCTCCACAGATCTCCTGGTTCTGGCTGTGAAAGCACTTCTGACATGCAGACCTGATACCCTATTTATGAGAAACAGAAGCATAGATTTTGAGATCTATAGTGATATAAGTTCATGATCATCAAGTCCAGGGCAGACTATGAGGAAGAGAAGGTAAGCTCTTATGAACAGCACAAGGAAGTATAACTTAAATACAGTATATTGAAAATCCTTTTCCTGCAAATGATGATTCTTGACCTTCAGTCAAAAACACTAAGGATATATTGATGCCCATGCCTAAATTCCTGGACTACAGTATCCTCAATATTTTCATGCCAGGAGAAATGATTCCAAAATGGTTGAAGTATATTTTATAAAAGCATCCAATAAATATAAGCTCAACCAAAACAATCTATGTTCTATGTGGAAAATAGTATGCCTTCTGTGTGCCAAAACTTCACTACAGTCCCTAGTGGATAACAATTATCTAGAGAATATTTATTTTTTCCACAGAAATAAAATTTATCACATTCTCACATTGTTACTAATGTTGGAGCTTAAGCAGCAAGAAAGACCTGAAATTTTAGAGGGGAAAATCACATGCCACTGGTAGGACACATAAGATATAAGGAATAAACCAAAACACAAAGTTTCTTTTAAGTACCCATAAGAGATATGAAAGAATCAGAATAGAGATCAGTGTGGCACATGAGGCCATTGTCTAGATACTTGAACAACTTAATGCTAGATTAAATGGATGGATGGATGAATAGATAGCTGTATATAGATAGAATATTTTGAGAAACTCACCCATGAACACCAGATGATTTATATTCTCCAGCATAACATCTCTGAACATCTTTCTCTGATTTGTGTTCAGCATGGCCCACTCTTCCTTGGTAAAGTTGATAGCTACATCATTGAAGGTCACTGATTCCTAAAATGACATAGGTATTTTGGTTCAGTCAATGCCATCCCTACCAATATCCAGAGTACATTGGATGAAATGAGATCCCTGAGGAAGGGTGGTGGTTGTATACAAAATTCTCAAACTGCATTTGGGATTCCAGTTAGATCATTCTTACTGCTTACCCAGCATCTATCAGATATACTCACAGAGACATTTACACACTGAATACATAAAACTTCACCATAAGGCAATATTGCATAACAGGTGAAATGATATAACCTGAAAATTTGCCCAAAAAATCTGATAATAATAACTTCCATAGGGTGATCATAAAATTTTCTCTTGAGAATTCATAAATAAATCTCTTTCATCAAATTAAAGTAAATCCACAGACTCATCATAAGGGATATTTTGTGTTATGCCTCAGAATCCATCTTACTTTGGCCAAGACACTTGCCTCAAAACTGACCTTTGGGCTAGCTGAGAATTTTGCATCCCTGTAGACATAATTCCCCAGGTTTCAAACCTAAATCTTTGGTCATTTGTCTCATCACTGACATGCTTCACCCAGAATACACAGGTGGTCCCAAATTGTAAGGTAATCATCCTCACAAACCTGGGTCCCTGAGTACCTTTCCCTTTCCACAGGTTTTTGCTTTAAACTAACCAATCACTGACTCCTGTGGAAAATCTACTAACTTACCCTTTTGGTCCATATTAAAAGCACAATACCAAGGGTCCCTTTTGCTCAGCTGTGTGCTGCCCACACAAAACTAGGGCTGTTCATGTTTCTCACTGGCTCCACATGGCAATCCTCTCTCCCTAGAGTTTTGGAGTAATGAACTACTTTTTCATTTATTGTTCTTGCACTCCCTAAATATGTAATACCTGATATGCACTCAGATATGAATTTAAAATCCAACCTTACCAACTTGAGGCATCTGCAATGACCTCAGTTTCCCTGTCTAGGAAATGGTTGAATAAAATTCAACAAGTTTTGAAAAGTCCAATGAGCTGATGATTCCTATGTAACCAACACTTGTTAAGTAAAAGTGATAAATCTATTATTCATTAAAATGGAAGATATAACTGAAGCAAAGTACATAATTCTGCACAAGTGTACAGCCTTTTTGTAGAACTTCAGAACAGTATTATTCATCTTTCACCTCTAAAAAACTCAGGTTTTTATTATGAGATAGGAGGGTAAGCTGTTTAGTAGGAAAAACCAGGGCACCCTGAGACTACTATACTAAAGGACAGTCATAGGGTGACTCTTCCTATGGTAGAAGTCCTCCCATACTCAATAATTACCTGGACCTACAAACTGGAGCTTACATTGTGCCTCTTGTATACTCATCTTGATTCTGTTCAGTGAGAAATAGACTTGTTATTTGTTCTGTTCTCTTGATAGTTCTTCAAATATTTTCACTGGTCCTAAAATTTTACTAGACATACAATATACCCTGTGTGAACAGCTTAAAATAAGGAAATAATATTATCTGTTCATTGCTTCCACTTACAAAGTTGTATACATGTTTTTTAAAAGAGAGAAAATGGTTAACTGGGGACAAGATGTTAATGAGAATTTCAAACATCTTTTCAAAATGTGAAAATATTCTCTCAAAACTGTAAAAAGTATTGGCCAAAATAAACATTCCTTTTCATTGCCTTTTCTGTCTTCTTTCTTGTGCTCTCCTGAACATGGTGTAGTCCTGACCCCAGCATTTATAACACTGGACTCATTGAGCTCACCTGATGAAACATCTGCCTCCCTATTGGACTAAGTTGTGCAATTTCTGATCTCTATCCTTTATGTTCACCATGATCCTAAGCATAGCACTACCACTAAAATAGGGAATGAGTGAATTACTTCCACACTGAGGCCATAGGATTCATGAAGAAAATAAATCCTCTCATATCTCTTCTGTGAATACATGGCTTTAATAGAGGCTGGACAAATTACTGTAAATGGTGGAGAGATTATTTCTTAACCACTCCCTCACCCACCATAATTATAGTAGAGTCCTGGATATACACAAGTAGATCTCAAATATGTGAGTATCCCATGAGTGTACTTAGAATGTGCCAGACCAGTATGGCAAATCTGCATATCTTAGGGTTAAATTTCAGAAGAAATAGCAATTCCTTACTCACCACTGGTTTCATTGTCAGTAGTTCTGTCAAAAACTATCTTCCTCTGGGTTCTCACTCTCAGACTGTCCAAGCACTAAGCATCCAAGCTGAGGATGGAGCAAGAAGTCATGAGAATCAAAACATGTCCTATCACATATACCCAATCCTTCACCTTGAAATACCCCCCCCCCAGTTCAACCAAGAGAAACAACGTAGTCTACTCTAAGAGAAACAGGGGAAGGGCCTCATCTCTTAAACTCATACATAAGAAGGCTAATAATGAAAATGTGAGTACAGATATAAATAATAACATAAAATCATTGTTTCATGTGTTAGTTATTCCATGGTGCTCAAAGTCTTTCAATCTCTCCATGATCCAAAAATAGGTATCTCACTTGAGTTAGGCTGCTTTGCATCTATCCAGCATCTAGAACCAATTACATCTTCTTAACTCAGCTGCAAGTGAACTCCCTTAGGCATTTGGTAGCTTTGTAGCCAGTAGTTCAAGACTAGGAATCCCTGAAGTGGGTAAAAGTGCAGACTGTTATCTGGAGGTATAAATGTATGTTTCGGAGGGAGAGTGCATCTCATTCTGGGCACTGGGAGGCACATGTAAGAAATCCCAAATCAAAATATTGTCATCATGGGAGCTGCTGATGATTTGAAACTCATCAGACTGAAGCTGAAACACATGATGAGAATGTTCCACCTACATGCAGAAATACAAAGTTCTTGCTGGTCTGCAGGGGTCAAGAGCAGATTGAAAGTTCCAAACTTTAATTTTCCTGTTATAGGCCCTGCTGACAATCTTCTTATTATCAAAGTGGATGCAGTGGACCAATTCTTCATGTCCCTCTAGGACTCTTAAACAGGTGCCACATTCAATATCCCATAGCTTAATAGTATTATCTGATGATCCACTAACTAGCTGATCCCTGATACGGAGGTAGGCAATGCCTCACTTGTGCCCATTAAGAGTACAAACAAATTCACAGGTACTCATGCCTCACACTTTGATGGTTGTGTCACCAGAGGCACACATTATTTACTTATCATCAAACTCTACCACATTGACAGTAGTGCAGTGGCCAACCAGGACATGGCATAAGGTGATATCAGTGGCAGAAGCCATGTCCCGCATGGTGATGGAGTGGTCCTTGGGACAGGTCACCATGAGTCCATTGCTAAAGTGTAAGTGCAACACAGCCTCATTGTGGTGGATCAGTGTATTCAGAACTTCACCTGTGTTCACATCCCAGACTCTTACTGTAGAGACTGAAGAGCCAGTTTCAATGACATGTTCATCACATTAGAGACAAAGGACAGAGCCTGTGTGTCCCATTAACACTTTCAAACATTCCAAGCTGGTTTTACCCCAAATCTTAATAGAATTATCTCATAGGTCACTGCTAATTTTTTCATCACCATACTGTAAAAAGTAGACACCTTTACTATTTTCAGAGTGGCACTGAATCCTCTGCAAGTTTTGTCATCCATGCCACCAATTAGATTCTATAGTCTCTATATCCTGGATAATCTTTGGGTATAATGACCTACAAAATGAATTGAGAGGGCCATCTGTGAGTCTGTTTTTAAACAAGTACTGATCCCACCCTCTTTTATTCTGAAAGTTCCTTCCATAGAGGATCTGGGCATACAATTCATTCAATCATCTTCTTCCAAAGCATTCCTTCTGAGATTGTTCATTGCCATTCTTTACAAACCAGCTCTGCTGAACACAGAGACCTAGAATCCAGGCAGGAAAGAATGTTTCCTGGTATGTGATCTAAGCCTTGCTCTGGTAAAACAGTAATCAAGTCCTGCTGCAACATGGGCTTCAGGTAAGAGTTAATATGTCCATGCTGATAGTGACACTCATGAAATAAAATGTTCCACAAATTCCACTTGATCTGATTCAGAGCACTGGTCAAAATATTTAATAAACAAGCCTTTTTTCTTTTTGATAGTTTCCATCTGAAGGCCTCTTTCTGGAGACGATTGCAGATGATGTTCCATTAATTATCTGTAAAATATTTTGTACTTCAGATCTACAAATCCAGAATGAATGGGTGTATTCCCTTTCAGACTAGTCTGAGAAAAGGCAGCAGTCAAGCATCTTCCAAGATTCTTTCTGTTTATGGTATCCAGTCTTCTTCAACAAAATACCAAAAATACACTGGCAACATGAGCTCAATTGTCTTGTCCTCATTCACTGAGTCAGGCTCCATGGTGGCCCCAGCAGCCCTGCCTCACTCTCCCTACACAGTGGTGAATGGCTCTGGTTGAGGAGGTGACAGCAGAGGCAGCAGAGGCCTGAAGTTTTCTTTTAAATCAATGGGGGAAAAATGATAATCTGTAATAGAGAAATGGGGTAATGATATAAAGAAAGGGTTAATACAAGAAAAAATACAAATGGGAAATGGAAAAAGAAAAAATTTAGCTTTATTAATGAAATAATGCAAATTAGAATAGTAAAAAAATGGGTCTCTGTAATTCATACTGCATGTGGATTTTGGTCTTCTCATGCACATAAATATTGTGCAAATTCTCAGATTTATGTATTTTCCATTTATGCTCTAGCATAGGCCCCCCGAGACCTATCCATGCCCTCTGGACCCTCACTCCATTCCTGCTCCATTCTTCCCTGGCCTTTTGTATGCATTTGCTGTAATCATCTTGGTTCAACTCCTTAGGGTTTTGGAGAGACCACTCTCTCAACCCCCTTGACACTGATTTCCAGAACTTTCCTTAGTGGATTTGGATATTGTGCAAGATTGAAACTGTTTTGTACCCCAGAAAAGCCACAATCTTTAATCCAGTCTTGTTGGGTGAGATTTTTGGTTTTTTTTTTCCCTGGAAGTGTGACTACATCCATTCAGAGTAGGTCTTAATTAAATCACCAGTGTCCTTTAGATAGCTGAGATCCCACACAGACCCAGAAACTTGAGTTGTTGGAGATGCAAATAAATGCATATTTGAGGATACTAAAATGAGAGATGAAGCATAGAGTTTGTACCAAAGATGTTAAGAGAGCACCCTCAGATACTTCAAGAGAATTGCCCTGGAAGAGC
The DNA here is from genome assembly GCF_015220235.1 of Choloepus didactylus. Lineage (NCBI taxonomy): Eukaryota > Metazoa > Chordata > Mammalia > Pilosa > Megalonychidae > Choloepus > Choloepus didactylus. Next base: position 21,245,066 of record NC_051330.1, on the reverse strand, counting down.
AAGCAAGGATGCACAGGAGTGGAGAGAGAGAAACTACAAGAGACAGAAGCCCAGAGACATTTTGGAGAAAGCTATTTTGAAACCAGAACCAAGGAGCAAAGGAAGAGCAGACTCCAGCCATGTGCCTTTCCAGCTGACACAGGTGCTCTGGATACCATCCACCTTTCTTTGGTGAAGGTATCCTCTATTTGATGCTTTAGTTTGGATACTTCAGTGGCCTTAGAACTGTAAATTTGTAACCTAGTTAATCCAATTTATAAAAGCCAATCCAGGTAGGCTTCTGGAAGATGGCAGTTAGGAGAGACAGTGCAAAAACATCTCCATGAAAAATACTAGATAAAAGACAGAAAGTGACCCAGAACACCAGTTTCAGTGATGTACCAGCTGGACAAGGTCTTCTAAATCCACAGGGACCATACACTTGGCAAAACTGGGAATCTGCATTCTGAAACAAGTGTGTCAGCCTGCTGGATAACCAGCAGCCATGTTGCAGTCTCAAGAAACTGGGGCTGGCATTTGGAGTTGCACTAGTTTTTAAAACCCAAAAGTAGCTGCAGATATAGAAGCAAGAACTGCATAGTGAAGTGTGGTGGGAACTGCATCCCCACAACCTGTGGGCATGCATCAACATCTGTTGTGGACAATAGCTTTCCAGGCACCCACTGCTAATTGTCTTAGAGCTAGGAAGGCAGAGGTTAGCAAAAAGGGGAAAATAATCACACCCCATACAGCCATCTGGCCAGAGAGGCTGGGAACACTCCTGTCCAGTGCCAGGACCACAGCCCAGAGCTGCACCAAACAACTCAGCACAATGGGAAGTGTTTCAAGCAACACATGAACATGCCACAATATCTGGCATAGATGATAGGCTTTTGCACACCTGCAGCTAATTGTCCCAGAGCTAGGAAGGCAGAGGTGTGCAAAATGGGGGAAATTAACATGCTACATACAGCCATCCTTTCAGCAGGCTGGGAAAACATGTACATGGCCCTGTGGCCCAGGACTTCCCTTGGGGGATGGTGCTCACTTATGATGTAGCACAATCTTCCCTCAGCAGAGACCCTGGGAGGGCATGGCTTGGAAGAGGGACCCACTCAGAAGTGCCAGGGAACATACACCAATATCAAGAACTTCTGGGTCAGTGGCAGAGACAAACTGTGTTGAGACTCAACTGAAGGTTTAGACTCTTATGACAGCTTGAAATCTCAAGGAACACTTGGGAGGTTTAATTATTAAGGTAGCCCTCCGACCTTAACCACTCAGACACATGCCCCACATTCAGGGTGGGCAGCAACAATTACACATGCAAACTTGGTGCACCAATTGGATTCCCATAAGATTCAGACACACACTCACCACAAAGACAAAGTTGGGGAAAAATAACTTGAGGGGAAAGGTGGCTCATGGATGCCACATGCTGGATAGTTAGAGAAGGCATGCCATCAAGCTGTAGATCTGACAAATTAAGGGTAAGTGTTTGCATAAGCCTACATATCCTAAAATAACCCTATCAATTTAAGCAAATGCTAAGAGGCCAAAAACAAAGAAAATTTTAAAACATATGAAGCAGATGATATGGATAACCCAAACCCAAACACTCAAATCAAAAGATCAGAGGAGAAACAGTACTTGGAGCATTAACAAAGAACTAAAGACAAACAATGAGAGCATAGCACAGGATATAAAGGCCATAAAGAAGATGCAACAAGAGCATAAAGAAGAAATTGCAAGAGTAAATAAAAAAAAGAGACAATCTTATGGAAATAAAAGAAACTGTTGATCAAATTAAAAAGATTCTTGATACTAAAAGCACAAGATTAGAGGAAGCTGAACAGTAAATCAGTGACCTCAAAGAAGACAGATGGAAAGTGAAAGAACAAAAGAAAGAATGGGGGGGTGGGGCAAGATGGTGGATTGGTGAAGTGTATGTTTTAGTTACTCCTCCAGGGAAGTAGGTAGAAAGCCAGGAAATGGGTGGACTGGACACCGCAGAGCAATCTGACTTTGGGCATACTTCATACAACACTCATGAAAATGTGGAACTGCTGAGATCAGTGAAATCAGTAAATATTTGCGGCCACAGGACCCATGCCCCTCCCAGCCAGGCACAGCCGAATAGGAGGAGGGGCTGTCAGCACCAGGAAGGAGAAGGGAGAACTGCAGTGGCAGCTCTTATTGGAAACTCATTCTACTGATCCAAACTCCAACCATAGATAGAATGAGACCAGACACAAGAGAATCTGAGAGCAGCCAGCCCAGCAGAGAGGAGATAGGCATAGCAAAAAAACAGCAAGACAAACTCAAAAATAAAAGCAGATGCTTTTTGGAGTTCTGGTGAACATAGAAAGGGGAAGGGCAGAGCTCAGGCCTGAAGGCTCATTTGCAAAACCTGCAGAAAAACTGATCTCTCTGCCCCCTGGATCTTTTTTTAATAGCCAAAATTGCTTTGTCTCAGCATTTCAATAATGCATTAGATCTGCAGGGAGGGCCATTTTTTTTTTTTTATCTTTTTTTCATTTTCTAAAACAATTACTCTAAGAAGCCCAATACAGAAAGCCTCAAAGACTTGCAATTTGGTCAGGTCAAGACAAGAGCAGAACTGAGAGCTCTGAGACAAAAGGCAATAATCCAGTGGCTGAGAAAATTCACTAAACATGACAACTTTCCAAGAAAAGGGGGGCGTCCTCTCACAGCCATCATCCTTGTGGACAGGAAACACTCCTGTCCATCACCGGCCCCATAGCCCAGAGCTGCCCCAGACAACCGGATGTGATGGAAGTGCTTACAATAACACATATACACCACAAAATTGGGCATGGACATTAGCCTTCCGTGCACCCTCAGCTGGTTGTCCCAGATTTGGGAAGGTGGAGCAGTGGGAATTAACAAGCCCCATTCAGACATCATTTCAGCAGACTGGGAGCATTCCTACACAGACCGGCAGCCCAGAACCACCCTAGCAGGATGGCAATCACCTGTGACATGGCACAGTCATCCCTCAACAGAGGACCAGGGGGTGCAAGGCCTGGAAGAGGGACCCACTCACAATTCTCAGGGGCCACACACCAATACCAAGGACTTGTGGGTCAGTGGCAGAGACAAACTGTGGCAGGATTGAACTGAAGGATTAGACTATTGCAGCAGCTTTAAAACTGCAGGAACACCAGGGAGATTTGGTTGTTAGAGCCACCCCCCACCCTGACCACCCAGACACATGCCCCTTATACAAGGCGGGCAACACCAACTACACACGCAAGCTTGGTACACCAACTGGACCCCACAAGACTTACTCCCCCACTCACCACAGAGGTAAAGCTGGGGAGAACTGGCTTGAGGGGAACAGGTGGCTCGTGGATGCCACCTGCTGGTTAGTCACAGAAAGTGTACTCCATGAAGCTGTAGACCTGTCAAATTAGAGATAAGGCTTTCAATTGGTCTACAGATCCTAAAAGAACCCTACCAAGTTAAGCAAATGCCAAGAGGCCAAAAACAACAGAAAATTTTAAAGCATATGTATGAACCACATGATATGGATAACCCAAGCCCAAGCACCCAAATCAAAAGATCAGAAGAAATACAGTACTTAGAGCAACTAATTAAAGAACTAAAGATGAATGATGAGACCATGGCATAGGATATAAAGGACATCAAGAAGAGCATGGAACAGGATATAAAGGACATCAAGAACACCCTAGAAGAGTATAAGAAGACATTGCAAGACAAAACAGAAAAAAAATAGATGATCTTATGGAAATTAAACTGTTGACCAAATTAAAAAGATTCTAGATACTCATAGTACAAGACTACAGGAAGTTGAACAATGAATCAGTGACCTGGAAGATGATGGAATGGAAAATGAAAGCACAAAAGAAAGAATGGGGAAAAACTAAAAAAAAATCAAAATGGACCTCAGGGATATGATAGATAATATAAAACTTCCAAATATAAGACTCATTGGTGTCCCAGAAGGAGAAGAAAAGGGTAAAGGTCTAGGAAGAATATTCAAAGAAATTGTTGGGGAAAACTTCCCAAATCTTCTAAACATCATAAATACACAAATCATAAATGCCCAGCGAACTCCAAACAGAATAAATCCAAATAAACCCACTCCGAGACATATTCTGAACACACTGTCAAATATGGAAGAGAGGGAGCAAGTTCTGAAAGCAGCAAGAGAAAAGCAATTCACCACATACAAAGGAAACAGCATAAGACTAAGTAGTGACTACTCAGCAGCCAACATGGAGGTGAGAGGCAGTGGAATGAAATATTTAAAATTCTGAGTGAGAAAAATTTCCAGCAAAGCTCTCCTTCAAATTTGAGGGAGAACTTAAATTTTTCACAGACAAACAAATGCTGAGAGAATTTGCTAACAAGAGACCTGCCCTACTGGAGATACTAAAGGGAGCCCTACAGACAGAGAAACAAAGAAAGGAGAGAGAGACATGGAGAAAGGTTCAGTACTAAAGAGATTCACTATGGGTACATTAAAGGATACTAATAGAGAGAGGGAAAAATATATACGACAAACATAAACCAAAGGATAAGATGGCTGATTCAAGAAATGCCTTCACGGTTATAACATTGAATGTAAATGGATTAAACTCACCAATTAAAAGGTATAGATTTGCAGAATGGATCAAAAAAAATGAACCATCAATATGCTGCATACATCAGACTCATCTTAGACACAGGGACACAAAGAAATTGAAAGTGAAAGGATGGAAAAAAATATTTCATGCAAGCTACAGCCAAAAGAAAGCAGGTGTAGCAATATTAATCTCAGATAAAATAGACTTTAAATGCAGGGATGTTTTGAGAGACAAAAAAGGTCACTACATATGAATAAAAGGGGCAATTCAACAAGAAGAAATAACAATCATAAATGTTTATGCACCCAATCAAGGTGCCACAAAATACATGAGAGAAACACTGGCAAAACTAAAGGAAGCAATTGATGTTTCCACAATAATTGTGGGAGACTTCAAGACATCACTCTCTCCTATAGATAGATCAACCAGAGAGAAGACCAATAAGGAAACTGAAAACCTAAATAATCTGATAAATGAATTGGATTTAACAGAAATATATAGAACATTACATCCCAAATCACCAGGATACGCATACTTCTCTAGTGCTCATGGGACTTTCTCCAGAATAGATCATATGCTGGGACATAAAACAAGGCTCAATAAATTTAAAAAGATTGAAATTATTCAAAGCATATTCTCTGACCACAATGGAATACAATTAGAAGTCAATAACCATCAGAGACTTAGAAAATTCACAAATACCTGGAGGTTAAACAACACACTCCTAAACAATCAGTGGGTTAAAGAAGAAATAGCAAGAGAAATTGCTAAATATATAGAGATGAATGAATATGAGAACACAACATACCAAAACCTATGGGATGCAGCAAAAGCAGTACTGAGGGGGAAATTTATAGCACTAAATGCATATATGAAAAAGGAATAAAGAGCCAAAATCAAAGGACTAATGGATCAACTGAAAAAGCTAGAAAATGAACAGCAAACCAATCCTAAACTAAGTAGAGGAAAAGAAATAACAAGTACTAAAGCTGAAATAAATGACATAGAGAACAAAAAGCAATAGAGAGGATAAATAACACCAAAAGTTCGTTCTTCAAGATCAACAAGATTGACAAGCCCCTAGCTAGACTGACAAAATCAAAAAGACAGCAGACGTATATAAACAAAATAATGAATGAGAAAGGTGACATTACTGCAGATCCTGAGGAAATTAAAAAAATACAAGAGGATACTATGAACCACTGCATGGCACCAAACTGGGTAATGTAGAGGAAATGGACAATTTCCTGGAAACATATGAACAACCTAGACTGACCAGAGAAGAAACAGTAGACTGCAACCAACCAATCACAACCAAAGAGTTCCAATCAGTCATCAAAAAGCTTCCCACAAATAAATGCCCAGGGCCAGATGGCTATACAGAATTCTACCAGACTTTCCAAAAAGAAGTGACACCAATCTTACTTAAACTCTCTCAAAACATTGAAGAAAATGGAACACTATCTAACTCATTTTATGAAGCTAACATCAATATAATACCAAAACTACGCAAAGATGCTACAAAAAAGCAAAACTACCGGCCAATCTCCCCAATGAATATGGATGCAAAAATCCTCAAAAAATCCTCAGCAAATCGAATACAAAGACACATTAAAAACATTGACACCACATGGTGTCCATTCCAGGCATGCAAGGATGTTTCAACACAAGAAAATCAATCAATGTATTGTAACACATTAGCAAATCAAAAGGGAAAAATCAAACGATCATCTCAATAGATGCTGAAAAACCATTTGACAAAATCCAACATCCCTTTTTGATAAAAACACTTCAAAAGGTAGGAATTGAAGGAAACTTCTTCAATATGATAAAGAGCATATATGAAAACCCACAGCCAGCATAGTACTCAATGGTGAGAGACTGAAAGCCTTCCCCCTAAGATCAGGAACAAGACAAGGTTGCCCGCTATCACCACTGTTATTCAACATTGTGCTGGAAGTGCTAGCCACGGCAATGTAGCAAGACAAAGAAGTAAAATACATCGAAATTGGAAATGAAGAAGTAAAACTGTCATTGTTTGCAGATGATATGATCTTATATCTGGAAAACCCTGAGAAATTGATGGTAGAGCTACTAGAGCTAATAAACACATTTAGCAAAGTAGCAGGATACAAGATTAATGCACACTAATAAACACATTTAGCAAAGTAGCAGGATACAAGATTAATGCACATAAGTCAGTAATATTTCTATATGCTAGAAATGAACAAACTGAAGAGACACTCAAGAACAAGATACCACTTTCAATAACAAGTAAAAAAATTAAGTACCTAGGAATAAACTTAACCAAAGATGTAAAAGACCTATGCAAAGAAAACTACATAACTCTACTAAAAGAAATAGAAGGGGACCTTAAAAGATGGAAAAATATTCCATGTTCATGAATAGGAAGGCTAAATGTCATTAAGATGTCAATTCTACCCAAACTCATCTACAGATTCAATGCAATCCCAAATAAAATTCCATCAACCTACTTTGCAGACTTGGAAAAGTTAGTTATCAAATTTATTTGGGAAGGGAAGATGTCTCGAATTGCTAAAGACATTCTAAAAAAGAAAAACCAAGTAGCAGGACTTACACTCTCTGACTTTGAAGGGTATTATAAAGCCACAGTTGTCAAAACAGCATGGTACTGGCACAAAGAATGACATATAGATGAATGGAATCAAATTGAGAATTCAGAGATAGACCCCCAGAAGTATGGCCGACTGATCTTTGATAAGGCCCCCAAAGTCACTGAACTGGGTCATAAAGGTCTTTTCAACAAATGGGGCTGGGAGAGTTGGATATCCATATCCAAAAGAATGAAAGAGGATCCCTACCTGACACCCTACAAAAAAATTAACTCAAAATGGAACAAAGATCTCAATATAAAAGAAAGCACCATAAAACTCCTAGAAGATAATGTAGGAAAACATCTTCAAGACCTTGTATTAGGTGGCCACTTCCTAGACTTTACACCCAAAGCACAAGGAACAAAACAAAAAATAGATAAATGGGAACTCCTCAAGCTTAGAAGTTTCTGCACCTCAAAGGAATTTCTCAAAAAGGTAAAGAGGCAGCCAACTCAATGGGAAAAAATTTTTGGAAACAATGTATCTGACAAAAGACTGATATCTTGCATATATAAAGAAATCCTACCAGTGAATGATGATAGTACAGACAGGCCAATTATAAAATGGGCAAAAGACATGAAAAGACAGTTCTCTGAAGAGGAAATGCAAATGGCCAAGAAACACATAAAAAAATGTTCAGCTTCACTAGCTATTAGAGAGATGCAAATTAAGACCACAATGAGATACCATCTCACACCAATTAGAATGGCTGCCATTAAAGAAACAGCAAACTACAAATGCTGGAGGGGATGTGGGGAAATTGGAACTGTTATTCATTGTTGGTGGGACTGTATAATGGTTCAGCCACTCTAGAAGTCAGTCTGGCAGTTCCTTAGAAAACTAGATATAGAGATACCCTTCGATCCAGTGATTGCACTTCTCGGTATATACCTGGAAGATCGGAAAGCAGTGACATGAACAGATATCTGCACGCCAATGTTCATAGCAGCATTATTTACAATTGCCAAGAGATGGAAGCAACCCAAATGTCCTTCAAGAGATGAGTGGATAAATAAAATGTGGTATATACACAAGATGGAATACTACACGGCAGTAAGAAGGAACGATGTTGTGAAACATATGACAACATGGATGAACCTTGAAGATATAATGCTGAGTGAAATAAGCCAGGCACAAAAAGAGAAATATATGCTACCACCAATGTGAACTTTGAAAAATGTAAAACAAATGGTTTATAATGTACAATTTAGGGGAACTAGCTATAGAGAACAATTAAGGAAGGGGGAACAATAATCCAAGAAGAAGAGAGAATCTATCATGGGTAAATTTAATGTTCTGGCAATGCCCAGGAATGACTATGGACTGTTAATTTCTGATGGGTATAGTAGGAACAAGTTCACAGAAATGTTGGTATTTTAGGTTACTTTCTTGGGGTAGAGTAAGAACACATTGGATGTAAAGTAGTTATCTTAGGTTAGTTGTCTTTTTCTTTCTCCCTTGTTATGGTCTCTTTGAAATGTTCTTTTATTGTGTTTTTTTATTTTTTTTTTATTTTTTTTATTTTTCATACATTTGATTTAGAAAAAAGAAGTTAAAAAAAAAAACACAAGGAAAAAATATGCCGAGCCCCTGTGAGGAGCTGGTAGAGAATGCAGGGGTATTGGCCTGCTCTATCTCGATGGTTGCTAACATGACCACAGACATACGGGACTGGTGGTTTGATGGATTGGGCCCTCTACCACAGAATTTGCCCTTGGGAAGACTGTTGCTGTAAAGGAGAGTCTAGACCTCCCTATAATTGTGCCTAAGTTCCTCCTCCCAAATGCATCTTTGTTGCTCAGATGTGGTCCTCTCTCTCTAGCTAAGCCAACTTGAAAGGTGAAATCACTGCCCTCCCCCCTACATGGGATCAGACACCCAGGGGAGTGAATCTCCCTTGCAACTTGGAATATGTCTCCAGGAGAGGAATGTAGACCCGGCATCGTAGGATGGAGAACATCTTCTTGACCAAAAGGGGGATGTGAAAGGAAATGAAATAAGCTTCAGTGGCAGAGAGATTCCAAAAGGAGCCAAGAGGTCACTCTGGTGGGCACTCTTTTGCACAATATAGACAACCCTTTTTAGGTTCTGAAAGCAGCAAGAGAAAAGCAATTTACCACTTACAAAGGAAACAGCATAAGTAGTGGCCACTCACTGGGCACCATGGAGGTGAGAAGGCAATGACAAGACATATTTAAAATTCTGGGAGAGAAAAACTGTGAACCAAAAATTCTTTACCTGAAAAAGTTCTTCAAATTTGAGGGAGAGCTTAAACTTTTGACAGACAAACAAATACCAAATGAATTTGCTAACAGGGGTAGCTGGTGGTGGATACCTGAAACTATCAAACTGCAACCCAGAACCCATGAATCTTGAAGACAATTGTATAAAAATGTGGCTTATGAGGTGGGACAGTGGGATTGGGAGGGCCATAGGGATCACACTCCCGTTTGTCTAGTTTGTGGATGGATGAGTGGAAAGGTGGGGGATGAAAACAAACAAGCAAACAGACAAGGGTGCCCAGTGTTCTTTTTTACTTTAGTTGCTCTTTTTCACTTTAATTATTATTCTGGTTATTTTTTTGTGTGTGGTAATGGGGGTGCCGGGGATTGATTTTGGTAATGAATGTACAACCATGTAATGGTACTGTGAACAATCAAATGTACGATTTGTTTTGTATGACTGCGTGGTATGTGAATATATCTCAATAAAATGAATAAAAAAAGGAATGGGGAAAAAATTTAAAAAACTGAAATGGACCTCAGGGATATGAGAGATAATATAAAATATCCAAATATAAGAGTCAATGGTTTTCCAGAAGGGGAAGAGAAGGGTAAAGGTCTGGAAAGAGTATTCAAAGAAATTTTGGGGATAAACATCCCAAACCTTCCTAAACAACATAAATACACAAATCATAAATGCACAGCAAAGGCTAAACAGAATAAATCCAAATAAACCCAGTCCCATATTCTGATCAGATTGTTAATTACTGAAGAGGAGAAAGTTCTGAAAGCAGCAAGAGAAAAGCAATGCACCACTTACAAAGGAAACAGCATAAGGCTAAGTAGTGGCCACTCAGTGGGCACCATGGAGGTGAGAAGGCAATGGCAAGACATATTTAAAATTCTGGGAGAGAAAAACTAAAAACCAAAAATTCTTTACCTGAAAAAGTTCTTCAAATTTGAGGGAAAGCTTAAACTTTTGACAGACAAACAAATACCAAAGGAATTTGCTAACAAGAGACCTGCCCTACTTGATATATTACTGACTGAGAAACTAAGAAAGGAGAGAGAGACATGGAGAAAGGTTCAGTATAAAGAGATTCATTATGGGTACATTAAGTGTGAGAGGGAAAAATATAACTGACAACATAAGCCAAAGGAGAGGATGGCTGATTCAAGAAATGCCTTCACAGCAATAACATTGAATGTAAATGGATTAAACTCTCCAATTAAAAGACACAGATTGGCAGAATTGATCAAAAAATATGAACTATGAATATTTTGCATACAGAAGACTCATCTTAGACATGGGGACACAAATAATTTGAAAGTGAAAGGGTGGAAAAAAAGAAACACATGAAAAACTGTTCAGGTTCACTAGCTATCAGAGAGCTGCAAATTAAGACCACAATGAGATATCATCTCACACACAATTAGAAGGGCTGCCATTAAACAGATAACTACAAATGCTGGAGAGGATGTGGAGAAGTTGGAAATCTTATTCATTGTTTGTGGGACTGTATAATGGTTCAGCTACTCTGGAAAAGAGTCTGGCTGTTCCTCAGAAAACTACATATAGAATTACCCTTCAATCCAGCAATTGCACTCCTCAGTATATACCTGCAAGATCTGAAAGCAGTGATGTGAACAGATATCTGCATGCCAATGTTCATAGCAGCATTATTCACAATTGCCAACAGATGGAAACAACCCAAATGTTCTTCAACAGATGAGCGGATAAAGAAAATGTGATACATACATGTGATGGAATATCCCATGGCAGTAAGAAAGAACAATGTCATGAATCATATGACAACATGGATGAACTTTGAAGACATAATGCTGAGTGACATAAGCCAGGCACAAAAGGAGAAATATATGCTACCACTAACGTGAACATTGAGAAATATAAAACAAATGGTTTATAATGTAGAATGCAGGGGACCTAATGATAGAAAGCAATTAGTGAAGGGGAATGTTAACCTAATAAGAACAGATAAGTTATTTTGGGTAAATTTAACATTCTTGAAATGCCCAGGAATGACTAGTGTTTGTTAATTTTTGTTGGGTATGGTATGAAACAGTTTATGGAAATGTTGCTACCTTAGGTTATCTGTCTTTCTTATTCCTTTGCTGGGTTATGGTCTGTATATTTTCTTGGGGTAGCATAGTAACATGTTGGAAGTAGTTATTTTAGGTTAGTTGTCTATTTCTTATTCCCTACTTTTGGTTTGTTTTAACTGTTTTTATATTGTATGTTTTAAAAAAATTTTGATATAGTTAATAGTTAATTTAAAAAAAACAATGAAAAAATATGCAGAGTCCCCTGAGAAGCTGGGGGAGAATGCAGGGGTGTTGGGCTTCCCGACCTTGAAGATTGCTGATGTGCTCACAGACATTGGGGACTGGCAGTTTGATGTGCCAAGACCTCTATCACAGGACTTGCCCTTGGGAAGACTGTTATTGCAAAGGAGAGACTAGGCCTGCTTAGAACTGTGCCTAAGCATCTCCTGAGTTCCTCTTTCTTGCTCAGGTGTGGCCCTCTCTCTCCAGCTAAGCCAACTTGGCAGGTGAAATCACTGCTCCCCCCATGTGGGAATTGACATCCATGGGGTATACATCTTCCTGGCAATATGGAGTTTGACTCCTGGGGAGGAATCTAGACCCAGCATTGTGGGATGGAGAACATCTTGACCAAAAGGGGGATGTGAAATGAAATGAAATAATTTTCAGTGACTGAGAAATTCCAAAAGGAGCTGAGGTCACTCTGGTGGGGACTCTTACACACAATGTAGATAACCCTTTTTAGGTTTTAATGAATTCAAATAGCTAGCAGTAAATACCTGAAACTATCAAATTACAATCTGGAACCCTTGAATCTTGAAGATGATTGTATAACAATGTAACTTATGAGGGGTGACAATGTGATTGAGAAAGCCATGTGGATCACACTCCCCTCTGCCCAGTGTATGGATGGATGAATAGGAAAATGGGTGCAAAAAAACTAAAGGAAGAATGGGAGAGACAATTTGGGTGTTCTGATTTTACAGTTGTTTTATTTGTTCTTGCTTTCACTTTTCCTGGTACAAGGAAAATGTTAAAAAAAAATTGATCAGGGAGATGAATAAACAACTATATCATGGTAGTGTGATCAATTGATTATATACTTTGTATGACTGTTTATGTGAATAAGTCTTGGTAAATTTTTTTTTTGTTAAAAACAAATATCTATCATTTAACTTCAAAATGATTTCATGATGGGGTTAATAAATTCAAATACTACCTTCATTTGAAGATATCAGTGATGTCCATACATCAAATCAATTCTTCAAATCCTCTTTATAAGGAAGTAAGAGGAGCACATGGTCATAAAATTTATGTCATCTCCCATAGTCCTCAGAAGTGAGGAGACTCAGAAAATATAGACTGAATGGTTTTGTCAGGATATCCAGTTGCTCCATCTGATAATTTCATAAAATGGTTGCTGTAGTACTGCCCCATATTAATCTTCTCTTGTGGGAACATCCCTGCATTTCTCTTTCTCTCATTATATGTGGTATGTGTGTTTGCATGTCTGTGTGTTTGCGTGTGTGTGAAAGTATTAATCTTTATAGCCAGTAAATTTTTCCCTAAAACACTGTTAAGAATGTATTTCATGGACAAATGGTGATAATTTGTCATAAAAAATGGTAGGCTTATGTTCTACTTTGCTAATGCTGCTGGGATGCAAAACACCAGGAATGGACTGGCTTTTATAAAGGGGGTTTTATTTGGTTACACAGTTACAGTCTTAAGGCCACAAAGTGTCCAAGGTAACACATCAGCAATTGAGTACCTTCACTGGAGGATGGCCAATGGTGTCCAGAAAACCTCTGTTAGCTGGGAAGGCATGTGGCTGGCATCTGCTCCAAAGTTCTGGTTTCAAAATGGCTTTCTCCCAGGGCATTCCTCTATAGGCTGCAGTTCCTCAAAAATGTCACTCTTAGTTGCACTTGGGATATTTGTCATCTCTCAGCTTCTCCAGAGCAAGAGTCTGCTTTCAACGGCCATCTTCAAACTGTCTCTCATCTGCAGCTCCTGTGCTTTCTTCAAAGTGTCCCTCTTGGCTGTAGCAAGCTTGTGCCTTCTGTCTGATCTTATGTAGTGCTCCAGTAATTTAATTCAGACATACCCAATGGGTGGGCCAACACCTCCATGGAAATTATCCAGACTCATCACCCACAGTTGGGTGGGGTGCATCTCCATGGAAACATTCAACGAATTACAATCTAATTAACGCTGATAGGTCTGCTTACACAAGATTACATCAAAGATGACATTTGGGGAACATAATACATTCAAACTGGCACAGTGACAAATTTCCAGTTCAAAAGTTAAAAATGTATCCATGCAAGGGCATCAACGGGGGGGGGAGGTATCTTCACAGAAAAAAAGGCTGTTATCATTGGGAAAACTGTTACCTCTGAAGGAATGTGGATGGCACCTGCTCACTCCCAGGTTGCATTACAAAATGGCATTCTTCAAAATGTCTCTTGGCTTAGCTTCTCATGGCAAACTCCGGGCTAACATCTCTGAAGAATCAGCAAAATCTGTTTTCAGTGGCTGTCTCTAAAATGTCTCAGCTACAGCACTGAGATCCTTCTTTCTTAGCTCTTATAGGGCTCCAGTAAGCTATTCAAGACCTGTGCTATATGGGTAAAGACACACCTCCATGGAAATAATCTAAACAGGGTTATCACCTAGATTTTGGTGGGTCACATTTCCATGGAAAAAACCAAAGACAAAATTTCCCACTAAATCAACACTAAGACATCAGCCCCCACAAAATTACATTAAACATAGCTTCTCTGAGGGACATAATATATCCACACTGGCACATTCCACACCCTAGAACCAAGAAAAGCATGACCTTTCCATACACAAAGTACATTCATCCCATCACATCACAGAAACTTAAATCCCTTCGGTAACAATAGGTAAGTACAAGAACCCATCAAAATCAGTCACAGGTGTTGTCATGTCCTAAAGCAACATTCCCCTCTAGCTGTGGACCTGCGAAACTTAGAACAAGTTATCTGCTGCCAATATAAAAAGGAGGAACACCGATAGCATGAAGTTTCCTATTGCCATAGGGAGAAACTGAAAGGAAAACAGGACCAAAACAGTTTCTAAAACCCTCAGGAAAATATCATTAGAATTCAGAGTCTCTGAGTCACTTATATAATAATGTATCCTTGGGACTTCAGAGACCAGGAGCACAAAGTTTTCCAAAGATTTATGCAGAAGCCCCTTTTTCTCCAAATGCTAGGATGAGTGTTCAAATATTTCCACACATTGGGAAGACCACTTTCTACTTGGCCCCACCTTTCTCCAACATCAATGTGCAGCATGAAATCTGCCTCTCCAGGGTCAATGCTCTGTCCTCTCCAAATAGTGGGGTGGTGGCCATGTTCTCCCTAATCTGTGTGGAATGTGCTCCCCCAACTCTGAACCTTAGGTGGCAGCCCAGTTCCTGAGCACCAAGGCAAAGAGCCTACTTCCTAATTTTTGGGCAAACTGACCCTTTCCATATGCATTGGTTGCTCTACTCTCCTTGCCAGAGATTTCTTGACTCCAGACCACAATTTCCATGATTTTTCCTTCAAGAACATTTTCCTTCAATTTGTCCCAATTCCATTCCCTCCAGTCCAGACTGCCAGTGATTACAGTTATACAGATATCACAGAAATTGTTGGCTTGGCATGAAGCATGTAAGGGTCAAAACCATTAAACAATATGACTTTCCACAAATCCTATCTGATAACCACAACTCCAATCCTGGCTTGTAGTGAAATGATGGTTGGGTTCCATGTTTGGTTAAATCCTTATGTAGGGCTGTAGCTTCTGAGATGTAACTTTTTGGAAGCCAGAATTTCCCAAACTATCAGTTTCTGTTTTCTTTTTACCTAGGAGTACATTTCTCAGCTTACCCCTCTCCTCTTGCATTTTACTGTATGCTGCAAAGAGAAACTGGGCTACATCTTCCACGTGTAGTTTGGAGATCTCTGGAGCTAAGTATTCCAGTTTGTCACTTTCAAATTATGCTTTCCATGTGACATCAGGACCCAATCTTGCCAAATTCTCTGCCACTTTGGAACAAGGATAACTTTTCTGCCAGAATGCAACATCATATTTGACATTTCTGTTCAAAGTCTCATCAGAGCTATCTTCAGAGTCTATATTCCTACCATCAGTTTCTTTGAAGCCATCTAAGTCTTTTCTATCAAGTCCTCACAGTTCTTCCAGAATCTTCCCCTTATCCATGTAAAAAGCCATTCCAAAATGTTTGGTATTTGCAAAGTCAGCAAAACCCCTCTACTCTGGTAACAAAGTCTATTCAAGTTTGCTAATGCTGCTGTTATGCAAAATACCAGAAATGGATTGGCTTTTAAGAAAAAGGTATATTTGGCTGCAAGTTACCAGTTCTAAGGCCATAACAGTGTCCATACAAATGTATCCACAAGGGTGTACCTTCCCTGAAGAAAGGCTGCTGGCATCCATAAAACCTTTCTTTGCTGAGAAGACATGTGGTTGGCATGTGCTTGATCCCATTTTCCACTTAAAATGGGGTTCTCCAAAATATCCCTGGTCTTATGTTCTTGGCATAAACTCTGGGCTGCTATCTTCTAAGCATCAGCAAAATCTGATCTCAGCAGCTGTCTCTAAAATGTCTCTCTCAGCTGCAGCACAGAGCTCCTTCTCTCTGGGCCCTTATATGGCTCCAGGAAACTAATAAAGACTGGTGCTATATGGGTGGGACCTCACATTCATGGAAAAATCTAATCAGAGTTATCACCTAGAGTAGGGTGGGTTGCACCTCCATGGAAGTAACCAAATCCATATTTTCCCACTTAGTCAACATTAATAGATCAGCCCCCACAATATTGCATTAAACACGGCTTCTCAGGGGACATAATGTATCCAAACTGTGACATTCCACACTGTGGAACCCAGAAAAACATGATCTTTCCATACACCAAATGCATTCATCCCATCACATCACAGAAATTTACATCTTTTAGTAAAATTATGCAAGTACAGGAAGGGCAAGATGGCAGAGTGGTGAGGTGTGCTTTCATTACCCCTCTGGGACAGTTGGTAGAAATCCAGAAAGTACCTGGAACAGAAACCACAGAGGAATTTGGGCTTGGGAATGCTTCATACAACACTCACAGATGTGCAGAGCAGCTGAGATCAGCAAAATCTGTGAGTTCCTGTGGCCAGGTTGCCTGCACCCCTTCTGGCCAGGCACAGTCCCAAGGGAGGAGGGGCCTTTGATGCTGGGAACCAGGAGGGAGAATAGTACTTGCAGCTCTGATTGAAAAGCTTAGGCTCCTGAAAAAATATCTCCAACCATAGAGAGACTGAGACCAGACACTGGAGCAGTCAACCTGGTGGAGAATCAAATATTTATGAATAAACTTAACCAAGGACACAAAAGAAATGTTTAAAGAAAACTACAAGAAACTGCTAAAAGAAATTGAACAGGACCTAAAAAAATGGAAGTGCATATCATGTTCATGGATTGGAAGACTAAATATAATTAAGATGTTGACTCTACCTAAACTGATTTATAGATTCAATGCAATACCAATTAAAATTTCAACAACTTACTTTGCAGAAATAGAGAAAACCAATATCCAAATTTATTTGGAAGGGCAAGGTGCCCTGAATAGCCAAAAATATCTTGAGAAAGAGGAACAAAGTGGGAGGTGTCACACTACCTGACTTTGAAGCATATTACAAAGCTACAGTGCTCAAAACAGCATGGTTCTGGCATAAGGACAGAGGTACTGACCAATGGAATCAAATTGAGTGTTAAGAAATAGACTCTCACATCTACAGACAATTGATCTTTGATAAGGCAGTCAAGCCAAAGCAAATGGGACAGAGCAGTCTCTTCAATAAATGGTGTTTGGGGAACTGGATATCCATTTCCAAAAGAATGGAAATTATATGAAAATTAACTCCAATTGGATCAAAGACTTAAACATAAATGCTACGACATAAAACTATTAGAAGAAAATGTAGGGCAATATCTTAAAGATCTTGTGAAAGGACATGGTTTCCTAGACCTCACAACTGAAGGGCAAGTAACCAAAGAACAAATACACAAATGGGATGTCCTCAAAATCAAAAACTTTTGTACATTAAAGGACTTTGTTAGAAAAGTAAAAAGGCAGCCTACACAATGGTAGACAATATTTGGAACCACATATCAGATAAGGGTTTAATTTCCAGAATATATAAAAGCAGTCCTAGAGCTCAACAGCAGAAAGGCAAACAACCCAATTAAAAAATGAGCAAAACACATGGACAGATACTTTTCCAAAGAGGAAATACAAATGGCTCAAAAACATATGAAAAAATGCTCAACTTCACTGGCTATTAGGGAAATGCAAATCAAAACCACAATGAGATATCATCTTATACCTACCAGAGTGGCAATTAAGCAAACTACAAAAAATTACAAGTGCTGGAAAGGATGTGGAGAAAAAGGCACACTTATTCATTGCTGGTGAGAATGTAGAATGGTGCAACCACTCTGGAAGACAGTTTGGGGTTTCCTCAGGAAGCTAAGTATAGATCTGCCATATGACCCAGCTATTCCATTGCTAGGTATATACTCAAAGGAACTGAAAGTTAAGACACAAACAGACATTTGTAAACTGATGTTTACTGCAGCATTATTCATGAATGCCAAGAGATAGGAACAGCCCAAATGTCCATCAACAGATGAGTGGATAAACAAACTGTGGTATATACACATGATGGACTATTATGCAGCTGTAAGATAGAACAAAGACATGAAACATAATAAGGAGGATGAACCTTGAGGACATTATGTCGAATGAAGTTAGCCAGAAACAAAAGGACAAACATTGTATGGTGTCACTAATATGAACAAACATTAAGCAGCTTTTGAGAGTTAAAGCTGATAACACAGGCTACCAAGAACTAGAAAGAGAGTAGAGATTGGGCATTTGATGCTGAAGGACTACAGAATATTCAGCAGGATTGATTGTATAGATCCAGAAACAGATATCATAATAATGTGTGAAGGTAGCACAAATTTTAAGTACACTGAACAAAAATATCTGTGAGTGAAGCTGAAGGAGGTGGGATAGGGGAGTGTATGACACCAGAGGTAATGATGGATGTTGGAGATGGACTGTATAACTTGCCAAAAACTGGAGTGGCCAATGACTATTGCTAAATGTAAAAATATAAAAATACTTTTACCTGTGGTAGAACAAATGAAGGTCAACCTTGCAGAGTGTTGTAAAAGGGATGGTATTTGGGAAAAAACTTAGCCAAAGCACACTGAAGTCTGTGGTTGGCAGTGACATTGTAATGTGCTTCCATTGGATGTGGCAAAGGCAATGTACCAAGGTTGAGTGTATATGAGAGGGGGATGTGGGGGAGGTATATGGGATTCTTCATCATGGTGTTGTTCTCTGTCCTTACTATTATATTGTATTGTATGACATTTAATTTTTGTTTTTACTATCTTTATTATTCACCAGAAAAAGCTGTTTCTTAGTAATCAATATGTTCAAGTGCTGATTGTGGTGATAAATATACAAATACATGATGATACCATGAACAACTGACTCTACACTGTGGATAATGTATGGCATGTGAATATATCTCTATAAAATTATAGGAAAAAATCTAAATATGGGTAAAAGTGCTGGAGAAAACATGGAGGGAGGGATGTGCCCATTTACTGTTGATGGGGAGGTGGAATAGTGTAGCCTTTCTGGAGGTCAGTGTGTGGTTCCACAGAAAGCTGGGTGTGTGGAGGCCATGAGGTCCTGTAACCTCATTATGGAGTGTGTACTTGGAGGAGCTGAGAGTGTGGATGGATGGACATTTTCACACCGGTATTTTAACATTCTTTCATCAACAGTAACAAATGTACTGTGCCAATACAATAAGTCAGTAATTGAGGGAGATGTTTAGGGGTATGGGAGGATTTGAGTTTTATTTTTTTGTGTTTTTATTTCTTTTCTGGAGTAATGAAAATGTACTAAAAATTGAAAAAAATGTAATTGTGGTGATGGATGCACAGCTGTATGATGGTACCATGGGCAACTGATCATGCACTTTGGCTCTTTGGATAATTGTATGGCATGTGAACAATCTCAATAAAATTAAATTAAAAAGGAAAAAGAAGAGCCACATAGGCCATGATGCTAGCTGCACCTGAAAGACACATTTTGAACATGGCCACTGGGATCTTATACTGACATTTTGGGGAATGCCATTTTGAAATGCAACCTGGGAGCAAGCAGATGCCAGCCACATGCATTCCCAGCTAAAGAGGTTTGCAGACACCGTAGTCAACCTACAGTGAAGGTACCCTGTTGTTGCTGCCTTAATCTGGATAATTTATGGACTTAAGGCTGTAACTTTGTAGCCAAATAAACCTCCTTTATAGAACCCAAAATAAAAGAATATGACATAATGAAATGTTCTGAATTGTTTTAAATGGATATTGTAAAACTTAGACCATTTCTTTATTTGCAGATTGGCAGGTAGCAGGAGGATCTCTGCACAGTAAAGTTTTCCTGGGATAACTAGAATATTGCATAGGTGCTCTCATCCCACACAATGTAAAATCAAATTTTATTCACTTTAATGAATAAACTTGAAGAAGGCAATTTTTGAACTGCAGAATCATTATGGTAATTTTTCATTTTTTCATCCATACTTCCATATAATATTTAAAATAAAGTTAATCAATGTTTCAAATTATTCAGATGTGAAGTATATGGTGTGTGGATGAAACATGAACAAATGCTTATATATTCTTTCATTAATACTATGAGAAATCACTGGAATTACACCCAAAGTATAAGGGGATCATGTACATATTTTATTTTTATGATAAGGATTCATTTACTCACTTTGTATCACTTGAATATATAGCACAGAAGTTAGCAAAGAGAAGATAATAGGTAGATATTTGTTCTAATTATGAATGAAACATCAATAGAAAAAATATCCAATTCTTAAGATAAACAGAATCCATTATAGTTAAATTATTTAAATCATTTAAATTAGTATTCTGCATATTGAAAATTTTTGCTGCAAGGAGAGCCCTCTGGTCCCTCCCTGTTTGGCTGGCACCAGTTTCACTAAGTGCTGCCATCCAATCAGTCTTCACTTTCATTAACAATTATCCATTCTGCTTAAAACTTCTGGGAGTGAGTTCTTCAATTCAATGAATAATAAAGAATACATTGGTCTCATTTTTTGAATACCACCCCATCAGTGTTTTCTATTCCAATTTTCATAAAAAAATAGTGCAGGAGAGAAGTGGAGTGATTCATGGAGGGGGATGAAGAGTAGGAAAAGAAGAAGAGAATGACATAAAACACTCACAATACTGTTTTTTCTTACACTGGAGATGCAAGACAGGACTTCTATTAAAGACCTAGTCATGTTTTAGGTGCAGACAAGGATAAGTGGGCACATGGGATGATGAAGACCATGGCAGGAATCATTCTGTTTTATAACCAGGCCATCTTTGTTCAGTTTTACTTTAAAATGTATGGAAACAATGACACTAGACAAAACCCTTGGGTATGTAGCCCTTGGCATAATAGAATAGACAGAGCACAGGTGAAATTTCAAATAGACAGTTGGCTCCAGATGGCTCCAAAATCAAAAGCTCTTCCATGGTTCTTAGAAATGCCATTTAAATTTTTGTCATTGATTTCTAGTTTTATTCAACTGTGCTAAGACAACACAGTCACTATGAATTTAAGGCAGACCAAAAATCATCATCTCAGGCAAGAGAAAAAGAAAGAAAGAAAAGAAAGAAAGAAAAAGAAAGAAAGAAAGAAAGAAAGAAAGAAAGAAAGAAAGAAAGAAAGAAAGAAAGAAAGAAAGAAAGAAAAGAGACCTGGAAATGGAGCCTGTTAATGCTCAAGGCAATGACACTGCCTCAACCTCTTGGCCTGAAACTGTCTATTAAACAAAAGACTTCAAATAACTAACAGCCACTGTCTTTTTTAAACACTCACCTAAGTAATTCCTTCATACAAGATTTCCTTTTATTTGCTTCTTTCATTTAAAAACATTCTCCAGTGTCATATTAAGGGCTGCACTGCCTGAATTTGCTGAGGTCCCTTCAGCACTTATCATGCTAGTGCATGGAGGAGCCCAATGTCTCAGCCTTGTTTTAAACATCAGAGCAGCCTAAAATTGAGGTGTTAGTTAAATCCAAAAGCTAATGACAGTAATGGTTCTCCACCAGTACCTGTGAATATAGAAGCCTTGGTGTTCGAATTGGTACATAATTGTAGAGTGATGACCCAGGCAGACCCAGTGGGTTAATACTAAGTACTGTAGTCAAGAATGTCATTGTTCCAGTTGGCTTACACTACCATTATGAAAAATACCAGAAATGGACTGGCTTTTATAAAGGGGATTATATGGTTACAAAGTTACAGTCTAAAGGCCATGAAAATGTCCAAATGAATCAATCAACACAAGTTTACATTCACCAAAAGAAGGCCAATGGCATCAGGAAAAGCCTTGTTAGCTGGAAAGGCATGGGGCTGGCATCTGCTTATCCCAGATTGTGTTCCAGCTCCACTCTTGGCTCCTGTATGTTCTTAAAGATACATCTTCAAAGTATATCACTTGGCTGCTGATGCACTGAGTTTCTTCTGTTTGTCGGCTCTTTTATATGGCTCCAGTGATTTAATTAAGACCCACCCTGAATGGGAGGGGTAAATACCTCCATGGAAATGATCCAATCAAAGGTCTGGCTTACAGTTGATTGAGTCACATTTCCATGGAAATACTCAATTATTAAGTTCCAACCAAATCAACCCTAATACAAGATTGCATCAAAGAACATGGTGTTTGGGGGGACATAATGCATCCAACCTAGAACAGTCATCAAAATCACTTTTTGAACCTAAACAAAGTACATGATATTCATAGACACTCTGAACCAGGACCAGCAACCTACAAAGACCACATACTATATATGAGATGATTAGAATTAAAGTGCTATGCTTTGAATAAAATAAAGTGTGTGGCTGATTTGCACCCTTCTTCCCCAAAGGCATGTCCTATTCTTACTCTGGACCTTTTTTCACCTAATCCCCCTGATGACAAACAGAAATTAGAATCAGACCAGACTGCAATATAAGTTTTTCCAGATGCACCATGGGCTTGGGCAAGTAAACCTCACATTCATTGGTTTTTACACTCTATTACCCAAAGCAATGTTAAAGAGTTTTCCATGTATTTTGCATGTATTAAGTTTTATCCTCATCTTTTGTGTTTCTGATTCTCTGCCAAGGTATTTTTACATTTCTTTCTCCAAATATGTTTCCTAGTATATAAATAATAAAATTGATTTTTCTTTTAAAAAGAGAAATAACATTTGGGGTATCTCTTACAATATTAAGAGTTGCCAGTACAGTCCAATCCAATATACACACCCATCTCTGGAAATAGATTGCCATGCAATGATTCCATAGGAATATATGCACATCCTTGAAGACCAGAGACACCTGGATGGAATGAAAATCCAGGCTGTTGACAGACAGTTTGAATTTGTCCCCAAGGTTATATCAGCAAAGAGAAAAACTAGAAGGGTATAGTGGAAGAAATACACAATTCCCATGATTTCATGTAAAAAGAATGGCTACCTTAACTACAAGGGTCAGCACACCAAGACATTCTTAAAAACATTTTTTTCTTATAATGTCTCTATCTGATTGTGGTATTAGAGTGCAACTGGAAAAATAAAATGAGTTGGGGAGTTGTTCCTCATTTATTTTCCAGAAGAGATTGCATAGAATTGATAGTACATCAATGTTAATTAAATATTGGGTAGAATTCACCAGTGAAACCATCTGGGCCCGAAGTTTTCTTTTCTGGAATGTTTTTCACTACAAACTCAATGTCCTCAACCAATACAGGTCTATTCACTGTTTCCTCAGTGAACTTTGGCAGTTTCTACCTTCAAATTAATGTTTGTTTCTTCTAAGTTGTTAACTATAGGCTATGAAATTGAGATTTTCTAAATGATCCTTGAGACCCCCATGACTCAGGCCAAGATACCCTATCCATGGGAACCCTTCTGGGCCATTGGTACCTAACCCTCAGCACCTGCCTTCAAACAGTGCACACAAGGGGAGTGCCTGCCATGGATAGCAGAGGCCTTCACTACCTTCTCTGTCACGACAGATTTGAGACAAGGGAACGTCCCTTCCCTTGGCACCTGAGAACCATGCTCCAGGCTTCCCATGCACTCCAGACCCCAGGACACAAGACCCAGCCAGCCAGCCCTCACACCCCTTTGAGGATGATGGGGAGTGCTCTTAGGAAACACAGTGGCTCCATGAGCTGACTCCCATGTGGCCATTCTGCAGACAGTGCAGACAAAGGGAAACCATCAAGCAGACGGGGAAACAGAGAGACAGACAGATGCAACACAGGGTCCCATAAGTCTTCTCACAGTGGCCAGCAGATCCAGATAGAAGACACCCAAGAGAGACCATGGTGGAGTCCATAGGGACAGCACCACACATCTGGGGCCACCTCAGCTGATTCCCATCAGCAGGGCAGTGCCTTCCACTCCAGTCCAAGCACTAGCATGAGCTCCTGGCTTGGTTCACCAGAGTCTCTGTTCACGAGTCATCTTTCCTTGGGCACTGGCCAGCAACTGGCCCAGAGTGACCATGTCCATATCCTTAGGGTTGGGATACAGCCCATCTGGCAGCACCCCTGGGCTTTCTAGCCTCAGGATAGGAGGGCCCAGTCTGACTGCCTGTCTTCCATGAGCATGATCTCCTATTGGTATGGGAGGGGAGAGGAATGAGTTGCTGGTTCTCAGGCTCCTTAGTGGCAAGAGGGTGGAGCCAGACTGACCAAAGGGACCAGGGAGTCACTCTAGTCATGGGGAGGTTTGTGGAGGGACAGCTCAGGCCTGGAAGGTCTAAGAACACTCTGTCCCCACTCCCAACTGATACCCTACTGGAAGTAGGAACCCAGGATGGGTTCTCCAGGGCCCTGGATGCCTTTGACAAGTCTTGGAAACTGCACCCATCATCTACCCATGACCCTGGGCTGCATCTTTTTGGGAGTTCTGCAACCATCTGGGTCAGAATCCACAGTAGCCTGGAGGCCTAGTGGGTGTGGTACTAGGTGGGGGTGGGGAGGGGAAGAGTGAGTGCTAGAGGGACTCTGGGGTGGTCGTGCAGTATCCGCCCCAAGGTCGCCAAAGGGAAGTGCACCGCAGCCTCTGTGCTACCAGGGCCTTAGCAGAGAACCTTCCCACAGGCCCTCCATCCCCCCCCCAGGAGCCTGAAGTGTGTATGAGACTCCGCCCACTTTCCCACAGAGCTGCAGCCGCTGGTGCAGGGAGTATGTGTGGTGTGCAAGCAGGTTTCGGGCTTTCTCCTCACCCTGGTCTGCCCTGGTGCCCTCTGTCCAACCCACTACTCTTGCAAGGCAGGGCCAGATGGGCAGGCTCGCAGCTTGCTGACCCACAGTTAGGGGAGTGGTTGGGGACTGGAGAAGGGAGATTCTGCGCATGTGCGGGCAGGTAGGGTTTTGACGTGGTTGTGCTAGGTGGCTAGGCGATTTTAGGGTTAGTGGGGTCCATCTAGGGACTGAAGTGGGCAGAACAGTGCTGTCCTGCACTGGTGGTCCTTGGTACAGCTGTACTGCATGAACACACTGGTTCTTGTCTGATCCTGAAAGCTAATCAGGTTAGAGCCTGGTTACTATTTGGATGGGAGGCCATCTGGGAATTCTGGGTGCTGTAGGCTTTTGCCAGGCATTTTGAGTCCCCTTGGCTCCCTTGC
This sequence comes from Choloepus didactylus, assembly GCF_015220235.1. NCBI lineage: Eukaryota > Metazoa > Chordata > Mammalia > Pilosa > Megalonychidae > Choloepus > Choloepus didactylus. Next base: position 21,219,735 of record NC_051330.1, on the reverse strand, counting down.
TTCTTCTTTTGGCCACCGCCCAGATCCTGGCTCCTCCCCATGAATACCTGGAGTCCTCCTGCCACAAGCTAATGCCTGCATGGACACACACTGCCCTAGCTCCTGCCATTCCAGCACAGGCAGGCAGATGGCTGTAACCCAGCACATACATGTGTGTAGCAACCCAGAAGAAACCCAGGACGGAGATGGGCTGGGCTCAGACCACTCCTAGGGCCAAGGTCAACAACCCTTAGCCTCTAGATGTCTTCTCAGCCATCCACCCCTGTACATTTACACCTGCATTCAAACCCTGCACATCATGGGCACACCCAACCTGGACTTTGCTGCCTTCCCTGGTATGATAGGGATGAGGTGAGGGAACATAAATTACTTTAGCACCTGGGCCACACTCTCCAGTCTTCTGTTCACTCCAGGTCCCAGAGTATAGGACACACCCAGCCACCTCTCCAGACCCTTTGAGAACAATCAGGGACCTCTGCTCTCCAGAAACCACATGGGGCATTCAGCCCCTCCCAGGCCTCTCTGCAGAGGAAGAGAAACCTATAAAAATACCCAGAAAATAGACACATTCCAGGTGTCCACTGGTCTTCCCATTTATCTGCCTCAGATGGCTGATCTGCTGTTATCTCTATCCTGGGGTCAGAATCCCTTCTCTGGAATGCTCTTTCCATAAAGTTTTTGACAAGCTCCTTTTGATTATCCTTTACAATCCATGTGTTGCTCCTGTTTTTATTTTATGTTTACTGAATATTTGTTCATTTCTCATTGAATATTATTAAATTTCTATTGTATAATTGTGGTAATTGTCCAATGGAGCTCTTAGTGCCCAGATCTAGTTTGTGCAGAACTCTGGGGAGGTTGGAGAGTTGCTACCAAGAGAGTGAAAAACACACCAGGTAGAGAAGCATACATAGGTGTGTTGGGACTTATGGACAGAAGAGGTTCTCTGGTGGTGGCTGATCTGGAGGTTTAGTGCTTCCATGAGGAATAGGAGTGTGTGGGCAGCAGGATGTTAATATGTGATTTTAGAACACATTCCACATAGCATGAGGATATTTGGTCCCTATTACATTCATTAAAGGGACCTAAAACCTGATGTTTTACTAAGATTAGTGTTTAAGACTAAGATATGAACAATGCTGCTTTTACATCATGGTTATATTCTTCCCCCTCCTGGGAGATCGTTTACCTTTGTCCTTGGCTGAAGAAAGTTTCTAACCAGCATTTAGGAGGGGCCACATCTTGGGAACCATGTAATTAGAAAGCAATTTCTTTCTTTCCTTCTCCTTATCAGACCCTAGTTTCACATCCTTTTATGCTTGTATAGATATGTTTTAGAAGAAACATCAGTACCCTAGGAGATATTGGGTAGCTTGTGCCTTGTTTCCTCCATAGACATATTTCCCATCTGTCCTTCACTCTTGGTCATTTCACTCCATAGGATTCACACATTTGAAGTAGTTAGCATAGTCTAGTTTAGTTAAATATTCAGATATCCCTGCAGTTATATGTCATTAATTTTCACAGTTCACCATAGTCATTCATGAATTATAAATGCCCACCAACTCAGAACTGGGAACCTCCTTGTGCCTGTGTGGAACCCTGGGCCCAGCCCCTGCATTTCTAAGCAGTGAAGATGAGTGTGCCAGATATGTGCAGAAGGGGTGGGCCCTAGGCCTTCTCATGCCATTTGTCCTGCCTTCTCACCTCTCTTCAAATTGTTTCATGTCTCTCCTTCTTGAGTGCTGTCATCTGGTTTCTTTTTCCTCATGCTGCTGTCTGGGCACTTTGTGGCAGTCTGCCTTTGCACCCTCTATGTTCCCTCAGAAAACCTGACATTCTGCATGTCTGAATCCCATGTCTTCCCCATGGCATCCACTTCTGCAGATCTAGAGGAGCTGTGGTTCATGGTGGAGGCCCTGGTGTGTCACCTGCACAGAGAGCATTTTCCCAGCAAGTTGGATGGGCAGCCGGCATGACTGGTGCAGGTGGGGATGCCAGGCTGTGGGGACCAAGGGCCTGGACCCCTCCCTCCATAGTGATTTCACATAGACTCCTAATTGACAAGGACGGGTGTTAAAATTCATCAGACCTCCCCAAGGGAGGAAAAATATATTGTAAACAAAGCACTGAAACTGCCCTCCATTGATCACAGTTGATAACAAATCTCCACACCCTGTGTCACAAGGGCTTGTCTAAACCCTGTTCTTACACCCTCCTTGTCTTAACCTTGATAAACCACCACCTGGCACCTCCTGCTTTTGCAAAGCACTAATTTCCATCTTTCCTGGCCTCCACTGCTGTGGAACAAATCATCTCCTCTAAGTCCTATTAAATTCATGTCTAACTCCATGCCTAGTATTCTTCAGTTCTAAGGTTAAGCTGGGTTGAAACATGGCCCTGTGGAGCTGGCCTTCAGCCTGTGTGGGTGTCTGCTGTCCTTCCTGCTGCAGATGTATGCTCTGGTCTCCTGCCAGGCTTACACCTTCCATCACACCCTTATCTTCTGCTCTGGGGAGCAACCCTGCTGCACTGGCCTGCAAAGTGAAACTGCCTCCAGATGCAGGGTGCAGGCTGTAGTTGGCAGTGCAGACCCATTTTGCCATTATACCCTTCCTTGGACTTTTATTCTTTTCTCAATGCTTTTTTTTATTCATATTCTTGAAAGCTGCTTGGTGCACAGGGTTAAAATTCCAGCAGTAAATAAGGGTATGCATATAAATTTTCCATTCCTGTCATCATTTTCCCACCATTCAACAAGCTCCATTTCCCACCCAACCACTATCATAACTTTCATGTGTCCTTCCCAGGATGTTGTTTGTCTGTAATAAAATGATGCATTTGCTAAGCCTATACAATGTACTAGCACAGATGTAATCTCCAGCTTTTGGATTAATCAGTTGGGCCTAGGTGTGGGTATGTGAGGTCCCCCATCCCCATGCCCCCCTCCATTTTCAGTGCATGCAGCCACCTACCTGAATGGGACAGATGTCAAGGTCAACCAATCCCCCATGGTTTGGGGGAAGTAAAACTCCCTTCCCTTGATCAGTGTTAATTCCCAGGACTCATGAGACCATGCTGAAATTCCACTGTCACACCCTATGGAACTGTCTTTCTAAACCACCCTCTCTGGCACTCATCTCTCTCTTTTCTTTGGCTTTCACTTTCCATAGCCAGACACAACCATGAAACCATCATCTGTAAAGTCCCAATTAAACCAATATCTCCTGTGCATGGTGTGCCCTTCAGTCTTAGGGCTAAGCTGTGTTGGAACAATTGGTGAGCCAGGCAGGAGGCCCAAAAGCCACTGCCTGTAGTGGGCCTGGGTCCTGAGAAGGGGAATCCATGGAGGCAATCCCAAATTGCCCCTATCAGCCATGTGAGAAAGGGTGGATGCTCTCCTGGATGAATGGGGCTGCTGCGAGAGTAGGGGAATGCCCTAGAAACTGGCAGGCTGCTAACTGTTTTGCAGTGGCTAGCAGGATAATTAAATTTGAGAAAAAAGAAAAGGGACTGCAAATACTGGCAGTCATAGTATGGCCCCTTTTAGGAGCCCCATCGATGGCTACCAAGGCAGAACAAGCAGTGAAAGCTACTGCATACCATTTAGAGGAGAAAGTAAAACTAGAAAGAGATATGCCCAGGTGGAAATGAAGGATGTCTAACTGATCACCTGTTCTGAGTTGACAATCAGCTAAAGACTCTGGCATGCAGATATGTCCAAGTCAACGGCTGTAAGTTTCCTGGGGCTCAAGTCTGGAGAAATTCAGCTACTCCAGATGGGACCCCAAAGCATGGGACCCCATAGACTCCTCCCAGAATTGGAAAGGGAGAAAGGATGGGAGGTGGAGGAAGATGAACCCTGACAGGTGTGCCCCATAATACAACAGAAATGGAAGGCATCACAAGATCAACTGCCTGGGCTCAGCAATTCCAGCCTCCTGAACAGAAATTACACGTTACTATAAAAGTGTACCATGGCAAAAATGGAAAATTTGTGGCAGCAGTATAGACAATATCTGGGGAGTCCCTATCCAAATGGCTTCTGAGGTTATGGGGCAACAGAACACAGGGAAAAAGTGCTTTCTGGGGGTAGAGATGAGTAAATTGGCATCTATTTCCACCCACCCTTCTCTATGAAAATGCTTTTGTGCTGCCTCAGCCAATGTGAGAACCACCTCCTTATTGTGGCTGATTGACATATGTAAGGCTGCATGACCCAATGAAGGGGATATATCCACACAATACCCCCCACTGGAAAATGACGGAGGAGCTACAAGACATTTTAAGGGAGCTTGGAATGAAGCACACCATTTATGCCATAGTTTTTGTAGGTCCTGACATTGAAGATTTTACCACAGGAATGGAAAACACAGTATTGCATGGTGCTGTCAACCATTACTATGGGCCTCTCATGTCTATCCTAAGTCTGCTAGTAGGACAGCACATTTCCTTTGCAGCTCAGGCCATAGCTGACCTCAGGGAGGTGGAGAGGCTGCATAGAAGGGGTGGGAGTAAGAGCAATAAGAAAGGCTCCCATGAGATTTACTGCTGTAATTGGGTATCCCCTAAGCAGAGGTGGATGAATCTCATCACTGTAGGCACTGAAATAGAAACTATAGATAAGCAACAAGATACAGTCCTAGTACAGTTATGGAGCAAACTGCCTAGGGGCCAGAGATTACTAAAGTGAGCTCCCAGTCCTCTGAGGGAGAAAGGAAGCCAGAAACCTCTGCTTTCCCAGAGGAGTTGTGGCAAGCCCCTTTCCCTATTCCTTAGGAGGGAAGTCAAGCTCCATAGGTGCAAAAAATAGCTAAGGACCCCCAGGATCAGAGAACACATATAGAAGTAACCATTTACTGGTCCCCTACTAACAGAAAATGTTAACACTAGTAGGCATAGGAGCCAAATGTACTCTGTTTTATGGGAATGCAACCTGATTCAAGGGATCTGTGCTGTCCATGGATGGCTATGGGGAGAAAAACAGAGTTAAATGGGATAATGATTTTTGCCTAAAGAGCTTAATTTGATGTACCTAAACTGATTTATAGATTCAACTCAATACCAATTAAAATTGAAGAAGGGACACTTCCCAAATATGTTTGTTGCTTGATGCAGCTAAGTCACCAAGAAACTTCTAAAGTCACACTGAACCAGGCTGAAGAGTAAAATATGGTTTAGTTTATGGTTTAGTTTACCAGGAAGATGGGGGAATTTTCCCAAATCTGCCTTCCTGAAGTGTTTCTCCAATTGAGTTTTATACCCAGGTTCAGAGATGAAAAGAGATAATCATTCATTCAACATGTAACAAGAGTGATAGACAAAAGGCTCATCTATCTGGGAGTTTTGGGGCAGTCTCCCAGTGATTCTTTAATTGGCTAAACCCATTAGAGACAAATGGAGTCAATTATTTTAGTTAACATGCAACAAGTTTGGAGAACTTCCATAATATATTATCTTCTGTTTTCTAGGTGACACCTGGGAAAGGTGCAAACTTAACATTTATATATGTTTGCACACTTTATATTTACAAATTGCCCCTTTGTGAGAATAGGCACTTCCATTATATGCTGTCTCCAGCTTCAAAGGTTATATTTTACAATTTCTTGCATGCTTACAGTTTAAGATTATATTTTAAAAGTAACCATTATAATTTCCCCCTTAAAATAATATTTATTTCCAGTCTTGGGAATTGGCCATTGGTTGGTCTGGCTGCTTTGTGCTAACAATTGGGGTGAAGTAATTAAGGGGTTATCTGGTGAAATCTTTGACTTATAAGTTACAGATATTGTCAATTTCCTTTGGGGTAGAATGGAATATTCTTAGCCCGAGTTCTGGAAGATGAAAAGGGTTACATTATGTGAATTATTAGGCAAATACATACAGCATTGAACATTAATTAGAGCACAAGTACCACCTTTGGTGGCAGCCAGAATATTTATTGGCATTTGGTTTTGAAAAACCACCTCTTTTAAGTTGTGAGTTTTTACCATTAAGTAGTGATATGACTAGTCTTTACCATTTTCCTACCTTGACCACATAAATAAATTTCCCTTTCTGTGAACTTTCTGCAACTTTCTTCCTCCATTTGGGTTTTTGTCCCACATTCTGAGACAACCAGATATTTAGGACAAAACTACTTTCTTTTTCCCTCTAATAAAAACATTCCTTATATCCTCTACATTCAAGTCATCATGGATCATTCTTAGGCAGAGTTTTGCAAGATGAAAAGTGTTTCATACATACTTGAGTTATTATTTGAGTACACAGGGATAAAAGGTATTTTACTAGGACAACAGTAGACATAACAATTAGGAAGATTGCAAGTATGGCTTGAAAAGAGTCCATAACCATGACTGTATTTCTGGAGGATTTACTGTTACCACAGTTTTTGTTTAACAGGAGGTGTGTCTTCACCCTGGAACAGTTGTAACTTGACTTTGGTATGGTGAATTCCAATGCTTTATTTCCTGCAACTTAAGAAAAAAATGAGTAACAAGTAACACTAAACAAGGCCTAGCCCATTTAGAATTTAATTGAATCTGGAGATACTGGTTGTTTTAGGTGTAGACCCAGACTTAATTTTTAGGCTGGTAATGGTGTAAGGGGTATACCTGTGGGGAATTGAAAGCATTAGCATCTTAATTATTAATTTCATCTAAAGTAGTACTTAAGAACTTTACATATTGAATTGTAGTTAATTCTGAACTGGGATGCATCTTACCTGATTATTTAACCTTTAGAAGTGGCCTTCTAATTGTTATTTTAAAGGGCTCAAACCCAGCCCACTTTAGGATGCTACTTTTATTCTCAAGAGGGCAATAGGTAGAGCTTTGTCCCATTTCTCAAGCAGATTTTGGTGAGGCTGTCTTTTAAAGTTTAATTCACATACTCTGTTTTTCCTGTCAACTGTGGCTGGTAATTAGAATGCAGGCACCAGTTGATGCTGAAGAGTCTTGAAACACTTTTAACAATTTTGCTACAAAAGCTGGTCTATTGCTTTGAACAGAAATCAGAACTCCAAATTAAGGAATTTTTTTTGAAGTAAACTTTTACAACTTGTGCTTTTTAGTTCAACAAGGAAAAGGCTTTTAACTATTTAGTAAAAGTGTACACAAATACTAGCAAGTACTTGAGGATTCCAAGGACTTTTGGCAGGACTGTAAATCTATTTGATAATTTTCTTCATCTCAAACTTTTATTATTCATAGATAGATGTCCTTTGCAGGGGATGACTAATTTATTGGGATTCATTACTGCATTTAACAATTTAAAAATTAGATTTATAAACTTTATGTTTTTGCTGGCTGCAGTTACTTTGACTATGCTCTTTTCAAATTGTTTTGTGAGCATGCAAATCAGCAAAAACATGCTAGTTTGTGCAGGTGGGTGACACTGCCCTTGTTTTTAGTTGCAGGGCCCTTATAAGGGCAATTAATCCCACATTTGTGCTGATGTACCTGGCAGGAGAGGCAGTATTTTCTACTGAATATCTTGCTTTTTGTGGGATGACTGACAGTCAAGATTCTCCAGCAGCACTGCCTGATAGTGACCTAGCTTCTCCACTGTGAACCATTGTCCCCCTTTTGCTCCAATACAGTAAGGACAAGTTGGGAGCTCAAAGTAAACTTTATTGCTCATAAGTGTTCACAGGTGGTTGCCAGTGTCCTAGTCCAGTGGGCCATCCTTGGGCTACAGCATCAAAATCTTCTGACAAATAAGCCACTGTTTACATATTTTTCCAAAAGATTTATGCAAGTACTTTGAATGGCATGCCCTGTTTTTTTATGGACAGATAAGTTAATTTTTGATGGCATTAGGGAGTAAGGCTGGAACTGATATTAATTTGCCTTTAAAATTTGAAAGGCAATTGTATATTCTGGGATCCATTTTTATGTTTCTTTTTTCTTTATGGCCAGATATAGAGATTTGGCTATCAATTCAAAATTTGGTATTGGCAGTTAACATAGTTCACTATACAAAAGAATCCTGAGTTCCTTTTTGTTCTTTGTCATGGCTACTTGCCAAAAGGTCTAGTCTGCAAAAAGTCTTTTGTGGAGCTTTACTGCCTGAAGATTTATGGACAAAATTTGTACTTTTTAACAAAATCCAATTACACTGCTCTTTTATACCTAAGTCAAGGCCTTTTCATTTGCATGCAAGGAGTTTTTGCAAGTCTTTATTTATTGGGATGCAATAAGTGGCATTTTTTAAAAGTTAAATGAAGTATATGCATCAAGAATATAGATAAGAGAGTATATAGATTAGGTACTATGGGATGTATACTTTTTACCATTGGATTTATAAATCTTAAATTCTGGACAAATCTGTAGTCTTGAGATCCTGGTGTCTTTATTTTAAAACCTTTTAATTGGTGGCAAAAATGCTCTCTTTTCTCTTCACATAAGTGGACATTGTTTAAACATGTTGGAATCATGTTAGGCCACAATCTTACCATAGCTTTTTGTGTATCTCTGGCTCATCTCAAGGATATTTCATGGCTTTTCTTTGTTAAGAAGTTATGGTTTGCTTGGATCTTTTAATGTAGTTTGTAAGCCTCCTCCTAGAACCAGAACCTGTAAATTTATTTTGCCAGGTAAGAAAGAGAGAGTCTTGCAAAGAAATTTGTAAGTCAATTGACCCTTTATAATTTGGCATTGCTGATGCTGTGAGAAGTCATTAGCAACTTCAGATATGTCCCTAACAAGCACTTATTTGAGTGCAATTAAGTCTCATGTTTACCAGAAAAATTATTGTTTTTACCCACTTGGAATTAGACCCAAGTTTCTTTGTGGGTGATGAGGATGGTTTCCTGATGGGTGGAAAGTGCCTCTGGTCCACATTACTATAGGTCACTGTCCTAGTGTCCTGTCAGCTATGGACACTATTGCTGAAGTCTCTTGATTCCCTTTGCATCAAGCTGGAACATTCTTATTTTCAATGTCACTCCCCCTGCAATGTGCACATTGCTGGGAACACAGCATTTTTCTTGGGACCCTGGGGGTCTTAAGTTTAATAGACTTCCTTTGCTGCTGAAAAATTGTGCTCAGGACTGCTCCAAAGACATTAGCATTTCAACTAGCTTTATAGGTGATAGCTTTCTTTTGTTCCCTTCCTTGAGCTGCACAGACACTTTAAATACAATTCCACCATTGTTGAGATTGGCAACTTCTTAAGTTCACCTTCAGCTCTCTGTAATTTTTGATGAATGTCAGGAGCACTGACAAATATTTCAGCTGGCCCTTGTTGGAAAGGTTACTATTCCTGCTTTTGCCCTCCAGAGGTAGAGACACCCTGCCTAAAATTCATATCATTCATGATATGAGGTAGGAAGGCCATTTCAGGGTAAATTCAAAGGCATCCCATGCTCATCTGCATTTCTCCAATAATGTGGGGAAGAAGAGGCTGCCCAAAGTAGTGGACTCTGGCAGAAAATGTTGTGGGGTGATAGACACAACCACCACAACTCTGGCTGAAAGGCCTAGGGAAATGCAGAGTTTACAGACCCCACAAAAACCATAGAACCTGGCTGCAGTGGTTGGGGAACTGCAGGAGCAGTGGGCATCTGAACCGAGAAGAAAGGGTACCACCCTCTCAACCCTGGGTGACTACAGCATCTATAAGTTTATTAGGCTGAGCAGAATTGGGGAGGGATTCTCATAACACTCATAGCTTTGATCACTTCCTTATTTTAGTTTCTAATTGTACCATTTTAAGCTATATCTTTCATTAAGTTAAGCTCTACAATGGTTATTCAATTATTTTACCTACTGTTAGGAAGTTGCTCCCAGATTTACCCTGGAAAATCAGGCTGCCATTCTACTAACAAACAACAGTAAACCATTTACTTCATATTAAATAAAAATCTTTCTTATTTTAATGAAAAGGAGATTTAATGGAGTTGACAATAAACTACAAATCCACTGAAAACATTCCAAAGCTTTGTGGAGGGGTGGGAAATTTGTACTGTGTAGCATGAGCAATTTTTTCCTGATTTAGTGCTACATTAAAGGAAACTATGAAAAAGATTAACAAATTTACAAAAGATTGGTTTCTTGCAACCCTATTTGTTATTTCCAGTTAATGACTAGCTCTTAGAAAAGAGAACTAATAGATTTTAATAGGTCCTACAGATTTTGCCCAACCACAGTAGCACAAGGAGATGAACAAGTTAGAGTACAAATGTATAGATAAACTAAGCTTGCTTTATAGTTATTAAACCTTCTTTTCAAGTGGACTTTTTCAGATTAAATCTCACCTTTATAAATCACTTAGAGTAATACAACAAAAGTTTTCATTTAATAACTTTTAATTAAAATGTGAAAGTTTAATATAAGCCATTTGTAGGGATTTATTCTTTTATTCTTTTAAAAACAAGGATGAGGGAAATGCACCAGAATGATCAGTTTTTATCTGGGGGTATGGTGCTCCAACTGTCCCACAGCCTGGGGCACAAAGGCCTTGGCTACTTCTTTAGCCTGGACCTTGGAAGTTTCAGTATGTTTATCTTTTACCTGGGAACTAGGAACCTTTCTCCTGGAACTTTTCTCCTGGAGCAATAAGCTCTGGAGCATTTAAGGAGAGGCTACGGGCTTGGCTGATATGGTAAAATGCCATGATTAAAATATTTTCTCTCTAGCTTTTTATTCTGAGATACAGACATAAAACACTGTACATTCAGAATTTTATTCCATTTTTTATTCTCTTACAAAATAAATTTAGCTGTAAAATGGCATTTTATTTTATTGATCCCTGATTTGGCCACTTGTGGCCATTCTCTAGCTTATACTGTGGCCAAATTACTTTGCATACAGATTTCTTCATCACCAGTTTATACCCAAATTGCTTTTCATTTTTTAATTTTGAAAATTTAATGCCTTAAAACAAAGTAATGACCCATGCATAAGGATATGACAGAAACAATTCTTAGAAAATAGAAGAAAATAACAAATATTTGTATGACACTAATGTAAATATTTGTAACAAACACAAAACTCAAAAGCCATGCAACATAAAATAGTTATATCTGAATAACAAATTCTATACAACCAAAACTGAAACAGTAGAACCAATTAAATGGGAAGAAAATATGGTATTTCTTGTGCAATGTATGAAAATCAGAAGACTGACATTGCTCATCATAAATGAGCCCTTAGAAATCAGTACAAAGTAATTATTTCAGTAGAAATGAAAACATTCCAAGAAAAATGAGAACATGGAAGTGAAATACAAATGACTATTAATGTGATGAGCAAGCTTGAATGCCTGACATTTAGAAGGAATTTTCACTCAAAATGCATGTTTTCCTTTTCTTTTGCCACAGCAGTATCAATTCACAGGAATTACTCCAATAAAGTAGTGGGGCAGATTCAAAATAATTTACATAGAAGCATGTTTGTTGCAGAGAAAATTTGCAGCAAACTAAGGATCTATTAAAGAACATGTCATCAATAAATTTACATCTCTTTGACCAAGAGATATAAAGCTATATAACCAAATTACAAGGGGCTCAAAAAAGGGTTAAAAGGCAAAATAAATTATGATCCCCTAAAACACTACTTGCATATTGTTTATGAACATACTCCAAAAGAATGTGCAGAAAATCCCATCAATAGCAGATAGAACTGGGGAGTATAATCAGGAGGAGAAAAGATACTGCAGAAGTAAAAATATTTACATTAAAAATTACTATGTCTTCTAAATTTATTGGAAAATAATTTTTAAGACTAAGCTTTCAAAATTTATCCAGTGATAAGTGAGAATTGGAAACATATACACTTTGCACTTATAGGACCAATGAGATGGAGCTGTCCATTCCATCACCCTGAGCTTCTCTGGGCACTAATGTCTCTGCCATTCAGCCTCCAGGGATTTAGTCCAATGGCAACAATGAAAGCAGTCAATATGTCTGGTTAGAATTCATTATGATGATACATGTTGGGTCACTTTATAAATATGAGTTTTTCATTTTTCAGTCCAGTTTTTCTCTTCAAGGAGTGCCTACTGCCACACACAAAAAGGAGGAGGAGTCTGCAAGCATTGGGAAGATTGTATTTTAGTTTTGGTGAAAGTGTGGTAGAAGAAATGCTATCATTTTCCCCTGTGGTCAACATAATCATATTTCCAAAGGTTATTCCAGGAAGTGAAGCATCCTTCAGTGAAGAGTACAGCAAAAGATCATTCACTGATGGCATCATCCTTGGCATTAAAAAATGATGGCAAAAGTATAACATCTTGGAACTGTCATCCCCTGTGGTTTGCAATTAAGTCTTATGAATTGAAAGTCTCCATTGAAGGGTGAATGTTTCTGATGATGTCAGCTGTACTTAGGTTATCTGCAAATGTATTTCTTGCCTTATGATCCCCTCCAATCCCATCACCTAGCTTCTTCTTTCCTCAAGTGATCCAATAAGTTTTGTTTTAATGTTTTAAGACCCTGATGCACTAGTCTCTAGATTGCATGTTCTTTGTACAATTCCCAAAAAACATTTGCAAGAGCCACTGGGAAAACAAAGCTGAATAAAGCAGTCAGAACCCCCAAGACATTGAAAGGCAAGGATTAAAGGACATACAGACTGCCTCTTTAAAATTCCCTCTTTTGTTTAAGTGTTCATTTTGAAATAACATTTAAAATTCAAATGCAGAACATAGAAGCAGTTCTTGTTTTACCACCTCTCTGCCATGTATTCCTCCAGACGATTTTCTATTCACATATAATCACATATTCACTTTGAACTTTCTCAGGTAGCAGTATACCAACATATAAAGCATGCAATGCTTTTACTTTGTAAATTCACACATGTACAAAAAATTCAAAATACAGTGAAGTAATAACCATCATAACAATGATCATGAATGACTCAATTGTTCCCCATGCTGTGCAGATTAATTACCATTTAGAGTTTGTTAGAGTAACTAGAGGCAAGATGCACACACCTTTGCAAACATAGACAACTTGTTGATGCTTCTTCAAAAATATCATTTTAAACTTGAAGTTAAAATACTACCAACACTTTTATATTCCAGAATTTTTTCAGAGTTTGTATTTATTGGTTAAACAGTCTACAATAATTTCTCCCTTTTATACTTATTGATGGGTATTTTCAGATGTACAAGTTACTGTTTATTGTTATAATAATCTATAATATTCTTTCTTCTCTGTAAATTTTCTAGAATTGGAGGATAGGCCCCCAGCAGGAAATTATACCATTTCATAAATTACACATGCTAATTGATTGTCATTGCTAAAATTCTATTTGTAAAGAAATACTGATTTATATTTTATTCACTACTGAATAATAGCTTTAGAAGAAATTTTCCAAAATTATTTTACATCCAACAGAGGTATAAAACAACTTTTGGCATATGTGTCTGATTATGACATAACATATAACTACCTCAAGGAAAAAAACAAAAACTGTTGATAACCACAGAAATTCTACCTATCTATCTATCTATCTATCTATATCTATCTATCCATCTATCTATCTATCTATCTACACACACACACACACATACATGGACTAGAGAGGAGATTGGTATGACTGGGTTATTTATTTAATATAAAAATCAGCATAAACTTGGCTATAACAGAAATGATTGTAAGCTTAGAAAATACTGTTAAATTTCAAATAAAAATAAAATTTAAATCACTAAGTATGAATAAGGTAATACCCTTTTTAAAATGTAGTGCCATTTCTTATTTCTAATTTTGTGTGTTTATGCATATACACATAAAATTATACACAAATCTGTCAAGACCACATATATGTACTCTTTCAACATATGTACATGCAGACATATATAATAACAAAATAATGATTTTTAACAATTTGAATGTTTTCTTGATTAAAAATGATAATTGCCTTCTCATTGTTTCTTTGTTTTTTCAAGTATACCAAAGCCCAAGGATTATAATCTAAAGCCTTTTCTTTATGAGAAGATAACTTTCTGTAGACATAGTGGCAATCTCTTATTCCTCTCCCCCAAAACCCACTGTACAAATACTAAAATGTTTTATAGTCTTCAGAGGTCAATCATTATCTATTGCACTGCCAAAACATTTACAGATGTCAGTAAATGTAACTATTATATTTTACAGTGAAATATTTACAAATTTATGTCTTGTGAGACTCCAAGTTATCTAGAAATACTAGATTTCTTAAAATGGCATATTATCTGTTTTTTACAAAGTTGTCTTGAATGTTGTCATGCAATCAAGGGAACACATACAGAAGAAGTGTGTATAGTTCCAAGAGGTAGCATAAAATCTCTTTAACAAGGTAATTTGTATTTTGAATGTTAACAGCAAAAAATCAGGATGCTCAGTTTATCCACAATAAATTTACCAAATGAATTTGCATGGTTTTTTTAGGTATGGTTGCACAAATGAAATATACTTCCAATGGCAGCCTTCTATATGAGAATGGCAAAAATGCCTTAAATCTTGTCTCCTCAAAAAATATATGATAAACTTTTTGTAGCAACAGGACACTGTTTTTTGGCAATTTCACTGTCAAGTCAATTGCAAAGAATAATAGAACTATAAATTTACAATGATATATTAGAAAATTATAATTTGTTAGACTCCATATATCTGGAAATACTCAGATGTTTACAAATTAAATCTTAATTACCCATCACTTACAAAGTTGTCTTGAATATCACTATGCAACAAATGAACACAGAACTGTATAGTTTAGAGATTCTACAAAAGTTTTCTGTGAAAGTGAATCACATCCTGAACCTAAGTACCTTCTGGAAAATAATATGTACTTAGATGTCCCTTTAATAGACAGAAGTATTTTTATATAAAGTGGACATGAACATTTAATGGTTCCAATTGTGATTTTTCTTCTAAATGAAAATATGGTAAGATGTATTTGAATCACTCTATCTCCCTCCCTAACATGACAACATATATAAAACTAACAAAAATAACTCCAAGAAGGTCAACTCATTCTTGAAGTTAATTTGTCTATAACAGCTAGTGCAATCCAATGAATATTACACAAAGGTGAACCAATAATTCATCATCTTTATGTATTTGCACAATTAAAATGGTATGAAGTACTATAAAACACAGCTGTTTAACAATAAACCCAAAAAGCAAACATATAGAGCGCTTAAACATAAATATTTGCATAAATTAAATATTTCAAACATTTTGTGTAACAATGTTTACAGAACATGTGTATGTCTGCAATCTCTATAAACCAAGAAAGAATATAAAGCAAAAGCACTGGATATTAATAGACATAAAATCACAAAATACCCAAAATGCCCATATCCCTCCTGAGAACCCAGTAATAACAGAAGGAAACCAATGAAAATATATCAGTAATGTCATAGTGTCTATACATCTAAAAAGAACTGATGTTTTAGGGAAATAATGGCTATATACACCGTCACCTAAAAGTCTCACTCAACAGTCTAGAGTGGTCTACATTTCCACAAGAAAAAAAGAAAAAAAAAAAAAACTTCTGACCTATAATTTTAAGTAAAAGATATTTACAATATAAGAAAACAATTTCTACAAATCTACAATGACTCATGGTATATAAAAAACAGAAAATCTGTCTACTACACGCAAAATTATCTAATAGCTCTCCCCACACAGACACCAAGTAAACACACATAGGGATTTTTTCACCACAGTTTACAATTAAGTTATTTACAATGTGTGTATGTGTGTGGGGAGGGAGAGCAGTAATTTCTTTATACTTAGAAACTTCAGATGGTGTACAAGAAACTTGCCTATTATAAGTACAACAGTCAAATGCTTTCTGCTTGGTCCCACCCTCCAACAACCTACTGAATACAGGGAGAGACAAACCAACAATTACATTAAGAAACATTTTACACATTATAGTTAGTCCATATTTGTGATGCATTATAATGTTTGTCTTCTTGTTTCTGGAGAAATGAACAACTGATTGTATACTTTGAATGACTGTGTTATGTGATCATCTCTCAATAAAAGTGCATTAAAAAGAAACATTTTACAAATCTACATATTTATAAATATGAAAGGGTGTGATTTCTTTAAATTGAAAAATAATATGTAATTTAAAAACCTCAAAACACTTAAAAGAAAAATCAAAATGACTCAAAACCATCCAACTTACCAATATACTCCAGTAATACAATCCAGCAATCAAATAAATCCAAATATGTGTGGTCTACCAATTTGACTGGCCACACTAAATGATACTATTTGATACATGAATAAATATGCATGCATGTATGTACATACACACATTCAAATCTGAAATGCTTTTAATGCTTAAGAATGCAATTTAAAAGTTCATTCTCTTTAATTTCCTTAGATTTTTCACTTATGTTGCTTCCAAATTTTTAAACATCTTTTAGATAACTTGAGCCAAAGCAGGACAAAAGAAAATGCAGAACAAACCACAAACAAAACCACAAACATAAACAAGACCAAGATTTAAAGCCAAGTACTAGGCAACCAAGTCTCAATGGCTATTCCTCAATGCCTGGGGCTGCATCCTCCAAAAACAGCTTTGGCATAAATTTATCTGCCACTGAGCACCCAACCAAAACCTAGGCACCCAAAATCAGTGACCTCCCTTAATGCTAGGGGCTGCTTCCTCCCTTTCAAACCAAGTCTTAATGTCTCTTTCTATGTGCCATTGAGTGCCCAACCAAGTGTAGTTTCCCACTTACAGCTTCAGCAGGAGTTTAGGTCACTGAAGAAGAAACCAAATGCAAGCAATATATAAAAAGAAGACAAGACCAAGAAAATAAAGCCAAGTCCTAGGTGGCCAAGTCCCAAAGTCTCTTCCTGTGTACCAAGGGCTGTACCCTCCCAAAACAGCTTTGGCATAAATTTATATGCCACTAAGCACTCAAACCTAGGCACCAAATTCAGTGACCTCCCTTAATGCCAGGGTCTCCTTCATTCTAAACCAAGTCTCAATGGCTATTCCTCCATGTGTGGGGCTGCACCCTCCAGAAACAGATTTGGCATGAACTTATGGCCAACTAGTACCCAACCAATTGGTTTCCCACTTACAGCTCCAGCAGGAGTTTGTTTCAGTAAAGAAGAAACAGGCCCACAAACAAAAGAAAACAAGGCCTGTGCATGCTCACAAGACATCCACACTCACTCACCAACCACAGTCACTCACCAAACCTGTTTTCCTCCATGGCCAGCCACTGTTGGGGTCCTGGATGCTGAAGCAAGAAGCTCTCTCATCCAGCTGTAAGAGAAAAGTGTCTCTGTTGACTATAGAACTGAGGCTCATGAATGTCTTACCTCAGGGGTCCAGGAGCCCACTGAGCAGCATGTCATTCAGGTGTTTTCATCCCTTCATGGTCACAAAACTGAAGAAGGGGCAGTTCCAAAATATGGTTCTGTTGCTCCATGCAGCTAATAGAAGTCACACTGAACCCAGCTGAAGAGGAAAGATGGTTTATTATGCTGGAAGAAAGCAGGGGAAATTTTCCCAAATCTGCTTCCCTGAAGTGTTTATCCAATTTGGTTTTACACCCAGGTGCAGAGACAAAGAGAGATAATTATTCAGCTAACAGGCAACAAGAATGATAGACAAAAGGTCCATCTATCTGGGAGGGTTGGGACAGTCTTCCAGTGATTTTTTAATTGGCTAAACCCATTAGGGACAAAGGGAGCCAACTATCTTAGTTAACATGTAACAAGTTTGGAGAACTTCAGTAATTTGTTATCTCCCGTTTCCTAGGTGACACCTGGAAAATGTGCAAATTTTACATTTACATGTGCTTGCACACTTTACATTTACAAATTGCTCCTTTGTGAGAATAGATGCTTCCATTGTTTCCTGTTTGCAGTTTAGAATGTTACATTTTACAACTTTCTGTTTGCTTACAGTTTTAAAGTTATATTTAAAAAGTTACTCTTTCACTGGGAATAATGCAAGGGTATTTTTGGGACTGTGAATTCAAGGTGCAGGATTGAAGGCAGTGGGAGATGAAAAACAATCACCCTCACATTATAGGCAGCTTCCCTGCCAGACTTGAGACCCCTGCTTCTCACTAAGTCATGATCTGGGAAACTGGGTGGGGTCTGCCCTGATTTGAGATGGCAGTTTGATCCTGTATGAGTCACTGTCCCTGATCCTCAATAAATTCACTAACTGGGCATCTCATGCTGGACAGGGGCAGAGTGTGTGTGGCATGGAGGAGGGGAGGACCCTCAGTATGTGGGCCTCTGCAGAGGGATTAAGTCAACTTCTGTGTGATGGCAGTCAGCAGGATGTCACAGACATCCCAGTGAGAGGCACCTGGAGCCTCAGCCAGGGATTGGCCAATTGGCAGGGTCCTGCCGTGGACAGAGGGGTCTGGGGACAGGGAAATCCTGTTCTTTCTGCTGGTCCCTCCTTCCTGTTGTCTTTGATGTTAGCTCCGCTTAGGAGTCCCCTTCACCTGGGCTCATTCTCTTGGAATTGAATGATATGAACAAAATTACAGTGATTATTCCTCATGTCCAGGAGGGGCCACAGCCACCAATACTCAGTGAACATCAAGCTTCCCACATGGAGCTCTGCCACACAGGAGGGTGTTTTCTTTATAAAGAGGCCTACAGTAATCTGGATAAAGTCGAAACCTCAGTGCACTGGGCCACCCCTTAACAAAATCAAAGTACCTATTTACAATTGCTTCTACACCTAGAGCAATGTAGATTAAGACTGACACATCTAAAACTGGGGTACATAATTTGATTTACCACACCAGTCAATCCCCACCTCTATTCCCACAAAGACACCAATGTCCAAATGTTTTTATCCACCCTGGATAAGTTCTAGAATTTCATATTAATGGAAGCAAACAACATGTGCTCTGTTAATAAAGGTTTCTTTCATTCAGAATAAGGATGTTGTTTCTATAAGTAAAGTATATTTATTTCTTAGTAACCCTCTAATATATGAATTAGCATAAATTGTTTATCTAATTTCTTATTGATGGGATATTAGTCAATGGTGTAATAATCAGGGTTCTCCATGGAAACAAAACATATATATCAGGATTGTAAGAAAGGGTTAAGTTTAGCTTTCACATAGAGGCAGCATGGAATAGGGAAAATGGTGGCAGGACCAGCTTAAACAAGCCCTGTGGTAAAGAGAGGAGAGAGAAAGAGCCATGATGTAAGCCTAGAATCTGTGCCAGCTCCTTATATGGGAAAGTAACTAGGGTTACTGAAATGTAAAGGGATATGGGATATAATCAGAGGTGGGAACTCCCTGAAATTTAATTTAAACTGAATGAACTCTCTCAGGCTGCACAATTCAAAATCTCAAAGATGGGCTAGTTAGCTCTCTCAGGCTGTAACCTTTGTAGTACCTTGCCAATGGGGAAATGGGTGGGACTTGTGCATTAGGAATAGGAGATTAAAAGATTGCCATGTTCTTCCTCCTGCATGCCAAACCACCACATTTCTGGCTGTGTGCCCTATCTTGCAAGATTGTAAATAGATTCTTTCCTCCTCCAGAATCAAGTGAGAATTTATTCCCTTAGAGGTACTGCTTTATTTCCGACAACTTGGGAGCTCATCCGGGATCCAGAGCTTCAGAGGGGGACACCCAAGTTGGACAAAGGGAAGGTGTGCCCTGCCATTTGAGCAGTCTCAGACTCCACCATTGAGGGCCCATTCCAGCAGCTGAAGGGCCCAAGACCAGATGCTTGGATCTGCCAGTTGTGGATGAGAAAAAGGGGAAAAGGGAAAGCCTGCCTCTGGTTGACCAGACAACTCAACACATGGACCAAGGTAAGGAAAGAGGACAAATATTATATTACCGTGGTGGTTGGGAATTCTCGATAAGTCTGAAGGTGATTGTGTGTGACTGAAACGTGTGACATACTGTGTGAAGCAAGTGCAGAGTTCCGATTTTCTGTTCCCTTCTCCCATAAAGGAAAGGGCCAGAGATGGATGAAGCAAAAGGAACTGAGAGAAAGAAGCCCAGACAAGACTCTGAATGGGGAATAGAGGCAGCTGGCTGACCAGGGAGGAAGAAAAGGGGCACCTATAGTGTCCCTCAGGTACATCCCTCCAGATAATCCATTAGGCAGAATGTTAAAATTTTGGACTGACAGCAATTGGACCAAGGGAAAGGACAAAAAGAAAATGATTAAATACTGTTCTTACATTTGGACCAAAGAAAGCATTTCACTGCTGGATGTATTCTGGCCAAAGTATGGGACAGAGGAGGATTGGCTCTGTGCCAACCATGTAATTTATGTTAATGAGAAGAAACCCTTTTCTAAGGAGGAGTCTGTTTATGCCACATGCTGGCTAAAGAAAACTTCCCTCTACCCTGTGAAAGATAAAAATCCAAACTGAGAAGCTGAGTTGGTAGATTCTAAACCCTGGGACCTCTTACTAAGCCTTCTTCCTCCCTACTATTCCCCTCCTCTCCTGGGGCAGAAATTGTTAGAGTATGAGGACCTAATAAAGTCCACACAGGTTCCAGGGGAACCAGAAGGCCTGTTGGCACCAGCTGCCCCACCAGATATGACCCATCAATTGTTGAGGAAAGAATTAGCACAGTACAAAAAGGATATACAGAATTTTCCATTTCTGAAAACTTTTGAAGGAAAGAGAGTAAGGGAACATAACCCCATTGAATCGCTTTACCCCTTGAGGGAGGTGCCTATGGGGCCAAAAGAAGTTGGGTATGTAGATGCCCCATTAACAAGTGCAGAAGTAAGGAATTTTAAGGAGATGAAACCACTAATAGAGGACCCAATGGGGCTGGCTGAGCAAATAGATCAATTCCTAGGCTCTAGCTCATACATGTGGTCTGAACTTATGCCCATATTAAATATCCTCTTTATGAAAGAGGAGAGAGGAATAGTGAGAGGGGTGGCTATGAAAGAATGGGAAAGAACAACTGCCAGGGCAAGGGGAGATGGCAGCAAAGCAAAAATTTCCAAGTACTGACCCCAATTGGGGTAATAATGATAAGGAGGATAGGGCACAAATGAAGGATCAGAGAGCTCATTATAGAGGGGATAAAATTGGCCATACCCAAAACTGAAAATTTGGATAAGGCTTTTGAGGTGAATCAAGAGAAAGATGAGTCTCCCTCTGCTTATCTGCAAAGATTGAGAGATCAAGTGAGGAAATATTCAGGTATGGACCCTGATGACCCTGTGGCCCAGGGAATGTCAAAGGTCAGCTATGTGAAGGGGTCTTGGCCTGATATTCAGAAAAAGATCCAGAAAACAGATAGATGGATGAATAAGTCATTGGAGGAGTTATTAAGGGAAGCACAGAAAGTATTTGTAAGAAAGGAGGACAAAAAGCAAAAGCAACAGGCAAAAGTCATGATAACCACTGTTGACCACCTGGTCAAGAAAAGATCAGAAGCAGGGAATGGAGGAAGCAGACAGAGGTGAGATAAGGGGGTGGGCCAGCCTGAGTTAAATAAAGGAGCAAGGAGAATGCAGAACTCAGCAGGGTGATATCACTGTGGAAATCTTGGCCATTTCAAAAAAGAGTGCCCAGACTTACAGAAGGAGGGCTGAGTTATACCCCTAATGAATTTCAAGGACTAGGAGAGTCAAAGGCTCCTCATCTCAGAAGCCCACTGGGAGCCTTTAGTAAATTTAAAGGTGGGCCCATATCAAGAGGAAATTACATTCTTGGTAAAAACTGCAGCAGCTTGATCCTCTGTAAATCATCTTCAAAAGGGGGCCAGGCTCTCTGGCAGTTCCCTCACCATCTCAGGGGCAAAGGGAGAGGGATTTAAAGTTTCCATTCTTGAACCTACTAACATTTGTTGGGAAAATAATCAAATTATAGCTCCCTTGTTGCACATACCAAAAGCTGGGAGTAATTTATTAGGAAGAGACCTAATACCCATGGGACAAGATTTAGAGGTGAGGAATGGGCAAACTGAGGTTTTGGCCCTGCTCACTGAAAAAGATGAAAAGGACATTAAGGAGGAGGTATGGGTAAAAGAAGGAAACAGGGGAGGGATGAAAATGCCAATTAAAATCAAGTTAAAGAAGGAAGGGGAGGTCATGTGCCGGAAAAAATTTCCTATTCCCCTTAAAGGAAGACAGGGACTCCAACCCATCATTGAGGGTCTCCTTTGAGATAGACTCTTAGAGACCTGTATGTCCCCTTTTAATACTCACATTCTCCCCATCCAGAAACCAGATGGTAGCTGGAGAAGGTTGCAGGACCTAAGGGCCATTAACCAAATTGTCCAGGTTCAACACCCAGTAGTTCCTAATCCTTACACTCTCCTGAGTAAAATCCCCTACCATCATAAGTGGTTTAGTGTAGCAGACTTAAAGGAATGCCTTCTGGGCCTGTCTCCTTGATCCAGAAAGTAGAGATCTGTTTGCCTTTGAGTGGGAAGATCCCTTCAATGGGCAAAAGCAACAATACAGATGGACGGTCTCACCTCAGGGTTTTATGGAGTCCCCCAATCTCTTTGGGCAAGAGTTAGAAAGGGTACTGGAAAAATTTCCAATCCCACCTGAGATCACCCTTCTGCAATATGTAGATGATCTATTAATATTGGGTAAAGAAAGGCAAGTGGTGGCTCAAGCTATGAAGAATCTACTCAACTTTTTAGGGGATCAAGGAATAAGGGTATCCAAACGTAAACTGCAATTTGTAGCAAGGGAAATTAAGTACCTAGGCCACCTCATAAGTGAAGGAAAAAGAAAAATCCATCCAGAAAGGATCCAGGCCATAGTCAAGTTGCCTCTTCCTCAAACAAAAAGGAACTAAGGAAATTCCTGGGATTTGGTAGGGTACTGTAGATTGCAGATAGATTCTTTTGCATCTGGAACTAAGGGGCTATACCAAAAATTACTAGAGGAAGAACCTGACAATATAGAATGGGAGGAAGTGGAAATGGAGGCTTTAAATGAGCTCTAGTAGGCACTGGTGCAAGCTCCTTTAAGCTCTTCCTTTCCTCAAGAAACCCTTTCACCTGTTTGTACAGTAGGTAAGGGAATGGTCTTAGGGGTCCTAACCCAAATCTGGGGAGGCCAAAGAAGGCCTGTAGGTTACCTTTCAAAGGTTTTAGATCCAGTCTCTAGGGGGTGGCCTGGGTGTGTTCAAGGCATTGCAGCAACAGCCCTTTTAGTAGAAGAAAGCAGGAACTTGACCTTTGGAGGGGTATTAGTAGTCAGTATCCCTCAAGTGAGGACTATTCCATCTCAAAGGGCAGGGAAATGGTCGACTGATTCCTGAATCCTGAAATATGAGGCAATCATAATGGAAAAAGATGATTTGGTCTTGACAACAGATCACAGCCTAAACCCAGCCTCCTTCCTTTGGAAGGGGCCTGAACAAGTACAGACCCCTGAGCATGACTGTCAAGACCTAATCGAATACCAAACCTTAGTCTGACCTGACCTAAGGGATCTTCCCTTGCACTTGGGGGAAAAATTGTTCATAGATGGATCCTCTAAAGTCCTAGAAGGAGAAAGGCACAATGGCTATGCAGTTGTAGACGGGCTAACTTGTGAAGTGAAAGAAGCTAGCCAATTGCCCGATAAGTGGTCAGCTCAAACTTGTGAGTTGTATGCATGCCTTTGGGGGTAGTCCACACCTTTGGAAAGATCTGGGAAGAAAGGGGATTAATCAACAGCAAAGGAAAAGAACTCGTTCATGGAGAATTGGTGAAACAAGTATTAACCAATCCACACTTACCTAGAGAAATATCAGTGGTGCATATAAGTGGACATCAGAAGGGCCCTGCTTTTGAGGCAAAAGGCAATAAGTTAGCTGAAGAGAAGGTTAAGAAGGCCTCTCTCTGTCCTCCTTTAAAACTAATGGTCCTGATACACTGTATCCCTGAAGAGTTTGGGGTCCCTACATTCTCTTCCAAAGAAGCAAAAGAGCTAGAACAGTTAGGAGCAACCTTAAATGATCAGGGGAAATGGTTTCTCCCAGACAGCAGACAAATGTTGAATAAACAAATAATGAGGGAGGTATTAGCAGTCTTACACCAATGGAGTCATTGGGGGGGTACAAGCAATGTGTGATTTAGTTCTTAGACAATTTGGATGTGTAGGCCTTTATACACTTGCTAAACAAATATGTGAACATGCATAATTAGTCCGAAGATTAATAAAAAGGTCTTGAGAAAACAGGTACAAGGGGGAAGAGAGCCAGGCCTCAGACCATTCCAGAGCATTGAAGTTGATTACAATGAAATGCCCCCAATAGGTCATTTAAAGTATATTTTGGTAATTGTAGAACATCTCACCAAATGGATGGAAGCCTACCCTCTATCCTCAGCTGCAGCACTGGGAACTTCTAAAGTTATCCTTGAACAAATCATTCACTGTTATGGGTTAGTGGAAAATATAGATTCTGACAATGGCAGTCACTTTACTGCCCATGTGTTGCAGAATGTCATGAGAAGCCTGGGTGTCACTTGGGACTTCCACACTCCTTGGCATCTGCCATCCTCTGGGAGAGTGGAAAGAATGAATCAAACCATAAAGAAACATCTTTCTAAATTGGTTTCAGAAACAAAGTTATCCTGGATCAAGTGCTTACTTATAGCTCTACTTAGAATCAGGACTGACAGTAGAAAAGAACTGGGAATTTCCCCTTCTGAAATGCTTTTTGGTTTGCCTTTCCCCAGGAGGACTGGAGAACTCCCCTTCCTAGACACGAAGGATCTTTTCCGTAAGAATTATATACTGGTCTTGTCTTCTACTCTATCATCACTCAGGCACTGTGGATTACTGGCTCAGACCCCACCTCTTGAATTTGCTGCCCATTAACATCAGCCCGGCAGCTGGGTTCTGATCCAGTCATGGAGAGAACCCAAACTTCAACCAATCTGGGAGGGACCCTATCAAGTCTTGCTGATGACTGAGTTGAAAGTCTGAATGGCAGAAAGAGGCTGGACTCACTACACATGAGTAAAGGGACCAGTGCCTGAACCAGATGATAAGTATTCAGCAATGCAACCCAAATCCTGAAGAGTGACTCCCACTTCAGATCTCCTAAGGATCACTCTAAAAAGACAATAGTTGAAAGAACATACTAGGAGGGAGGAAGGGCTGGATTAAACCCTGTGTTTGCATTGTGCTCTGTGTGTAGCTTAATCATGAAATTGCTTGTACTAATCATAATGTTTCATATTCAAGGAATAAAATGTTCTGCTAAACTGGTTTTAAGTATAGTCAAAGGCATAGAGTCCCAAATGTACAATTTGACATTTGTCAAGTAATTAGCTGTAGAAATCTAAAACATCAGTGACAACCGAGAGAGGAATATAAGTATTTATGTAAGCAGACTGTTCAAATAGAGAGCAAGACTGTTGGGGGCAAACATTTGACAGTATAACTTATGTTACCTGACCCCTGCCATTCTTGGAAGACTGGTGGACAACACAGTATAAGGGATAGGTCTCATCCAGGTTGGAGGGAAAACAATTAAGGGAAACTTGACTGGAGTCTTAACTCTCCAGTTCAAATTGACCCCAAGGTCATTAGCATACTTAAGGCCAGAGACTTAAAGCAGACCATAAAAATAGAGACAGGTTATGGAAATACAAATTCCTGGGTAGAATGGATCAAATATACCATCCAGAGTCTAAACAGAAGTGACTGCTATGCTTATACAACCAGCCAACCTGCTGCTCAGATTGTGCCCTTTCCCCTGGGGAGGAAAAAGCATGAAAAGGAGTTTAAATGTATAAGACTCCTCTTTCAAAATGCTACTTCTGGTGAAAGTTGTAGTATGTTGTCCTCTCTTTTCCCTCCAGTCCAGAAGGGAAGTGTCAAGGCCATACCAGCTTCTTGCCTTCATTCCAGAAGCCACTCTGCCTGTCTCTCCAGATGGGAAGAAGGGCTCCAGGATCTTGGTACCATGGCTTTGTGTAAACAAGTGTGGAACGTGAGCAAGGATAGTACTGGCAACTTCTCTAGCCTAACTATACCCTGAGCAAACCTCTGGTGGTACTGTGGGAAGGGTGTCCTCCAGCCAACACTACCCGAAAAGTGGGGAGGAACCTGTGCTCTGGTTCAATTGGCTATCTCCTTCACCCTGGCATATGAAAGTAAAGAAAAGGTACCAACCCAAGGCAAAGGAGAAAAGACAAATGTACAAAATTTACCTGGTTCCATCAATGGAAGAATTTATGTAGATAGTATACGGGTTCCCTGGGAAGTTCCTCATGAGTTTAAAGCTAGAAATCAAGTTGCTGCAGGATTTGAATCATTCTCATTCTGGTGGGTCACCATCAATAAAAATGTGGTCATCAGCTAAGATTTATCAACTATACCAGGGATGTCATTAAGGGAATAGCAGAACAGTTAGATGCCACTAGCCAAATGGCATGGGAAAACAGAATGGCCCTAGACATGATGCTAGCTGTAAAAAGGAGGTGTGTGTGCTATAGTTGGGTGAGTTGTTACATGTTCATCCCCAATAATACAGCACCTGATGGAACTATCACCAAAGCTGTACAAGGCTTAACAGCCTTATTTCAGGAACTAGCAAAAAATTCTGGCATTAACAACCCACTCACAGAATTATTGAAAAATTGGTTCAGGAAATGGAAAGGAATTGCAACATCTATTTTAACTTTCCTTACCATTTCAGCCAGAATATTTGCAGCAGTCGGGTGCGACATCATCCTGTGGGCCCAGAGGCTAATTCAGAAACCCACCAAAAACACTCTAATCAAGAATATCAGCAGAACAATCTGCACCTCCCTTAAGAAGAAAGATTCTTATGATGAGGAATGTGAAAAAGCTCTTAGCAAATTTGAGAAACTAAAATATGAAAACTAAAAAGGTTTAAAAAAAAAGAAAGAGGAGGGAATCTATAAGAAAGGGTTAAGTTTTTCACATAAAGGCAGCATGGAATAGGGGAAATGGCAGCAGAATCAGCTTAAACAGGCCTTGTGGTAAAGCGGAGAGCCATGATGTAAGCCTAGAATCTGCACCAGCTCCTTATATGGAAAAATAACCAGGGTTACTGGAATGTAAAGGGATATGGGGTATAATCAGAGGCAGGAACTCCCTGCAGGAAATTTAAACTTAATGAAGTCTCTCAGATAGGGTGTACAACTCAAAATCTCAAAGATGGGCTAGTTAGCTCTCTTGGATAGGCTGTACAAATTAAAATCTCAAAGACAGGCTAGTTAGCTCTCTCAGATAGGCTGTAACCTCTGTAGTACCCAGCCAATGGGGAAAAGGGAGGGACCTGCACATTAAGAATAGGAGATTAAAAGATCACCAAGTCCTTTTCCCATGCACCAGCCCACATTTCTGGCTGTGCACCTTATCTTGCAAGATTGTAAATAAATGTTTTTCTCCTCCAGAACCGAGTGAGCATTTATTCTCTTACAGGTACCACTTTATTTCTGACACTTCCTAAATACCATATATACTACTTATTCCTTATGGGAAGGAGATTATGGATATTTTCAAAAGAATGTAAGCAGCATATTACCTGAATGTGTTAGCTTTATTAAAACTAAGAATATTCATCCTTATACATGTCAATTTTGGAGACAATTCCCTGACCCAAACAATATACAAGAAGAAGTTAAATGTCAATATGAATCACAGTCTTCTCCAGGTGAATTCTGCATTTATTATGCAAAATAGACTGTCTCTGAAATTAAAAGAGATTAGAGACAATTAGCATACTCTAAAAAGTTCCCTGCACCAATATATTAACAGGAAAGGAAAATTGTAGTGCCTAAATATAAGGTAAAATCACTATACCAGAAATGCGTAGCAAAAGCTAAAAAACATCATGTAGCGAGTGTGTAGCTAATTAAATGAACTTTTCATAACTCAAATAGAGTGTAATACTATTAATATTAAAGAATTTCCAACTGAAGATAAGAGATGGGGGTTAGATAATGAAGTCAATATGTCGAATACATAAATTAAGAGTAAACAAAAGGAAGTAAATCCTTGTCCCTTAAAATGAGGATGAAAAAGCCCAACACTCAAAGACATGAGAAAGTAAGCCTTATGACAGCTAATTCAACAGCAACAGTATTAAACTTTCTGACTTAAATGAGTATCTGTTTGATGATGGATTACATATATTAAAAGACCATGTGGTGACTCTCTTGGAAGCCAACATGAAGGACACTCAGCATATAGATGAATTAACTACAGCCATGTTGATACTATCTTATACACAAAATTTCAGAATACCCTCCATAAAAGGGAGAATTGAAGAATATTAAATGAAACATGGATTAATGAAGGTCTTAATATTCCTTATCATGGCATGCTAATATTTAAGTGAATGTCATGCAGCAATATATATGATATAAAGAAAACTTACACATCTCCAATTAAAACTATCTGGGAAATAGGGATTTATTATCAAATAATTCTACCTAAGTGTTCTATACTAACTGGCAAGTATTAAACATTGGACATTTAGTAAAAACAGGAACTCAGCTTACTTTAACAAAGATACATCAACCTTATACACATATTAGTCAATAATGTTCTGAGTTATATTCTTTAGAGCCTAAAAGATGTGAACAAAGAGATTAGCTTATTTGTTAAAAATTAAGCTACATCAAACTTGTGGCAATAAAACTGGAAGTAAATGTCCAATAACTGGAAAAGCAGTTTCATCTCCTTACTTCGAATTTATTCCTTTAAAGAATGGCAGATACATAATTATGTCATATGCTATAGACTGTAATATACCTCCATATCAATCCTCAATTCTCACTATCAATGATACAGTAACTTGTTTTGAAAAAATTAAAGCAGCATTTGCCTAAAGAGCAAACCTGTTTTTGGTAACTTTCATATACCAAAAATACAACTGAGGTTACCACACCTGGTTGGAATCTTAGCTAAGCTGAAGAAGATTGAAGTCAAGGCCACTGATACATGGGCTAGCACTGAAGAGCAGATAGAAGATACAAAATCTGACCTTCTCAGACTGGAATTACATAAAGGGAACACTCTAGAGTGGATCAAGCAATGAGGAGAAGCATTGGAGGATGTCTGGCCTGCTGCTGCCTCAGCCACTAAAACAATTGCCAGCTTTGTGAGTTCTGCTACCAAAGGCATCTTTGGTGGAATAATTGATACATTAACTTATAGTAAGCCCACAGTCATCCTAATAATTATTACCATACTTATAGTATTATTTTCAGGATTCTGAAATGGCTTCCAAATTCTGAGAAACAGACGGAACAGTAAGTGACAATGGAGAGAGACAAGGCAATGCTGCTCTTTTACAGCATCTTCATAAAATCTTACTACAAGGTGTTTGTAGTGAAGAATGTAAGTGGAAACTTCAATCTGCTCTATTAACTCTGTACACTCTCATACTGTTAGGAATGTAATGCATAATTTTGACATTATCTTTTTGTAGCTAAGACTAACAAATTTAGCCTGAAATATATGTGTATAATATATGCAGAAAAGTTCCTGGATAGAAAATATTTGTTTTATGATATCAATCCAAATTCTGAGTGCTTCCTCCAATAAAAACAGAATATAGCAGCCATACTACAATTCAAGAGTTAATGTACACTTTGCCTTGCCATCACCTATTCCTTCTAGTAAGAGCTATAGGAGATACAAGAACAGCCAACCAGGCACAGAGCTTTGCATACAAGCATGACTGGTACGGATATCGAGCATGTATATCCCAGCAACAACTCTGTTTCCACTGATGAGCAAGGTACCATGTCTGCTGAGCATTCTGATCTGCCAGAACACCCATGCAGCCAGGAAGGAGAGCCTGTACCCATCACCATGGAGGTCTTCCAGGATGACAGCCTCAATAACCTTCAACTCACCAGGACTTGGGGATGTGGTTATGATTTTGAGTCCACGTGGAACTCTTGATTTATCTTTGCTGTAAAAACACCACTTGGTGTGGTGGAAAGTTTAAATGTAATCCTAAACAATGTTTTGCTGTATACAATAATTACTGGTTTTGGAACTTCCCCAAAGAGGGGAATGAAGTAATTATATGGCATTCGGACTTTAATCACTGAATTAAATAAACCAGTAACAGAATACTGTAAATATCCTTTAGATTTTAATCCAGGTATAAGAATTCTACAGTCAGAATATATGGATAATACAAGCCTATATTTTGAATAAATGGGCTACTGACCCTAATTGAATATATCCTACCTATGGGTATGGCCAATTTCTGAAAGGGCAAGAATTTCAGAGAGCAATGTTGATTGGCCCTTATGGAATGAACATTGGAGAACAAGGAGAGCCAGATATTAATGAAACTAATGATGGAATGAGTTATATAGAATTTGCAGAGAGAAATCAGTGGGAGAGGGTATCATAGGATCTAAGAAATCTGATGAGAATGCTGATTCCTTCTATCCATGCTGCTCTCATATACCACCTGATGTTTTCTGTCCTGATAGTAAAAAACCAGTTATTACTCATGATGTAGAAGCATATTTAACAGAACTGTTACCTAAAAACACTCAAGTACAATTTCCAAATGACAAGAAGTGGAAAGGCCTTCCTACATTAACTGGGACAGATGATTCATATCCTTCAAGTCCCATATTAGAACTTGAAGGAGAAGCTAAACAGTTAAAAAACCTGTGAATATTTTCAAGAAAGCAGAAAGGCCCTCTCAACCTTCTTACATATAGATAACATGTAATCACCTAGTCCTCTGTGAAAACAGGATGGAGCTGCAGCTGTAATTTAACCATAAATAAGTTATAAATAATGTAGCAAGTTTAAGTACAGTCCTAATCAAATATGTTTATCAGTATGATGAAATGGCTAATCATAGAATGAAATGAAAAACTATATTAATAAATTAGAAACAAGTAACTAATCTCTTTTCCAATTTTTAGTCTTTATGCAAGTAAATTATATTGCTCTTAAAGAAATCATAGCTTAATTAGTAAAAATATTATCAGTAGAGTTTTATAGGCATTCAAGGCTGTCTCTGATAAACTGGATACCCTCCTTTGATCTTGACACTCATGGATCAAGATGCTTCAAATGAGATATTCATGTTCATGAAGCATCATTTAATGTAAAAATAGAATATAACTTAGAGTTACTCTAAATCAAGATGCTATAAATTATCTGTAATTCAAACAAAAAGGAGCTCTCTCTAGTCTCAAACCAGCTGTGTCTGGAGGAGTGGGGGCTCCCTCTCTTGGCAATAGATCAATTAATTTTACATTGCAAACTTGTTTCTTTTAGCTTCAGTGCTCCTTTAGTAAAAATGTGTTAAAGGTGAATTCTTTTCTTAAGTGCTCTTTACTTTAAAACTATTGCCTGTCCCTATAAACTTAATTGAGTGGGAGGTAAATTGAAGCCCAAACCTATGAAATCAGGACCTGATTAGGCTCAGGCCTTTTCTAATGGAGATCATAGGCATGAGGAGTAAAGAAATGAACCCCTGACACTAGACAGAGACACAGATGACTGAGCAGAATTAGAAGCCAGAGTGAGACAGAGGAGGACAGATTGCCACATGACATGGTTCAGGGGCTAAGTTATGTCTGTGAGTCACCACCAGGACTCTACAGACATCAGAGAAGGCAGGGCCTGCCAATACCTTGCTTTTGGACTGCTAGCCTCCCAAACTGCCAACAATAAATTGTTGGTGAAGCCAACCAGTCTGTGGTATTTATTATAGCAGCCTGGCAAACTAACACAGCATTTATTACTCTGTATGGTAGATTTTTATACGAACTCAACTCCTTCAATGGATTAATGAGTTTAGGGACCCTTGTTCAGTGAGGCATTGTCCTCAGAGTATAAGATATAAAGAAGAGCACTGTGCAGTGAATAAAATAGGCAATGAAATACTTGTAAAGAAATGTCTGAAATTTAATCATAAGATGCTTTCTAAAACAGTGATAGACAGGGAATTAGTGATATTTTAGCTGCACTAATATCCCAGTATTAAATTTTTACTTGAGCTTCTTCTCCCACCAGAAATCCCTTCCTTACATGTCAGAAATTCCAAAGTTGTAGACATATATTTTCTAGAGTCTAGTATATTTATTCTGTGGTTTGATGCACATCAGTATCATACTTATGGGAATAACAACATTCAAAGCTAGCTGTGCCTAAAACACAGAAAAAAGTGTGAGATATTACATCCTTACATATTTTTCCTTCTATTTCCAGTTATTCCCCAAACATTGAAACATTGAATCTACAACCTGTGCCTATTCTCCCATCTTTAGCCAATCCTGGTGGGAATATGACTGCATTGAATTCTTCCTTGACTTTAGGCAAATTTATGAACCTCCTGTAACATCAGTTTCCTCATCTATCTAATAAGATTATTAAAAAGATTAAAATATATTTCCTATGTAAACATAGCACAGTGACTGGAATATAAAAAGAATCCAAGGAACATAAGCTAAACCACAAAATAGGACCACTTAGCTGTGGATATACAATAATTATTTATTTTCTTCTATTTATTCTCTAAATCATCCCCTTAAATCTTTTTCCTCCTTTTCATCTGAATCCTATTACTTTTTTCATTTGTTTTATTAGAGAAGTAGATTTACAAAAAAGTTCATACCTAAAGTACAGTTGTTCCCACATACCACCCTATTATTTAAATTATACATTACTGAGTTATAGTTATTACAATTCATGAAATAACCTTTTATAATTATACTAT
The DNA here is from genome assembly GCF_015220235.1 of Choloepus didactylus. Taxonomy (NCBI): domain Eukaryota; kingdom Metazoa; phylum Chordata; class Mammalia; order Pilosa; family Megalonychidae; genus Choloepus; species Choloepus didactylus. The sequence goes on along the minus strand of NC_051330.1, from coordinate 21,187,109 downwards.
TAATATTGTTTATCATTTGCATTAAGGTTCACTGTGTTGTATTGTCCTCTACTTTTACATTTTTTGTTCTAGTAACACATATAAACCTAAACATCCCCCTTTTAACCACATTCAACTATAACATGCATTGCTGTTGATTGTATTCACAATGTTGTGCTATCACAACCACCATCCATTACTAAACCTTTTCATCAACCCAAGTAGAGACTAGATCCAATAAGTCACCTCCTCTCTCTTCCACCCAATCTCTCTCTCTCTCTCTCTCTCTCTCTAGTTTTCTCTCTCTACTTTTAATAAATACACTTGTCTGCTTTACTCTGAAGCTAAATGTTCATAAACTCTGGAAAAATGGCTGGAGTTTGGGAGGAACCTGGGATTTACATCTATAAAAACAAAACTGGTGATCCTTTAGTACTTGGAGCTTCATAAAATTGTTAAATACTATAAATATTCTAGTTTATCTGTTAGATGAAAAAATAAATGAAAATTAAAAATCAATATTCATAATATTTATAATGACATTTAGAAACTACAAAATCAGTACCCTATTTCCCAAAATCTAACTTAAAGATCAAAAATTGTAAAAACAAGAGGGAAAATCACAGTTTATGCCCAAATGGAAATATTTAAAGATTGCATTGAAGATACAATATCAAAACAACTGGATTAAGTGAGAGTTGCAGCACATGTGGAGGAAAAGATAGTAAAATAACAAGAAAAAACAGAGAAAACAATAGCAAGGAAATAATGAGACCATGATATTAGGATATTGTTTAGAAACTTGACACATAATTGATAAATCTACATAAAATAAGATTCTTTAAACAAAACAAAGATGTAGAGCCATTTAATTTCTTTATATAACCAATGAACTCCAATGTACAAGAGAGAAAGAGAAGAAAGAAACATACATAGTACATTGTGAATGATGCATAACCTCAGATTCAGAAAAGATTAAAAAGGTATAGTGAATGTGAGACCAATAAACTAAATGGATGTTAGATCTACAAGAAAACAATTTGTAAGCAAAACCTCTGGTGAGACAACAGGCTAATCTTGCTGCTTCTTTCTGGTTAACTGTTCTTTTTTCTATTTGATTATTGTACAATGAGTAAATTTTGATTGAATAACAAAGATAAAAAAACATTCTAATTGAGTAGAAAACCTTGATATTATCAGAGTTCTGTAAATGCACATCTTTGCAAACCTCATCCAAACATATATGAAGATAGTTATCTCCTCCTTGGAGGGAGTTTATGATATTTGCATGAACTCAAAAAATTTCATGTATTTTGGACTGGCCTATTGGATTTAATAAAACTATACCATTAAATTGTTTGCATATTCAAGACTAAATTAGATTTTCTGTATGTGTGTATGAATGTGTATATATGTGTGTAATATGTATATTTATAAATACTTAAAGTATATACTTGTATATATACATTTATATATGTAAACTATATATTTTTACATATACTAAATTATCCAGATATATTTCTAAATTGATAAATCCCCAGGAAGATGAAACTTATGCCTACATGAAATGATAAAACATAAAGATAAGTATCTTGCTTATACTCCATAGTCATCACTGCATTGTATGATATTTACTTCCATTATAATATCTATGCTAGATGATCAGATAGCATAGGATTCCTATAACAAATCTGCATGTTTGGGGCATGTTCAAGATTACATCCCTAAAATATGGAGTTCAAAGTTTAATTTTATCATGTTGTAGTCAACAAAGGATGTTAGAAAACACTTTAGAACAAAGTTAATTTTTTCTTAATTTTCCAACACAGATTCAAATTCTTTATAAATATTTTGGAATGACTTGATATTATAAATCCAAGTCCTTTCTGCTTAAACAAGAAAGCTGCTTAAAACAGTTTTAACTGCATGTCTAATTAAACTTTTTTCATCTCAGGAATATTTTTAAAGTGGTTTTCCTTCCAACAGTAAGGTTTGCTGATATTTTGAGTACTAATTAAAATACTGGAAAATTGCTGAAATATGTTTTCTCAGATCACTAAATCATAGCAATATCAGTTTTTGCATCCAATGTTTCAAAGGGTCATTTCAGAGTAGAGAGTAGGGAGATCAGGATTAAAGCCTTCAAGAGTTGTGCAGGGCCTAGGCCTTCTCAAGTTGGAGAGTAGAATTGTAAAATGGTCATCAGCATTCCAGAGACTAAGCCAAGGTGTAGGGCCCCATTCCCAGCAAAGAAATGGGAGCAAAGCAGGAAATTATGGATATCATCTGCCATGATCCTCAAGAGATGCCTTTTCAAAATCCTTTTTACATATTAAGCTTGATTTGCATCAGGTTTTTAATTTATCTTTTCTTTTCTTTGATAGAAATCATGCTATTTTTGTTATGAATTTATGAATGTTTCAAAGCAATGTTTCTAATAAGCACTCAAGGATGCTTTTAAAAGTACCCCAAATAAATATTTTTAAACACATAAGAATATATTTTGTGTCATCGTAATATTATTTTCCTCAATAAAATTCAATATTTCACTACAAATGGCCAAGAAACACATGAAAAAATGTTCAGCTTCACTAGCTATTAGAGAGATGCAAATTAAGACCACAATGAGATACCATCTCACACCAATTAGAATGGCTGACTTTAAACAAACAGGAAACTACAAATGATGGAGAGGATGTGGAGAAATTGGAACTCTTATTCGTCATTGGTGGGAATGTATAGTGGTTCAGCCAGTCTGGAATTCAGTTTGGCAGTTCCTTAGAAAACTAGATACAGAGTCACCCTTCGATCCAGCAATTGCACTTCTCAGTATACATCTGGAAGATCTGAAAGCAGTGACATGAACAGATACCTGCACGCCAATGTTCATAGCAGCATTATTCACAATTGCCAAGAGATGGAGACAACCCAAATGTCCTTCAACTGATGAGTGGATAAACAAAATGTGGTATATACACATGATGGAATACTACATGGCAGTAAGAAGGAATGATGTCGTGAAACATATGACAACATGGATGAACCCTGAAGACATAATGCTGAGGAAAATAAGCCAGGCACAAAAAGAGAAATATATGCTACCACCAATGTGAACATTGAAAAATGTAAAATGAATGGTTTATGATGTAGAATGTGGGGGAACTAGCGATAGAGAGCAATTAAGGAAGAGGGAATGATAATCTAATAAGAACAGATAAGCTATCGTGGGTAAATTTAACATTCTGGGAAAGCCCAGGAATGACTATGGTCTGTTAATTTCTGATGGGTATAGTAGGAACAAGTTCACAGAAATGTTGCTATATTAGGTTACTTTCTTGGGGTACAGTAGGAACATGTTGAAAGTAAAGTAGTTACTTTAGATTAGTTGTCTTTTTCTTACTCCCTTGTTATGGTCTGTTTGAAATGTTCTTTTATTGTACATTTTTTAAAACTTTTTTTTTCTATACCATTGATTTAAAAAAAGAGGTAATTAAAAAAAAAAAAAACAAGGATAAACAATATGCAGATCCCCCTTCAGGAGCTGGTGGAGAAAGCGGGTGTATTGGCCTGCCCACCTCAATGGTTGCTAATGTGCTCACAGACATAGGGAACTGGTGGTTTGATGGGTTGAGCTCTCTACCACAGGACTTGCCCCTGGGAAGACTGTTGCTGCAAAAGAGAGGCTAGGCCTCCCTATAATTGTGCCTAAGAGCCTCCTCCTGAATGCCTCTTTGTTGCTCAGATGTGGCCCTCTCTCTCTAGCTAAGCCAACTTGGCAGGTGAAATCACTGCCCTCCCCTTACATGGGATCAGACACCCAGGGGAGTGAATCTCCCTGTCAATGTGGAATATGACTCCTAGGAAGCAATGTAGACCCAGCATCATTGGATGGAGAACATCTACTTGACCAAAAGGGGGAAGTGAAAGCAAATGAAATAAGCTTCAGTGCCAGATTCCAAAAGGAGCTGAGAGGTCACTCCGGTGGGCACTCTTATGCACAATATAGACAACCCTTTTTAGGTTCTAATGAATTGAGGTAGCTGGTGGTAGATTCCTGAAACTATCAAACAAAACCCATAATCCATGAATCTTGAAGATGACTGTATAAAAATGTAGCTTATGAGGGGTGACAATGTGATTGGGAAAGCCATATGGACCACACTCCCCTTTGTCTAGTTTATGGATGGATGAGTAGAGAAATGGGGGAACAAAACAAACTAAGGCACCCAGTGTTTTTTTTTTTACTGTAATTGCCCTTTTTCACTTTAATTATTATTCTTGTTATTTTTTCATGTGTGGTAATGAAGGTGTCAGGGATTGATTTGGGGGATAAATGCACAACTATGTAATGGTACTGTGAACAACTGAATGTATGATTTGTTTTGTATGACTGCATGGTACATGAATATATCTCAATAAAATGAATTTTTAAAAAAATTCAATATTTCACAACTAAAGTATAAGTAAGAGGATGTTTCCTGGTTAAAACATTTAAAAACTTCAAAATTTTGAGAATCAGTTTTCAAATAAGGATATCAAAACCTTTTAAAATGCATATCTTTCTTTGTAGGCCTGCTTATCATTCAGAGTATGCTGATTAATGACCTCTAAAAAATTATTTTGGGTTTAGAATGAAGGTACCCTCCTGGAAAGAGGATTTCAATTGTTTCTGCCTTCAGGAAGGTACCAGCCCCTCTTTGAAGGGCTTTTAGTCTGATTAACTCTGGTTAATCCAGTGTAATCTCCCTTTTGAGTAAAGCAAAATTACTGATCTGGGACCTTAATTCCGTCTGCAAAATTACTCCACCTCTGCCAAATTTTATGGGCTACAAGTCACAGGTCCCACCCACATGCTAGGGTAGGGAATAAAAAGTCATGAAAAACATCAGAAGGCAATCATTTCAGCCTCCTGCTGTCTGTCCACCATACTAGCTCACTAGCCTCCTTATATCCACAGTGCAAATCCACACAGAACACATATGCCTTTGTTCTCAATAATAGCCTATTTTTCTTGTTCCCCCTTCTGCTATTCTCACAACCAAAGCAGTTTTCACTCTAGTCTGCTGGTGTTGATGCAAGGGGAGATGGGCTTACTAAATGACTACTGAATCTTTACAGAGATATTTCTTTTTTAGTTTCTAGTGTATTAGAATAGCCAGAAGAAAATAGCTGAAACTGTGGCACTGTTACCCATACTATACTTTGAAATGTGCTCTATAACTACCTGTTAAACCACATTTTGAAATTTATCAATTTTCTTGTATATATATTTCATGACAAAAAGTGTTTTAAAAATTATTTGAGGAAGGCATACAAGGCATCCACCATATAACCTGCACCACTCCAGCATCACCTGGGCCAGCATCCCTTAGTCAACCCCACACTTATTTATGTCACAAATCATCAGATAAGTGGGTAAATACAGACCATCAACAGCATCACACCAGCACAGGTCAAGTTTGCTGCCAAGTGAAGACAGGGCCTTGGGACCTGGGATGAGCTACTTAGACACACTGTAGACCCTTTGGCCTGCACTCAGGGCAGCCCTGCTCCCCTCTGCCCTCCCCCATCCAGCCCAGGCCTACCTCTAGGAGCCTGCAAGCAGCCTGGGGCTGCTCCTGCCAGGCCAGCATGCATGTGCACACTGGCAAAATGTCCACACTGTCCACCAGATGCAGGCAGGTTCAGCTCTCCAGCAGAGCCTCCACCAAGGGCTCCACCTTGACAAGGTCATCCTGCAGGTCCCAGCACAACCTTCCTACAAGTGCCACCAGCCCCAGGGCTGGTAAGCAGGCATCTCTGCTCTCTCACAGCAGTGCCAGGTAGCTCTGCAACACATCTCAGGCCAGGGTCCCATGCTGCCAACATGGGGAACAGTCTCAGCATCACCAGCCAGATCACCACACCATGCACATGGCACAAGCCACACCCTCCCCATCCTCAGACCATTTCCACATGTTGCCTCAGAGTCACAGGAGTCCCTCTGAGAAAAGGTAGGGGTGAGGGGTGCCAGATGCCCTGGAGAATTTCCTCCCAATCCTATCAAGAATGCAGTCCTCTAGGAACGCTATCTGAGCACCACACAGGTGAATGGGGCCACCTTCCACACCTCACCTCTGTCTCTGAACCTCTCCTTTGCCCTTTGCCCATGCTGACCCTGGTGCCCTAACCACACAGCTTCACCTGGACACTCTTTGCACTTCATGTCCTCCACCGTCATCCTACAGTTTGCAATTGGGTTTCTCTCTGACTCCTTCTCTGGGATCTCAGCTTGATAGGGCCTGCTGCCTGCCTCACCAGGATTTCCTGGCATCTGCCACAGAGTCACACACCTTCCCATGTACTTAGGAAGCACACTGGCTAGGGTTGGCAGATGCCATTTCCATTTCAGCAAAGGAACAATGAAAGCTGCAAGACTACTGTCATCATCTGCATATAAGCATTTTGACTTTGGAAAAAGAAACAACAAAATTTTACTTGACAAATACTGGAAAACATGAAGAAGTAAAAGCTGCCCTGGTCCAGCCAATGAAATAGATAGGCCAAGAAAGGAAAGCCCCAGTTAGCAGTGCTGCTTGTGGATCCTGGCAGGGACAGGTCCTGCATGGGAGCTTTAATCCAGTTTCCTTCACAGAAGCATGTGAGGTGACTCCTAGAGCTTCCCCATTTGGCAGGTGAGGACATCCATCTCAGAGTCATAGAAACATCCAAAGGTTGCAAGGTGGTAACCACAGCAGACTGGCCTCCATGCCTGAGCAAAGAACTCATCTAAACCCAAAAGTCTACTCTGCCACCTGGGGAGTCATGTGTTCTCCCCCATGGACCCTCTACTTGGCTCCTTCATATCTAAGTCCTGGTTGGTTGGATTCTCAGGATTTCTGAATTTTTCCTCCATTTATACAAATCTAACTATGTGCACATACACCCATTTTAATCTCAGAGACAGACAGGCCATTGCCTGTGCCACCCTCAGTCTGCCTGACAATGGCACACAAGTCTTTGTCCATAAACACAGACCCACCATGTGTTCCATCAATGGAAGATTAGAAGTGGTTGAAGTGAGTCCCCTACACTGAATACAGGTGACATCCTGATGCCTGCCTTTTCAAACACAACACTTCTGTTTATAACTGAATTGTTTCCACAGAAGGCCTGCAGAACTGAAATTAAAGTGGAGAATTAACAAAATTAATATGGAGATCAACAGTTTTCATTGATAATGCCAAACTGCATTCCAAAAGGCAGCAAGAACCTACATGTCCAAAGAGGGCAGGTGGCAGGCCCTGTCTGTCCTGCTGTCATGGGTGGTCTGTTCTTTCTTGTTCTCTCCAAACTGGCTGTCTCTGCACACTGCCCTTGGAATTCCCAGGCTGGTTCTTTCTAGGCCCTGCTGCTGCTACCCCTTCCCTCTCCACATCATCCCCACAAGGGAGACTCACTAGTCTCCAGATCCCATTCTTCCCAGACTTTACTGGCCCAACAGTTCCCAGACCCTGACTCAGGGTTTTTAGCAGCCACCCTTGGGCAGCCATGCAGATCCACACATTGTAACTGAGAAGTTAAGATTTAAGGACTGATGACGATTACTGAATCATTACATAGATATTCCTTTTTACTTTCTGATATTCTAGAGTAGACAGAAGTAAATACCTGAAACCTGAATTGTAATCCAGCTGCCTTGATCTCTGATAATGAATGTATAGCCTTTATCTTGTGCCCTTATGATTGTAAAAACCTTGTGACTAACTTTCACTTGCACCCATTTATTTTTTTTAACTCCAAAGTCTTATGACCACAAAAGACAACCCCTATGTTTATTAATGAAGGGTCTTCGGTCAGCAAGAACTAACCCACCACAAGTTCAAAATTATCTTGGTAATGGAAGCTGGATCTAACCAAAATGTGCCTGCCTGACATGCACAGTAGCTTAGACTAATCTACAAGTCACCTATACCTCATTATAATACTAAAAATGACACATCATCATATTAAGGGTGCCATTTTCTTACATATGTTCTGTGACTAAGCATGTAATCAATTCTGTACAAGCTTAATAATTAGATCACCTCTAATTACATAATCTGGGGGCCACTGTACTCATTATCCTAAAACCTGCCCATCTTTTCAAGCTTTAAAACTATCAGAATTACTGCAGTTTGGGTAGACAGATTTTGGACCGACAGGCCATCTGTTCTGCTTCCTGCCTAGCAATAAAATTCTTCCTCTCTGTGAAACCCCAGTGTCTCAGGAATTGGTCATTTGAGTGCATAGGGTAAAAGAATCCATTGCCTTGGTCTGGTAACAGCATCCCAGTGACTGCAGAAGCCTCTGGACTCCAGATAAGGGGCGGAAGACCCCAGGTCCCCCTCCTTAAAGGAGCAAAATTTCCAGGGCCTCCCACTGCAGGGAGGGCTCCTCAGAAACCTGTTTCCTTCAGCACAGACTCCTCCCCACCGAACACTTGGGAGCCGCTAGAGGGAGGGATGAGGAGACAAAGACGGAGGCCAGGCCTACACTGCACGTGGGCAGTTTGACCAAGAACCTGGAATTTAAGATCAGAAATGGATTAATCTGGGCCTGCCCTAGTTTTGACTTGGGTATTTATGGGGGGAGGGGGATAGAGTAGAGAAAACTTGCTGGGAGCCTTCGCAGAGAGGACCCCCACCCGCCCGGCACCCCAATACCTGTCGGGGCTCGCCCGCGGCTCAGCAGGCCCGTGCACTCCCTGCTGCACCCGGCTGGGGCGCTCCCACCGCTGGGTGCTACGTCGGACACACACACACACACACACACACACCTCTGCTCGTACGTCGGACACACACACACACACACACACACACACACACACCTCTGCTCGTGTCCATACTCACCCGGGTCTCACACACACACACACACACACACACACACACACACCTCTGCTCGTGTCCATACTCACCCGGGTCACACACACACACACACACACACACACACACACACACACACCTCTGCACGTGTCCATACTCACCCGGGTCACACACACACACACACACACACACACACACACACCTCTGCTCGTGTCCATACTCACCCGGGTCACACACACACACACACACACACACACACACACACACACACACACCTTTGCTCGTGTCCATACTCACCCCGGTCTCCCGGGCTTCGTTACTCCCCGCCGCCATTTCCGCAGCCTAGGTGCCTTTACCTGCGCCGTCGGTGGAGGCCTGGGCGCCAAAGTGGTGCCCTAGCGGGGTCGCGGGGTCGCAGGCACTAACATGTGGGCCGCGCCTGCGCTCCACTCCCGCACCAGAGGGCCGGCCCCGCCCCTCGGCTCGGGTCCCAGGGCTTCCGGTGCTGGGAGGGGCGGGGGCGCGAGGGGTGGGCTTGGTAGTTTGCCGAGTTGGCGGAGTTGGGTTTTGGTCTGGAAAGGGTCGGCCGCTTCCCACCGGAGCCCCTGGATACGGCGCCGTCTCTGCGTCCCCACCCTGTGAACCCCTGAGTCCTCCGAGGTCGTGATCCTGCGGGTGGAAGCTGCGTCCTTAGCGCCCTGAGTCGAACGGAAGTGCCGGCAGGCTAAGGAGGGCGGGAGCGCCGGAACCCCGATCCCAGCAGTCGGTGCGTGGAGGAAGTGATGAGCCTCGGACAACCCCCACTCCCTTGGCTCCAAGTTACTCTGAGAGCCGAGGCTGGCTCTGGAGACGCTGGTTGCAGAGGGGTCTGGGGTAGATAATCATCTGACCTTAACCCCTGGCACGTACTGCTCTCTACCACCGCCCCCACCTCTGGCTTCCAGGACCTGGATGGGACGGGGGGCGGGGGACACCTCGTAAACCCAGACCCCAAGGATGGGGCGGGACGGGTCTGAGCAGATGCCCTGCTGGGGATGCTTGTTCTTCCACCCCAGTGATCCCTGATCAAGGAGTTGGAGGGCGCCAGGTAGCAGCGACTTCCTGATCCGGGGAACTGCAGGGTGGGCCTTAGAGCTTTTGAACTTTGCCCTGACCCCCTGCAAGCCCGACCTCACCGTGACCCTGGGCCTGCAGGCAAAGCTGCACAGTGGAGAAGAAAGGAGTGAGGCTTGAGGATCCTGAGGGTGCATTGGCGGTTTTCCATTACCAGGGTTAAATAATGGTTGGGTAATTGCCAAACTGCTCAAATCCTGGCTTGAGACATCTAGTGAATATCTGAATGGTGAGCCTTGTAGTGAATTCCACCCTCTTTTGTGGATCTTGCAGTTTTGGGTTGCAAATCAAAGGCTGGTTATTAGCCATAGGAAGCAGGGAAGAGGTTCTCAGGTTGAGAGATGGAGATTTTGCATTGGCTTCTAAAGTGTGAAAGAAAGACTTCTGACTTCATGGTTTAGTTTATTCCAAAGAATTAGGTAGGAAAATAAAAATTTCAGCATTAGTTCAAGGAACATCTGGAAGCACTCCATGGGGCCCAGCCCACGGAAGATTTGCCAAGTAAACCAGGACTGTGGGAGGGGTGGGTTGAATGCACAGTCACAGGCCTGAAGGATGTCCCTGATACATTGTACAGGAGAAAGGCATACTGCAATACATTTTCCAAGATAGGAGCCATCTTGGAGTGCTAGAGGTAAAGCGATAGTTGCCACATTACTCAACCCTGGTTGCTCCTGGAGTGATAGATAAAATAATAAGGCATATTAATTTTCTTCTTTGTGTTTATCCATAGTTTCTAACTTTTATTAATTGATAATCTCAAGGTTTTCTATTTTTAAAGAGTGGAAAGACAAAACAGAGGTGTTAATAGGGTGGGGTTAGTGTGATGGTGACCAAATCTACTGAGGCTGGAGTGATTGGGATGAGGGGGGAACTAAATGGAAATTAGAGAATTTAAGTCTGCATTTGAGCATCTATTTGCTGCAGCAAATTTCCCATTTACAGTGAACCATTTCTGGGAATTCACTCATGGGCCCCTTAGGACACACTGGATGCGCAGTGAATATATTCCTGATCACCCATAAAACACTAATAAATTATAACATGCAACATAACCTGTCAAAAATTTCAAGTAAAATATGGTGTGCTATTAAATTAAAACAAAGTAATTAAACAAATTCTGATTCTAAATTTTCATTGTTTTAAAATCTGTCACTTTTTTGTGTTGCTGTGCACTTGGTAAATCCCAGGTAAGATGTTTCATTTTACAAACAGTGCCTCGGTTGTCCCTTTGAGCTGGGCTTGCTGTTGTATTTTTACTATAAGGGAACAGGTCCAGTGAATTCTAAAACACTTCCAAAAGCTCCCTGCCATTAAGTGGCAACTCAGATTTTGAACCCATAACTGTCAGACTCTAAAGCTTACACTCAACCTTAGCACTTCACTGTTTAAATATTATTTTTTATTGTAGAATATAACATATTTACATAGTAGTTATTACTTTCCAAGTGCAATTTAACAAGTAGTTAGAAAGCAAATTTCAAATATGGGTTACAGTTCCATGGTTTCAGTTATTTACTTATTGTGAACTATAACATATATGCGAAAAGGTGATAACTTTCAAAATGCAAATTAACAAGTAGTTATATAGGAAATTTCCAGAAATGTTATGGGTTACAGTAACATAGTGTCAATTATTTCCTTATTGTGAAATATTACATATATACAAAGAAGTGATAACTTTCAAATTATAATGTAAAAAGTAGCTATATAGCAAATTTCAAAAATGTTATGGTTTATAATTACACCATTTCAGTTCTTTCCTTCTAGCTAATCCAATATCCTAGCAACTAAGAAAAAGAAAATTATATAGAGAGTCAATATTCATGGTCCTTTGTTAAATTCCATCTTGTCTGTTGCTACCTCTTCCTCTAGTTTAATCACTTTCCCAATCTTTAGGGATGTCTAAGCAGTGACCAGACTAACTTGTTCATGTTGAAAAGGGGCATCAACATTATGGGAAAAAGGGACAAAACTGGTTGATGTTCTTGAAGAGACTTGCCTCTGGGTTTTGGGACTTAGCTGGAATAGGAACTCTCTGGGTGATTTAAGTTTCTGAAGAATAAATTTAGTGAATGAAACTTTTATAGTCTTGGGTAGGAACCCAGGTATTCTATAAGGTTTGTGGGACTACTGTTGACTTGCACTTATCATACTGTGGACATTTAGGATATTGAGCTGAAGCTTGCATAGGAGTAACCTCCAGAACAGCCTTTTGACTATATTTGAAATCTCTTAGCCACCAAAACCTTATTTTATTGTCTTTCTTTTGCCCCTTTTGGTCAGAAAGACTTTCTCAAGCCCTTGATGCCAGGGTCAGGCTCATTTCTGGATTCTGGGTCCTGCATCATCAGGGAGACTCTTCCACTTGGGGAGGGGGGTCCTGTCCCATGTCAGGGGCAGGGTGAGGGATTTATTTGCAGAGTTGGGCTTAGAGAGAGAAAGTCTGAATTTGAGCAAAACAACAAAAGACGTCCTCTGGAGGTGACTCATAGGCATAATTTTATGTGGGCTTAACCTCCCCTTTACAACCATAAGTTTCACAACAGCAAGCCTAAAACTTGAGGGCTTGACTATATTGTAAAGTAGGGGATTCCTCATTTTACATGGCATATGTTCTGAGCACAATAATTAATCAGTATCTCACATTATCCTCCCTTAGTTGTACAATCCTCATCACTCACCATTTTAAACAATTCTCATGACTCAAAACATCTCATAGCTCTTTTTAGCCCTTAATATTTTGCCACTAGTATTTGTGTGGTACTAGTAAGGTATTCCTATCAATTAGAGTTCCTAATATGCAATAGGTAGATTTTTCCCATATACCACTCTGTTGTCAACTCTCTGTACCTGTGTCATACCTTAGAAGTATATCATGCAAGCATCTATCTATGTTTATAGTTCTGATCTGTGGGATAAATGCCTTCAAAGAATCTCTTTCAATCCTGTTTGCCTTCAATGCAGCTCTGATACTTATAGTCCCATTAACAATGATCACCCCTATCCATTCCCATACTTTTAAATTCACCCTCACTAACATATCTGAACATATTAGGTTATTATTCCCCCTTTATTAATATTTGTTCATGTCGCTGTTTTCAGACCCTCTGGGAATATACCAAGAAGTGGAATTGCTGGATCATAGGGTAATTCAATATCTAGTTTTCTGAGAAACCACCAAATTGTCTTCACAACAGCTATACCATTATACAGTCCAACCAGCAATGAAAAAGAGTTCCAATTTCTCCACAACCTCTCCAGTACTTGTTTCCTATTTGTTTAATGGCAACCATTCTTATTGGTGTGAGATGGTATCTCACTGTGGTTTTGATTTGCATTTCCCTAATAGCTAGTGAAGATGAAATTTTTTTCATGATTTTTTAGCCATTTGTATTTCCTCTTTGGAAAAATATCATTTCATATTTTTTGCCCATTTTAAAATTGCACTGTCTACTATTGTTGAGTTGTAGGATTTCTTTTTATATGCAGGATATCAGTCTTTTATCAGATATATGTTTTTCAAATATTTTCTCCCAGTGAGTTGGTTGCCTCTTCACCCTTTTGACAAAGACTTTTGAGACACAGATGCTTTCAATTTTGAGGAATTCCCATTTATCTGCTTTTTTTTTTCTTATGTTACTTGTGCTTTGGGTGTAAGGTGTAAGAAAGCAACCTCCTATTACCATGCCTTGAAAATGTTTCCTTATATTATCTTTTAAGAGTTTGTTGTGCAAGGTAAATCATGGGAGGAGGGAAGAGACACAAACTGATATAGTATAACTTTACAGAAGAAAATTTATTGAATTATGAGACTACAAGCATTTTTTATTTTTTTTTTTTTTATATCGGAAACTACCTCCTCCCTGAGACTCCCTGGGATACTGTTATCTACAAGAGAATCTATAATCCTCCTCTCCTCCCTGTTGATTACAATCACTCCCTCCCTACTTGCATGACCCTGCTCTGTGCCTTATGCTCTCATACCCATTGGAATATCAAGCCCTTATAACCAGCTTATTCAGCCCCTCAAAGTGTGGACTATTTCCACCTTTTGCTCTGAACCCACTGCCATTCAGAGCAGCTCCTCAATCCATTCAGAGAAGCTCCTGATTTCAGGGCAATGTGACTAGACTTCCCCACCCTGTAGGTAAGCCCCATAATAAAAGCTCATGTCTCAGAATGTGTCCCGTGCTTTCTTTTTTTTTTTTTTTTTTAATCATCATTTTATTGAGATATATTCACATACCACGCAGTCATACAAAACAAATTATACTTTCGATTGTTTACAGTACCATTACATAGTTGTACATTCATCACCTAAATCAATCCCTGACACCTTCATTAGCACACACATAAAAATAACAAGAATAATAATTAGAGTGAAAAAGAGCAATTGAAGTAAAAAAGAACACTGGGTACCTTTGTCTGTTTGTTTGCTTCCCCTACTTTTCTACACATCCATCCATAAACTAGACAAAGTGGAGTTTGGTCCTTATGGCATTCCCAATCCCACTGTCACCCCTCATAAGCTACATTTTTATACAACTGTCTTCGAGATTCATGGGTTCTGGGTTGTAGTTTAATAGTTTCAGGTATCCACCACCAGCTACCCCAATTCTTTAGAACCTAAAAAAGGTTGTCTAAAGTGTGCGTAAGAGTGCCCACCAGAGTGATCTGTTGGCTCGTTTTGGAATCTCTCTGCCACTGAAGCTTATTTCATTTCCTTTCACATCCCCCTTTTGGTCAAGAAGATGTTCTCCATCCCACGATGCCGGGTCTACATTCCTCCCCGGGAGTCATATTCCACGTTGCCAGGGAGATTCACTTCCCTGGGTGAGACTACAAGCATTTATCATTAATGAGGCAATAGTTGAAAGTAAAGCAGTCTGTCCAGCAACGGAAAAGAAAAGAAAAAATTCACCAAACTGATTGTTGAAAGTAAAGCAGTCTGTCCAGCAGACAAACGAAAAAAAAAAAGAAAAACTCACCAAACCAGGGAAAGCCCCCACATCCAATACTACTGGCTGAGGAGGTCCCAATCTTCAGCCGATCAGAGTCCTAGTTGGCACATGGTCCAAGGCAGAGCATCCCCTCCTGGGTGAGACATCCATTTCTTCCTGGGACTCAGAACAGTATTCATGGCAATTTGTCCAGAAGTAGAAGTACATTGCTGCACATCTCAGGAAAGGGCTAATTTATTAGGATGATTACAAAGACTTCCTTATCTTAATTTCATCAGCATGTCTGCAGTGGGGGAGCCTAACATTGGTGGAGGTACAGGTGATCTATTAACTATTATCAAAACTCCTGGGTAAACTCTGTTAGGCTTCAGTGACTTCCTTTGTTATATGTATCTTTTGTCCTCCCTTGTAGATAGAACAGCACCTGCTAATGTGCAGGACAGTTATCTGCTTCATGTTGGTTTGATCACACATTACATTTTTTTTACAATTTTTAACACAGAGTTTTATTGTGCTGTCACTTGTATTGAAGTCTTTGATCCACTTCCAGTTAATTTTTGTATAGGGTGTGAGGTAGGGGTCTTCTTTCATTCTTTTGGATATGGATTTCCAGTTCTTCCAGCACCATTTGTTGACTATTCTGTCCCAGCTCAAATATACTCCACTCCCTGCCTGCCATGTGCCTAGAAGTGCAGCTCTGATACTTATAATCCCAATAATAAACAATCATCACCCCTATCCATTCCCATACCTTTAAATTCACCCTCACTGTCTTCCGTAGTAGCTGTACCATTATACATTCCCACCAACAATTAATGAGTTCCAATTTCTCAACATCCTCTCCAGCATTTGTTATTTCCTATTTGTTTAATGGCAGCTATTCTTATTGGTGTGAGATGGTATTTCATTTTGGTTTTGATTTGCATTTCACTAATAGTTAGCAAAGGTGAACATTTTTTCCATGTGTTTTTTAGCCATTTGTATTTCCTCTTTAGAAAAATGCCTTTTCATATCTTTTGCCCATTTAAAATTGGGCTGTTTGATCTCTTGTTGTTAAGTTGTAAGAAGTCTCTTTTCTTGCCCCCATTTTTCTACTCATCCATCCGCACACTGGACAAAGGGGATTGTGGTCCATATGGCTTCCCCAATCGCATTGTCACTCCACATAAGCTACATTTTTGTACAATTGTTTTCAAGACTGAAGGGTTCTGTGTTGCAGTTTGACAGTTCCAGGCAATTACTGCTAGCTATTCCAATTCATTAGAACCTAAAAAGGGTTGTCTAGATTGTGCATTAAGAGTGCCCAAGAGAGTGACCTCTCAACTCCTCTTGGAATCTCTCTGCCACTGAAGCTTATTTCATTTCCTTTCTCATCCCCCTTTTGGTCAGGAAGATTTTTCCATCCCATAATGCCAGGTCTAGATTCCTCCCTGAGTCATATTCCATGTTGCCAGGGAGATTCACTCCCTTGGGTGTCAGATCGCATGTAGTGGGTAGGGCAGTGATTTCACCTGCCAAGTTGGCTTAGCTAGAGAGAGAGGGCCACATCTGAGCAACAAATAGGCATTCAGGAAGAGACACTTAGGCACAATTATAGTCAGGCCTTGCCTCTCCTTTGCAGCAACAGTCTTGCCAAGGGCAACTCACATGGTAGAGGGCTCAGCCCATCAAACTGTCAGTCCCCTATGTCTGTGAGTACATCAGGCCATTGAGGTGGGGAAACCCAATACCCTTGCATTCTCCACCAACTCCTCAGGGGGGCTCTGCATATTTTTTCATTGTTTTTTTCTAATTAACTCTTTTTTTAAATCAACTATTAAGTATATAAAAAATAAAAAAACATACAATAAAAAAACATTTCAAACAAACCATAACAAGGAAGTAAGAAAAAAGACAACTAACCTAAGGTAACTACTTTACTTCCAACATGTTCATACTCTACCCCAAGAAACAACCTAATATAGCAACATTTCTGTGAACTTGTTCCTACCATACCCATCAGAAATTAACAAACCATAGTCATTCCTGGACATTCCCAGAATGTTAAATTTACACATGATAGCTTATCTGTTCTTATTGGGTTTTCGTTCCCCCTTCATTAGTTGCTTTCTTTCAGTAGTTCCCCTACATTCTACATTATTAACCATTTATTTTACGTTTTTTCAATGTTCACATAAGAGGTAGCATATAATATTTCTCTTTTTGTACCTGGCATATTTTGCTCAGCATTATATCTTCATGGTTCATCCATGCTGTCATATGTTTCACAACATTTTTCTTTCTTAGTGTCATGTAGTATTCCATAGTGTGTTTATACCACATTTTATTCATCCACTCATCTGCCGAAGGACATTTGGGTTGTTTCCAACTCTTGGCAATTGTGACTAATGCTACTATGAACATTGTTGTGCAGATATCTGTGTCACTGCTTTCAGATCTTCTAGGTATATACTGAGAAGTGCAATTGCTGGATCAAAGGGTAAATCTATATCTAGTTTTCTAAGGAACTGCCAGACTGACTTCCATGGTGGGTGAACCATTATACAGTCCCAACAGTGAATACGAGTTAACAACTTCTCCACATCCTTTTCAACATTTGTAGTTTCCCATTTGTTTAATGACAGCCATTCTAATTGGTGTGAGATAGTATCTCATTGTGGTCTCAATTTGCATCCAATGGCTAGTGAAGCTGAACATTTTTTCATGTGTTTCTTGGCCATTTTATTGCCTCTTCAAAGAACTGTCTCTTCATATTTTTCACTCATTTTATAATTGGGCTGTCTGTACTATTCTTATTGAGTTGTAGGATTTCTTTATATATGCAAGATGTCAGTCTTTTGTCAGATACATGGTTTCCAAAAAATTATTCCCATTGAGTTGGCTGCCTCTTTACTTTTTTTGACAAATTCCTTTGAGGTACAGAAATTTCTAAGCTTGAGGAGTTCCCATTTATCAATTTTTTCTTTTGTTGTTTGTACTTTGGGTGTAAGGTCTAGGAAGTGGCCACCTAATACAAGGTCTACAAGATGTTTCCCTACATTATCTCGTAGGAGTTTTGTGGTACTGTCTTTTATATTGAGGTCTTTGATTCACTTTGAGTTCAATTTTGTTTAGGGTGTGAGGTAGGGGCCCTCTTTCATTCTTTTGGATATGGATATCCAACTCTCCCAGTCCCATTTGTTGAAAAGACTTATGTCCCAGTTCAGTGTCTTTGGGGGCCTTATCAAAGATCAGTCAGCTGTTGATCTTGTGGTCTATCTCCAAATTCTCAATTCAATTCAATTGATCAATATGTCTATCTTTCTGCCAGCATCATGCTGTTTTGAGTATTGTGGCTTTATCATAAGTTTGAATGTCAGGGAGTGTAAGTCCTCCCAAAACATTTTGCTTTTGTAGAGTGTTTTTAACAATTTGAGGCATCTTTCCTTTCCAAATAAATTTGATAATCCAATTTCAAAGTCTGCAAAGTAGGTTGTTGGAATTTTGATTGGGATTGCATTGAATCTATAAATGAGTTTGGGTAGAATTGAGATCTTGATGACATTTAGCCTTCCTATCCATGAACATGTAATATTTTTCCATCTTTTAAGCTCCCTTTCTATTTCTTTTAGTACAGTTATGTAGTTTTCTTTATATAGGTCATTCATGTCTTTGGTTAAGCTTATTCCTAGGTACTTGATTTGCTTAGTTGTTATTGAAAATGGTATCTTTTCCTTGAGTGTCTCTTCATTTTGTTTATTTCTAGCATACAGAAACATTACTGACTTATGTGCACTCATCTTGTACCCTGCTACTTTGCTAAATTTGTTTATTAATGCTAGTAGCTGTATCATTGATTTCTCAGGATTTTCCAGATATAAGATCATATCATCTGCAAATAAGGGCAGTTTTACTTCTGCCTTTCCAATTTAGATGACTTTTATTTCTCTGTCTTTCCAGATTATCCTGGCTAGAACTTCTAGCACAATGTTAAATAACAGTGGTGACAGCGGGCATCCTTGTCTTATTCCTGATTTTAGAGTGAAGGCCTTCAGTCTCTCACCATTGAGTATTATGCCAGCTGTGGGTTTTTCATATATGGTCTTTATCATATTGAGGAAGTTTCCTTTAATTCCTACCTTTTGAAGTGTTTTTATCAAAAAAGGATGTTGGATTTTGTTGAATGCTTTTTCAGCAACTATTGAGATGATCAGATGATTTTTCTGTTTTGATTTGTTAATGTGTTGTAATACATTGATTTTCTTGTGTTGAAGCATCCTTGCATGCCTGGAATGAACCCTACTTTGTCATGGTATATGATTTTTTCTAATGTGTGTTTGGATTCGATTTGCAAGTATTTTCTTAAGGATTTTTGTCTGTATATTCATTAGGGAGATTGGCCTGTAGTTTTCCTTTTTTGTAGCATCTTTGCCTGGTTTGGTATTAGATTAATTTTAGCTTCATAAAATGTGTTAGGTAGTGTGCCAGTTTGAATGTATTATATGCCCCCAAACACCATTATCTTTGATGTAATCTTGTGTGGGTGGATGTATCAGTGTTGAGTAGATTGTAATTCTTTGAGATTTTCCATGGAGATGTGTCCCACCCAACTATCAGTTATGACTCTGATTGGATAATTTCCATGGTGTTGTTACCCCACCCATTCAGGGTGAGTCTAAATTAAATCACTGGAGCCATATAAATGAGCTTAAACACAGAAGGAACTCAGTGCATCTGAGAGTGACATTTCACAGAGGAACTACACCCAAAAGGGACACTTTGTAGAACACACTGGAACTGAGGGAGGAGCTTCAGCTTACAGAGACATTTTGGAGATGGCCTTTGAAAGCAGACTTTGGCTCCAGAGAAGCTGAGAGAGGACAAATGCCCCAAGAGCAACTAAGAGTGACATTTTTGAGGAGCTGAAGCCTAGAGAGGAACATCCTGGGAGAAAGCCATTTTGAAACCAGAACTTGGAGCTGATGCTGGCCACATGCCTTCCCTGGGAACAGAGGTTTTCCAAACACCATTGGCCATCTTCCAGGGAGGGTACCCGATTGTTGGTGCATTACCTTGGACACTTTATGGCCTTAAGACTGTAACTGTATAATCAAATAACCCCCCTTTAAAGCCAATTCATTTCTGGTGTTTTGCATTCTGGAAGCATTAGCAAACCAGAAGAGATAGTATTCCATTTTCTGCAATGTTTTGAAAGAGTTTAAGTAAATTGCTGTCTTCTTTTTGGAAAGTTTGGTAGAATTCCCCTGTGAAGCCATCTGGCCCTGGGCATTTATTTGTGGGAAGTTTTTGATGACTGATTGGATCTCTTGTGATTGGTTGGTTGAGGTCTTCTATTTCTTCTCTGGCCACTCTAGGTTTTTCCTGTTTCCAGAAAATTGTTCATTTCCCCTACATTATCCAGTTTTTTGGCATACAGTTGTTCATGGTATCCACTTATATTTTTTTAAATTTCTTTAGGATCTGCAGTAATATCACCTTTCTCATTCATTATTTTTTTTACATGGCTCTTTTCTCTTTTTGATTTTGTCAGTCTAGCTAGGGCCTTGTCAATCTTCTTGATCTTCTCAAAGAATGAACTTTTGGTGTTGTTTATTCTCTCTGTAGGTTTTTGTTTTCTATGTCATTTCATTTTGCTTTAATCCTTGTTATTTCTTTTCTTCTACTTGGTTTTGGATTGGTTTGCTATTCTGTTTTTAGCTTCTTCAGTTGCTCATTAGTTCTTTGATTTTACCTCTTCCTTCCTTTTTGATGTACGCATTTAGTGCTATGAATTTCCCCCTCAGTACCACTTTTGCTGCATCCCAAGGTTTTATTAGGTTGTGATCTCATTTTCATTCATCTCTATATATTTAGAAATTTATCTTGTCATTTCTTCTTTAACCCACTGATTGTTTAGGAGTGCATTTTTTTATCTTCATTTTATTGAGATATATTCACATACCACGCAGTCATACAAAACAAATTGTACATTCAATTGTTCACAGTACCATTACATAGTTGTACATTCATCACCTAAATCAATCCCTGACACCTTCATTACCACACACACACAAATAACAAGAATAATAATTCAAGTGAAAAAGAGCAATTGAAGTAAAAAAGAACACTGGGTAACTTTGTCTGTTTGTCTCCTTCCCCTATTTTTCTACTCATCCATCCATAAACTAGACAAAGTGGAGTGTAGTCCTTATGGTTTTCCCAATCCCATTGTCACCCATCATAAGCTACATTTTTATACAATTGTCTTCAAGATTCATGGGTTCTGGGTTATAGATTGATAGTTTCAGGTATCCACCACCAGCTATCCCAATTCTTTAGAACCTAAAAAGGGTTGTCTAAATTGTGCATAAGAGTGCCCACCAGAGTGACCACTTGGCTCCTTTTGGAATCTCTCTGCCACTGAAGCTTATTTCATTTCCTTTCACATCCCCCTTTTGGTCAAGAAGGTGTTCTCTGTCCCACAATGCCAGGTCTACATTCCTCCCCGGGAGCCATATTCCACGTTGCCAGGGAGATTCACTCCCCTGGGTGTCTGATCCCATGTAGGGGGGAGGGCAATGATTTCACCTTTCAAGTTGGCTTAGCTAGAGAGAGAGGGCCAAATCTGAGCAAAAAAGAGGCATTCAGGAAGAGGCTCTTAGGCACAAAAAGAGTGAGGCCTAGCCTCTCCTTTGTAGAAACCGTCTTCCCAAGGGTAAAACCTATGGTAGAGGGCTCAACCCCTCAAACCACCAGACCCCTATGTCTGTGGTCATGTTAGCAACCATCGAGGTGGGGTAGGCCAATACCCCTGCATTCTCCACAGGTTCCTCAAGGGGGCATTACATATTTTTTTCCTTGTTTTTTTTTTTTTTTTGTTTTTCTTTCCAACTTTTTTTTCCTTTTTAAATCAACTGTATGAAAAGAAAAAAAAAATTAAAAACAAAACAAAACAAAAAAAAAACATGCAATAAAAGAACATTTCAAAGAGACCATAACAAGGGAGTAAGAAAAAGACAACTAACCTAAGATAACTGCTTTACTTCCAACCTGTTTCTACTTTACCCCAAGAAAGTTACCTAATATAGCAACATTTCTGTGAACTTGTTCCTACTATATCCATCAGAAATTAACAGACCATAGTCATTCCTGGGCATTCCCAGAATGTTAAATAGCTTATCTGTTCTTCTTGGATTATTGTTCCCCCTTCCTTAACTATTGCTAGTTCCCCTACATTTTACATTATAAACCATTTGTTTTACATTTTTCAAAGTTCACATTAGTGGTAGCATATAATATTTCTCTTTTTGTGCCTGGCTTATTTCGCTCAGCATTATGTCTTCAAGGTTCATCCATGTTGTCATCTTTCATGAGATCGTTCCTTCTTACTGCTGTGTAGTATTCCATCGTGTGTATATACCACATTTTATTTATCCACTCATCTGTTGAAGGACATTTGGGTTGTTTCCATCTCTTGGCAATTGTGAATAATGCTGCTATGAACATTGGCATGCAGATGTCTGTTTGTGTCACTGTTTCTGATCTTCCGGGTATATACCCAGAAGTGCAATCGCTGGATCGAATGGTACCTCTATATATAGAGTTCTAAGGAACTGCCAGACTGACTTCCAGAGTGGCTGAACCATTACACAGTCCCACCAACAATGAATAAGAGTTCCAATTTCTCCACATCCCCTCCAGCATTTGTAGTTTCCTGTTTGTTTAATGGCAGCCACTCTAATAGGTGTTAGATGGTATCTCATTGTGGTCTTAATTTGCATCTCTCAAATAGCTAGTGAAGCTGAACATTTTTTCATATGTTTCTTGGCCATTTGTATTTCCTCTTCAAAGAACTGTCTTTTCATATCTTTTGCCCATTTTATAATTGGGCTGTCTGTACTATTATCATTGAGTGGTAGGATTTCTTTATATATGCAAGATATCAGTCTTTTGTCAGATACATGGTTTCCAAAAATTTTTCCCATTGAGTTGGCTGCCTCTTTATCTTTTTGAGAAATTTCTTTGAGGTGCAGAAACTTCTAAGCTTGAGGAGTTCTCATTTATCTACTTTTTCTTTTGTTGCTTGTGCTTTGGGTGTAAAGTCTAGGAAGTGGACCCCTAATGGAAGGTCCTGAAGATGTTTTCCTACATTATCTTCTAGGAGTTTTATGGTACTTTCTTTTATATTGAAATTAGTGGGTTAAAGAAGGAATAGGAGGAGAAATTGCTAAATATATAGAGATGACTCAAAATGAGAACACAACATACCAAAACCTATGGGATGCAGCAAAAGCAGTGCTGAGGGGGAAATTTATACCACTAAATGCATATATTAAAAAGGAAGAAAGAGTCAAAATCAAAGAACTAATGGATCAACTGAAGAAGATAGAAAATGAACAGCAAACCAATCCTAACCCAAGTAGAAGAAAAGAAATAACAAGGATTAAAGCAGAAATAAATGACATAGAGAACAAAAAAACAATAGAGAGGATAAATAACACCAAAAGTAGGTTCTTTGAGAAGATCAACAAGATTGACAAGCCCCTAGCCAGACTGACAAAATTAAAAAGAGAGAAGACCCATATAAACAAAATAATGAATGAAAAAGGTGACATAACTGCAGATCCTGAAGAAATTAAAAAAATTATAAGAGGATACTATCAACAACTGTATGGCAAAAACATGGATAATATAGAGGAAATGGACAATTTCCTGGAAACATATGAACAACCTAAACTGACCAGAGAAGAAACAGAAGACCTCCATCAACCCATCACAAGCAAAGAGATCCAATCAGTCATCAAAAATCTTCCCACAAATAAATGCCCAGGGCCAGATGGCTTCACAGGGGAATTCTACCAAACTTTCCAGAAAGAACTGACACCAATCTTACTCAAATTCTTTCAACACATTGAAGAAAATGGAACACTACCTAACTCATTTTATGAAGCTAACATCTAATACCAAAACCAGGCAAAGATGCTACAAAAAAGGAAAACTACCGGCCAATCTCCCTAATGAATACAGATGCAAAAATCCTCAGCAAAATACTTGCAAATCAAATCCAAAGACACATTAAAAAAATCATACACCATAACCAAGTGGGGTTCATTCCAGGCATGCAAGGATGGTTCAACATAAGAAAATCAATGTATTACAACACATTAAAAATTCAAAAGGGAAAAATCAAATGATCATCTCAATAGATGCTGAAAAAGCATTTGACAAAATCCAATATCTGTTTTTGATAAAAACACTTCAAAAGGTAGGAATTGAAGGAAACTTCCTCAATATGATGAAGAGCATATATGAAAAACCCACAGCCAGCATAGAACTCAATGGTGAGAGACTGAAAGCCTTCCCTCTAAGATCAGGAACAAGACAAGGATGCCCACTATCACCACTGTTATTCAACATTGTGCTGGAAGTGTTAGCCAGGGCAATCTGGCAAGACAAAGAAATAAAAGGCATCCAAATTGGAAAAGAAGAAGTAAAACTGTCATTGTTTGCAGATGATATGATCTTATATCTGGAAAACCCTGAGAAATCGATGATACACCTACTAGAGCTAATAAACAAATTTAGCAAAGTAGCAGGATACAAGATTAATGCACATAAGTCAGTAATGTTTCTATATGTTAGAAATGAACAAACTGAAGAGACACTCAAGAAAAAGATACCATTTTCAACAGCAACTAAAAAAATCAAGTACCTAGGAATAAACTTAACCAAAGATGTAAAAGACCTGTACAAAGAAAACTACATAACTCTACTAAAAGAAATAGAAGGAGACCTTAAAAGATGGAAAAATATTCCATGTTCATGGATAGGAAGGCTAAGTGTCAGTAAGATGTCAATTCTACCCAAACTCTTCTACAGATTCAATGCAATCCCAATCAAAATTCCAACAACCTACTTTGCAGACTTGGAAAAGCTAGTTATCAAATTTATTTGGAAAAGGAAGATGCCTGGAATTGCTAAAGACACTCTAGAAAAGAAAAACGAAGTGGGAGGACTCACACTCCCTGACTTTGAAGCTTTTTATAAAGCCACAGTTGTCAAAACAGCATGGTACTGGCACAAAGATAGACATATAGATCAATGGAATTGAATTGAGAATTCAGAGATAGACCCTCAGATATATGGCCGACTGATCTTTGATAAGGCTCCCAAAGTCACTGAACTGAGTCATAATGGTCTTTTCAACAAATGGGGCTGGGAGAGTTGGATATCCATATCCAAAAGAATGACAGAGGACCCCTACCTCACACCCTACACAAAAATTAACTCAAAATGGACCAAAGATCTCAATATAAAAGATAGTACCATAAAACTCCTAGAAGATAATGTAGGAAAACATCTTCAAGACCTTGTATTAGGAGGCCACTTCCTAGACTTTACACCCAAAGCACAAGCAACAAAAGAGAAAATAGATAAATGGGAACTCCTCAAGCTTAGAAGTTTCTGCACCTCAAAGGAATTTCTCAAAAAGGTAAAGAGGCAGCCAACTCAATGGGAAAAAATTTTTGGAAACCATGTATCTGACAAAAGACTGATATCTTGCATATACAAAGAAATCCTACAACTCAATGACAATAGTACAGACAGCCCAATTATAAAATGGGCAAAAGATATGAAAGACAGTTCTCTGAAGAGGAAATACAAATGACCAAGAAACACATGAAAAAATGTTCAGCTTCACTAGCTATTAGAGAGATGCAAATTAAGACCACAATGAGATACCATCTAACACCGGTTAGAATGGCTGCCATTAAACAAACAGGAAACTACAAATGCTGGAGGGGATGTGGAGAAATTGGAACTCTTATTCATTGTTGGTGGGACTGTATAATGGTTCAGCCACTCTGGAAGTCAGTCTGGCAGTTCCTTAGAAAACTAGATATAGAGCTACCATTCGATCCAGCGATTGCACTCCTCGGTATATACCCGGAAGATCGGAAAGCAGTGACACGAACAGATATCTGCACGCCAATGTTCATAGCAGCATTATTCACAATTGCCAAGAGATGGAAACAACCCAAATGTCCTTCAACAGATGAGTGGATAAATAAAATGTGGTATATACACACGATGGAATACTACGCGGCAGTAAGAAGGAACGATCTGGTGAAACATATGACAACATGGATGAACCTTGAAGACATAATGCTGAGCGAAATAAGCCAGGCACAAAAAGAGAAATATTATATGCTACCACTAATGTGAACTTTGAAAAATGTAAAACAAATGGTTTATAATGTAGAATGTAGGGGAACTAGCAGTAGAGAGCAATTAAGGAAGGGGGAACAATAATCCAGGAAGAACAGATAAGCTATTTAACGTTCTGGGGATGCCCAGAAATGACTATGGTCTGTTAATTTCTGATGGTTGTAGTAGGAACAAGTTCACTGAAATGTTGCTATATTATGTAACTTTCTTGAGGTAAAGTAGGAACATGTTGGAAGTTAAGCAGTTATCTTAGGTTAGTTGTCTTTTTCTTACTCCCTTGCTATGGTCTCTTTGAAATGCTCTTTTATTGTATGTTTGTTTTCTTTTTAACTTTTTTTTTCATACAGGTGATTTGAAAAAAGAAGGGAAAGTTAAAAAAAAAAAAAAAAAAAAAGACAAACAAGGGGAAAAAAAAAAAAAAAAAAGATGTAGTGCCCCCTTGAGGAGCCTGTGGAGAATGCAGGGGTATTCGCCTACCCCACCTCCATGGTTGCTAACATGACCACAGACATAGGGGACTGGTGGTTTGATGGGTTGAGCCCTCTACCATAAGTTTTACCCTTGGGAAGACGGTTGCTGCAAAGGAGAGGCTAGGCCTCCCTGTATTTGTGCCTAAGAGTCTCCTCCTGAATGCCTCTTTGTTGCTCAGATGTGGCCCTCTCTCTCTGGCTAAGCCAACTTGAAAGGTGAAATCACTGCCCTCCCCCCTACGTGGGATCAGACACCCAGGGAAGTGAATCTCCCTGGCAACGTGGAATATGACTCCCAGGGAGGAATGTAGACCTGGCACCGTGGGACGGAGAACATCTTCTTGACCAAAAGGGGGATGTGAAAGGAAATGAAATAAGCTTCAGTGGCAGAGAGATTCCAAAAGGAGCCGAGAGGTCACTCTGGTGGGCACTCTTATGCACACTTTAGACAACCCTTTTTAGGTTCTAAAGAATTGGGGTAGCTGGTGGTGGATACCTGAAACTATCAAACTACAACCCAGAACCCATGAATCTCGAAGACAGTTGTATAAAAATGTAGCTTATGAGGGGTGACAATGGGATTGGGAAAGCCATAAGGACCAAACACCACTTTGTCTAGTTTATGGATGGATGGGTAGAAAAGTAGGGGAGGGAAACAGACAGACAAAGGTACCCAGTGTTCTTTTTTACTTCAATTGCTCTTTTTCACTCTAATTATTATTCTTGTTATTTTTGTGTGTGTGCTAATGAAGGTGTCAGGGATTGATTTAGGTGATGAATGTACAACTATGTAATGGTACTGTAAACAATCGAAAGTACAATTTGTTTTGTATGACTGCGTGGTATGTGAATATATCTCAATAAAATGATGATTTAAAAAAAAAAAAAAAAAAAAAATCCACCCTCAGCGATGCCGGAGATATGCAACATGACAGCTGGGGCTGATGCAATAGCAGTTTAAGTTGCCCTCAGCCTTCTATGGAAGTGATAGCCATTCGTGCCTAAGATTCACATCTAGAGTGCTAGCTTTACTACCTGCCTTCTATCCCAGCAACAGTAGCCACCAATCCTGTGCTAGCCTTACATCTGCCATCCGCCCTAGTAACAGCAGCAGCCAATCCTAGGCCGCCACCCGTTCGTACTAGCCACTCCCTCTACCTTAGGGTATATATACCCTGCCTCTTCAATAAAGTTTTGCAGCTTGATCAGAAACCTGTCTTGCTGTCATTCCTCGTGTCTCTTGTCCCATACCATTCCTCCCTCACAGGACTCGGAGCTTCCGTTGAACGTCCCGCCGGCCGGGACAAAGTGTTGAAGTCTCCCACAATGATGTCTGTGGAAACATCAATTGTTTTCCTTTAGTTTTGCCAGAGTTTGTCTTATATTTTGGCCCCTTGATTGGGTGCAAAAACATTTATGATTGTTATTCCTTCTTGTTGAATTGCCCCTTTTATTAGTATGTAGTGGCCTTCTTTGTCTCTCATAATATTCTTGCATTTAAAGTCTATTTTATCTGTGATCCATATTGATACTCTTGCTTTATTTTGGCTGTAGCTTCAATGAAATATTTTTTGCATCCTTTCATTTTCTATTTCTGTGGGTCCCTCTGTCTAAGATGAGTCTCTTATATGCAACATATCAATGGTTCATATTTTTTTATCTATTCAGCCCATCTATATCTTTTAATTGGGGAGTCTAATTCATTTACATTCAATGTTATTACTGTGAAGGCATTTTTTGAATCAGACAAACTATCCTTTGGTTTATGTTTGTCAGATATAATTTTTCCCTCTCTCTATTAATGTCCTTTAATGTACACATACTGAAACTCTTTAGTACTGAACCTTTCTCCAAATCTTGCTCTCCTTTCATTATTTCTCTGTCAGTAGGACTCCCATTAGTATGTCAAATAGGGCAGGTCTCTTGCAAGCAAATTCTCTCAGCATTTGTTGGTCTGTGAAAAATTTAAGCTCTCCCTCAAGTTTGAAAGAGAGCTTTCCTGGATAAAGAATTCTTGGTTGGCAATTTTTCTCTCTCAGAATTTTAAATAGGTCATGCCACTGCCTTCTCACCTCCATGGTGGCCACTGAGGAATCATTACTTAGTGTTATACTGTTTCCTTTGCAAGTGGTGAATTGCTTTTCTCTTGCTGCTTTCAGAACTTGCTCCTTCTCTTCAGTATTTGACAATCTGATCAGAATATGTGTCAGAGTGGGTTTATTTGAATTTATTCTATTTGCGGTTCACTGGGAATTTATGATTTTTGTGTATGTTGTTTAGAAGGTTGGGAAAGTTTTCTGCAACAATTTCTTTGAATACTCTTCCTAGACCTTTTACCTTCTCTTTCCCTTCTGTAACACCAATGAGTCTTATACTTTGACATTTTACATTATCTATCATATCCCTGAGGTCCATTTCAACTTTTTCAACTTTCCCACTTTCTTTTTTTTGTTCTTTCATTTTTCATTCTGTCATCCTCAAGGCCACTGATTCACTGTTCAGCTTCCTCTAGTCTTGTTCTATGAGTATACAGAATCTTTTTAATTTGGTCAACAGTTTCTTTTATTTCCATAAGATCACTTATATTTTTATTTACTCTTGCAATTTCTTCTTTATGCTCTTCTAGGGTCTTCTTCATGTCCTTTATAACCGGCACCATGCTCTCATTGTTTGTCTTTAGTTCTTTGATTAATTGATCCCAGTACTGTGTCTCCTCTGATCTTTTCATTTGGATGTTTCAGTTTCAGTTATCCATATCATTTGGTTTTTTCATATGCTATAAAATTTTCTGTTTTGGCCTCTTGACATTTGCTTAATATGATATATTTTTTATTGAGATTGTTCACATACCATAGAACTATCCAAAGATCCAAAGTGTACAATCAGTTGCCCACAGCACCACCTTATAGCTGTGCATCCATCAGCACAATTATTTTTTTTCAATTTTTAGAACATTTTCATTATTCCAGAAAAGAAACAAAGACAAAAAGAAAGAAACTCAGATCCTCCCATACCCCGAACTGTGCCCCCCTCCACTACTGATTCATAGTTTTGGTATTGTACATTTGTTACTGTTGATGAAAGAATGTTAAAATACCACTAACTGAAGAAACTAAGATGGCAGCTAGGTGAGACAGGGCAAAAAACACCTCCATGAAAAACACTAGATAAAAACCAGAAAGTGACCCAGAATACCGGTTACAGTGATGTGCCAGCTGGATGAGGTCTGTTAGTTCCACAGGGGTGATATACTTGGTGAAACTGGGAGTCTGCATTCTGAAATGAGTGAGTAAGCTGGCTGGAAGACTGGCAGCCATGCTGTAGTCTGGAGAAGCCAGGGTTAGGTGTTTGGAGGCTGACTGGCTCTTTAAAAAAAAAAAAGGGAAAAACCCAAGAGCAGCTGCACTTGGGATAGTGGGAACCATGCAGTAAAACACAGCAAGAGGGGGCTGGGCTGGCCTCTCAGGGTGTGACCTGGAAGATAGCCTGCTGCAGATACCCTTGGGGCCAGGGGAATGGAGGGGAGAGCCAGAAGCAGAAAGAAACCCCTCAGCTAGCAGCTGGCTCCCCAGAGGGCTGGATAAACTGCCTGGGGCCATGCCCACAGCCCAGAGCTCCACCAGTTGTCCCAGGGCTGGGAAGGAGGAACTGTGTGAGGAGGAGGGGTTGAGACACCACATTTGGCCATCTTTGTATCAGGCTGAAAGCACCCCTACATGGCCCAGCAGCCCGGGGCTTCCCTTGAGGGATGGTGTGCACTGGTGATGTAGCATGGCATTCCCTCAGCAGAGGTTCTGGAGGAACATGGCTGGGTGAGGGGACCTGCTTGGAGAACCCAGGAACACTATGCCAAGTCTGGAGGTTTGTGGGACAGTGAGAGAGAGGGTCTGGGGCTGAAATGAAATGAAGGCTTAGACTCTTGTGGTGGCCTTGAATCTCTGGGAACCTGGGTGATTTGAATATTAAAGCTGTCCTTCCTCCCTGGCCACCTGTACACATGCCCCACATTCAGGGAGGATGGCTCCAGCAACACACCCAAACTGAGTTCTCCTACTGAACCCCACAAGAATCATTTTCCCACACACCATGGGGACAAGGTGGAGAACTGACTTGAGGGGTATAGGTGACTCACAGACACCATCTGCTGGTTAGTTAGAGAAAGTGTATGCCACCAAACTGTGATTCTGAAAAATTAGATTGGTATTTTTTTTTTACAACTTGAAAGAACCCTATCAAGCAAAGCAAATGCCAAGAGGCCAAAAACAATGGAAAATCTTAATGCATATGATAAAACCAGATGATGTGGATAATCCAACTCCAAACACACAAATCAAGATATCAGAAGAGACACAGTAACTCCCACAATTAATCAAAGAACTACAATCAAGGAATGAAAACATGACAAAGAATTTAAAGGACATCAAGAAGACCATGGCCCAGGATATAAATGACATAAAGAAGACCCTAGAAGAGCATAAAGAAGAAATTGCAAGAGTAAATAAAAAAAAATAGAAGATCTTATGGAAATTAAGGAAACTGTTGGCCAAATTAAAAAGACTCTGGATATTCACAATACAAGACTAGAGGAAGCTGAACAATGTCTCAGTGTCCTAGAAGTCCACAGAACAAAAAATGAAAGAACAAAAGAAAGAATGGAGAAAAAAATTGAAAAAAAAATCAAAATGGATCTCACAGATACAATAAATGAAATAAAATGTCCAAACTTAAGACTCCTTGGTGTCCCAGAACGGGAAGAGAAGGGTAAAGGTCTAGAAAGAGTATTCAAAGAAATTGTTGGGGAAAACTTCCCCAACCTTCTACACAATATAAATACACAAAGCATAAATGCCCAGTGAACTCCAAATAGAATAAATCCAAATAAACCCACTCTGAGACATATTCTGATCATACTCTCAAATACTGAAGAGAAGGAGCAAATTCTGAAAGCAGCAAGAGAAAAGCAATTCACTACATACAAAGGAAACAGCATAAGACTAAGTTGTGACTACTCAGCGGCCACCATGGAGGTGAGAAGGCAGTGGCATGACATTTAAAATTCTGAGAGAGAAAAATTTCTAACCAAGAATACTTCATCCAGCAAAACTCTCCTTCAAATTTGAGGGACAGCTAAATTTTTCACAGACAAACAAATGCTGAGAGAGTTTGCCAATAAAAACCTACTCTACTTCAGATATTAAAGGGAGCCCTACTAACAAAGAAACAAAGAAAGAAGAAAGAGACATAGAGAATTTTAACAGACATATATAGTACCTTACATCCCAAATCACCAGGACACTCATTTTTCTCTAGTGATCATGGATCTTTCTCCAGATGGGACCATAAGCTGGGACATAAAACAAGCCTCAAGAAATTTAGTTTTAAAAAAATTGAATATACTAAAATACTAACTGTAGTATGTAGTTTGCAATAGGTATATATTTTCCCTATATACCTATTATTAGCTTCTAGTTATAGTGACATACATTTGTTCTAGATTGTGAGAGAGATTTCTAATATTTGTGTAGTTAATCACAGACATTGTCCACCAGATTCACTGTTTTGTACATTCCCATCTTTTAACCTCCAACTTTCCTTCTGGTGACATGCATAACTCTGAGCTTACCCTTTCCACCACCTTCACACAACTTTCAGCACTGTTAGTTATTCTTACAACATGCTACCATCACCTCTGTCCATTTCCAAGCATTTAAGTTCACCCTAGTTGAACATTCTGCTCATAATAAGCAAATGCTCCCCTTTCTTTAGCCTCATTTCTATATCCTGGTAACCTATATTTCATGTCTATGAGTTTAAATATTATAATTATTTCATATCAGTGAGACTCTGCAATATTTGCCTTTTTGTGTCTGTCTTATTTCACTCAATATAGTGCCCTCAAGATTTCCTCACCAACCCATTTCTTTTAAGATGGTTTTGTTCACATACCATACATTCCATTCTAAGTAAACAATTGTTGGTTCCCTGTATAGTCATGTATTTATGTATTCAGCACCATCACCACTCTATATAAGGACATCTCCATTTCTTCCACAAAGACAGAGGAAGAGTCAAAGATGGAAGAGAGACAAAAGAGAAAGGAAAGAGAGAGAGAGAGAAAAAATATGACAGCTAGGAAGCAACAAAAGGAAAGATAGCATTAACCTAAAGTAGAATAAAAAGTCAGGCAACATCACCAAAGCCAGTAGTACCATACCCTTACCCTATTCCCCACCCCCCATATGCATTTAGCTTTGGTATATTGCCTTTGTTGTATTAATGGAAGCATAATACAATGTTTCTGTTAATTATATTCCCTAGTTTGCATTGATTGTATTTTCCCCAATCCCTCCCTATTTTTAAAACCTTGCAATGTTGACATTCATGTGTTCTACGTCATGTAAAAACATATTTGTACCTTTTATTACAACCACTGAGCACCTTAGGTTTTCCTGAGTTATACAGTCCCAGTCTTTATTATTTGTCTTTTGTTCTGGTGTCCCACATGATCCAAGCCTTCCTCTTTCAACCATATTCTCAGTCATCTTTGTTCAGTATACTTACAGTTCTGTGCTATCTCCCAAAATTATTTTCCAAACCTCTTGCTCCTGTCTTTTCCTTTCTGTCTGCAGTGATCCCTTTAGTGTTTCCTGTAGAGCAGGCATCTTGTCCACAATCTCTGTCATTTTCTGTTTGTCACAGAATATTTTAAGCTCTCCCTCATATCTGAAGGATAGCTTTGCCAGCTATAGGATTCTTGGTTGGTGATCTTTCTCTTTCAGTATCTTAAATGTCTCATCCCACTTCCCTCTTGCCTCCATGGTTTCTATTGAGAAATATTCACATTCTTATCAAGCTTCCTTTGTTCTGATAGCTCATTTTTCTTTTGCTGTTTTCAGGATTCTCTCTTTATCTTTGATGTTTGATAATCTGAATATTAAGTGTCTTGGCATACGCCTATTCAGATCTATTCTGTTTGAGGTATGCTGCACTTCTTGGATCCATAATTTTATGTTTTTCATAAGAGATGGGAAATTTTCATTGATTATTTCCTCTATTATTGATTCTGCTACTTTTCCCTTCTTTTCTCCTTCTGGGACACCAATGACAAATACATTCTTGCTTTTTGCTTTGTCCTTAAGTTCCCAGACACATTGGTCAAATTTTTCCATTGTTTTCTCTTTCTCTGTCTGTTCTTTTGTGTGTAAGCTTTCAGGTGCTTTGTTCTCCAGTTCCTGAGTGTTTTCTTCTGCCTCTTGAGATCTGCTGCTTTATGTTTCCATTGTGTCTTTCATCTTTTGTGTTGTGCCTTTCATTTCCATACATTCTGCCACTTTGTTTTTCGATCTTTCAATTTCTACCTTATGTATATCCAGTGTTTTCATTATATGGTTCAAGTCTTTTGTCATGTCTTCCCTAAACTTTGTGAATTGACTTATTAGTTGTTTCAATTCCTGTATCTCAGTTGAAATGTAACTTTGTTCCTTTGACTGAGACATAAGTTCATTTTTCTTAGTGTAGGTTGCAGTTTTCTGTTGTCTAGTCATGGTTTTCTTGGTTACCCCAATCTGATTTTCCCAGACCAGAATGGGCTAAGGTCCCAGAAGGAAGAAATATTCCATATCTGGTTTTCCTGAGTGTATGCTGTGCCAGTTTGAATGTATTATGTCCCCCAAAATGTCATTATTTTTGATGTAATCTTGTGTGGGCAGATGTATCAGTTTTGATTAGATTGTGATTCTTTAAGTGTTTCCATGGAGATGTGCCCCACCCAACTGTGGGTGATGACTCTAATTTGATAATTTCCTTGGGAATGTTGCCTCACCCATTCAGGGGTCTGAATTAAATTACTGGAGCACTATATAAGCTCAAACAGAAGGAGCAAGCTTGCTACAGCCAAGAGGAAACTTTGAAGAATGTCCTGGAACTGAGAGAGGAGCTTCAGCTTAAAGAGACATTTTGGAGATGACCTTTTGAAAGCAGACTTTTGTTCTGGAGAAGATAAGAGGAGAACAAATACCCCAAGAGCAACTGAGTGACATTTTGGAGAGAAGTTGAAGCATAGAGAGGAACATCCTGGGAGTAAGCCATTTTGAAACCAGAACTTGGAACAGACACCAGCCATGTGCCTTCCCATCTAATGGAGGTTTTCTGGATACCATTGGCCATCCTCCAGTGAAGGTACCCAATTGTTGATATGTTACCTTGGTCACTTGATGGCCTTAAGAGTGTAACTGTGTAAGCAAATAAATCCCCTTTATGAAATCCCATCCATTTCTGGTGTTTTGCATTCCAGCAGCATTAGCAAACTAGAACAGATTTTCATACTAGAGAAGTGGGGTGCTGATGCTGCTAAGTTTGCAAATACCAAACATGTTGGAATGACTTTTTAAATGGATAAGGGGAAGATTCTGGAAGAATTGTGAGAAGCTTGATAGAAAAGGCCTAAACTGATTTAAAGAGACTGTTTGTGGAAATATGGACTCTAAGGATACTTCTGATGAGGACTTGAGCAGAAATGATGAATGTGTTCTTGCAAGCTGGAAGGAAGGCAAAACTTGTTTAAAGGGGAAGAGAATTTGGCAAAATTGAGTCCTGGTGTTGGGTGGAAGGCAAAATTTTAAAGTGATAACCTGGAGTATTTAGCTGATGATATCTCCAAGCAAAATATAGAAGTAATAGACTGGTTTCTACTTGCAGCTTATAGTAAAATGTGACAGGACAGAGATAAACTTAGAACTGAACTCTTGAGTTCAAAGAAACCAGAAATGGATGGTTTGGAAAATTCCAGGCTTCCAGCGATTGGAACTCCAGAAGCTACAACCCAATGTGAAGATGTAACCAAACATGAACCCCAGCTGCCATTTCAGGACAAGACAAGATTGGAGAAGGAGTTAAGCAGAAAGGATCTGTGGAAAGTCCTATTGTCTGATGGCTTTGATCCCTGTGTGTTTCATGCAAAGCCAAAATAATTTTTATGAGACCTTTATAGATGGAGCCACTGCCTGTCTGGACTGGAGGAGACAGACAAGGAAGAAATTGAAGAAAAGATTTCTTCAAAGACAGAGCCATGGAGCTTGAGGTCTGGAATCAAGAGGTCTTGGGCTGGGAGAGTGGAGTGGCCCACACATGTGGAAAGTCTGAGTTTGCCCCAGTGGTTGAGGATGGGCCTGCAGCCTCAATGCTCATGAAATGTTCTGCCACCTCAAGCCCTAAAGATAGTGGAGCACATTTCCAGGGAATTGGGGAGACCCTGGCTGCCACCCCACCATCCTGAAGGGGTTGAACATGTGCCCCAGAGATGGAAGGGAATCTGGGTGCTGCCCTGATGTTTGAGGAGGGTGGGGCTGAAAAAGTGGTCTCCCTAATGTGTGGATATGTTGGAACACTTGCCTCAGCATTTGGAGAGGAAAGAGCTGCCACAAAGGCCCTTAGGATGGGTTAGACTCCTGATCTCTCAAGCCCCAAGGATGCAACATCATTCTGTTAATAATTCTCAGTCTTTGAAATCTAGTGGAGTTTGTCCTGTGGGTTTTAGGAACTGTTTTGGTCCTGTGAATCCTGTTTTCCTTACTGCTTTTACTTATGGCAATGGGAATGGGACATTATCCTATGAATGTCCCTCCTTTGTATATTGGAAGCACATAACTTGTTCTAAGTTCACAGATCCACACCTAAAGGGCAATTATGCCTTAATATTGACCACACCTATAATTGATTTTGATGGGATCTTGTACTTAACTATAGTTACTGAAATTATTTAAGTTTCTGTGATACTGTTGTGGGATGAATGTAGTTTGCATATGGAAAGATAATGTCATTCTGGGGCCCAGGGAGTGGAATGTGCCAGTTTGAATGTATTATGTTCCCCAAAATGTCACTATATTTTATGTAATCTTGTGTGGGCAGATGTATGAGTTTTGATTAGTTTTGATTCTTTGAGTGTTTCCATGGAGATGCACCCCACACAACTATAGATGATGACTCTAATTTGATAATTTCATTTGAGGTGTTGCCCCACCCATTCAGGGTGGGTATGAATTAAATTACTGGAGCACTACATAAGCTCAGACAGAAGAAGCAAGCTTGCTACAGCCAAGAGGGACACTTTGAAGAATACACTGGTACTGAGAGAGGAGCTTCAGCTTACAGAGACATTTTGAAGATGGCCTTTTGAAAGTAGGCGTTTGTTCCAGAGAAGCTAACAGAGGATAAACACCCCAAGAGCAACTGAGAGTGACATTTTGGAGAGAAGCTGAAGCATAGAGAGGAACATCCTAGGAGCAAGCCATTTTGAAACCAGAACTTGGAACAGACATCAGCCATGTGCCTACCCAGCTA
This sequence comes from Choloepus didactylus, assembly GCF_015220235.1. Classification (NCBI taxonomy): domain Eukaryota; kingdom Metazoa; phylum Chordata; class Mammalia; order Pilosa; family Megalonychidae; genus Choloepus; species Choloepus didactylus. Next base: position 21,150,194 of record NC_051330.1, on the reverse strand, counting down.
ATGGAGGTTTTCTGGATACCACTGGCCATCCTCCAGTGAAGGTAACCAATTGTTGATGTGTTACCTTGGACACTTTATGGCCTTAGGACTGTAACTGTGTAACCAAATAAACCCCCTTTTATAATAACCAAACCATTTCTGGTGTTTTGCATTCCAGCAGCATTAGCACACTAGAACATCAGTCTTAAAAAATTGGTTCACCCTGTGATACCTCAGGTCACTGTGCTTTTCTGCCTAGCAGGTGGTGCCTATCAGCCTGTAATTCCAGACTGGTGTAAGGAGGTGAGTTCTGTGGTTGTTTTCCCCCAAGCTCTGGAGTCTGGTTCTAAATGAAAGTTGTATAGTAGAGCTGGGAGCCACCCCTTCCCTCTTAGAGAAGATAGATCACATAGGGCAAGGTCATTAGCATTTCAATTGTCCATCAGGAAGAAACTCTGAGAAAAACACAATTTGAGGAATATTCTTTAAAAGGATGGTTCAGAAGTTTTCTAATATGTCCAGAAGAAGGAAATAATTCAGATATATTCAGATGAAAGAGAATAAATATACCTGAGAAAGAAATGCCATGTTTGATATGAGATTGGACACTATATTTGTTGTGTACCTTTCTACATTTCTATCATTATTATTAGTATTAACATTTTGTTTGACCTCTAGGACATGACTGGGTACTTCTTGAGGTGGGGACCAGGCCCCTAGATGAGATATTTGTACTACAACCAGGTTAATTTAATGATTGTTGTAATGTTCCTGTGAATACATAAGAGAATGTCTCTTTTCTTAAGTGAAATACTACAAGAATAAAGAAACTGACATATTTTTAAACATAAATTTCTTATTATTAAAGAAAACTTTATTATACAAGGAATATGAAATGTTAACATGGTGAAAAAATGAATGAAATAAACACACTTCATATGTGTTGGTTTCACTACTCATGAAGGCACAGGATCAGAACAGGGTGGGATTACACTACCTGTTTTCATGGGATATGAGAAGAATGTTCAAAGTCAGTGCCACTTGGGACTACTACCATGGGCTTCAGCAAATTTGGGATGGAGAGGATAGGGAAGCCTTCTTCCTTTACTAATAAACTTGCTTTCAGATCTGGAAAAAATACGTGCCAAATTTGTGGTTAATCTCTCCCAAGTCCAGCACAATATAAAAGGGGGACTTGGGGTGGGCATTCAATTACCTGTGGATCATTCTCACTGACAGAGCCAGGGTATGTTGGCCCCCAGAAAAGGGATTTCCCTCAGGGAAATGATAATTCCTGGACCAAGGAACAAATAATATTCAGTGTAAACCATCATGCCTGCCCTCTGAGAGTCTCCATGCCTGTCCCCAATCATGCCTCCAACAAACTCAATTCAAAAAATATCAGCCTGTCTGCATATCATGTTGTCTCTGCATCACAGGACCACCTTGACTGTCACTCAGCATTTACAACCAGAATGAGATTTCTGGCAAGCCCAAATAGAGCAAGAAGTCCCATCAGTAAGACAGCCATAAGCAAATCATCATGTCAGCTATAAACACTGGTCAGGGCAGACACATCAAAATTGTCCAAATTTCCCTGACTTCAAGTGGGTTCATTGACTGCACAGGGGCATGCCTCATGGTGAGCTCTGCTAAGTGAGCACACAGGAGGCTGAGCTGCATATCTTAGATCCAGTGGTAATTTCTGTGCCATTGGAAAAGAAAGGCAGGGTCAAGCTTGGCCAGGGGCATTTCATTAAAGCCCCACCTACCCCACACCCAATTGGAATTTGCCCATGGGTATTCCAGTATAGCATCCTCCAGGGAGAGTCAAAACCTCACCAGCCATCAGGGATGCAGGTGATCCATAGGGCTGCAGAATCATCCTCATATGCCTACTACAAACTGCACAGGCCACAACAGCTCCACCATCACCCGCACACTTGGGGAGCCCCTTATATTTTCAGATCACAGGGTAGTCATGGGGATAGAGGTCTGTTGCTTAGCAACCTGATGCCTATTTTGAAGAAGGATAGGGTCAGTGTCATTTGCACATGCACATTCCAAGCACCCACCAGAATTCCAGGCTGCTTTGGAACCTGTGCTGACTCTGTCTCCTCCACACTCTCATGCCCCAGTGAGGTTTCTTCCCTGAGGATTCTTACCAGGGATTTCCTGCTTGTATATTGGGCACTCCTGGGTACAGGGATTCCTATTTGAAGTAAAGGGAAAGATTCAGAAAAACTTGGTTTGGTGTGTAGCTGATTCTGCACACATCAGCAGAGATGCCTCTATTTGAAAGTGGATATGAGGGATGTGAAGTTGTGTAACTGGAACTAGATGACAAGAGAGGGAAAAAGGAAACTTAGGAATGTGCAACAATAAAAAATACCCCAAGGAAAATACATAGACTCTATGAAGAGTGCTGTTTGTAATGTTAGAAATCTTTAATCAAATGCCATGAAGATAACCCATTATTGCAAACTTGTGCAGTGTGGGAAGCAAAGTAGTTATTTCAGGCTACTTGCTTTCCTGAAACTTTGTTTTGCTTTATTATAAAGCGGTGATTTTTGATATTTGTGTTTTGTTGTAGCTTATAGACAATGTTTAAAATGAATTCAATGCAATGAAAGAAACAAAACTTAAACTTCTCATTCAAAAAATAATCATCATGAGGGCACAATAATTTTATACCAGTCCAGCATAAAATTCATAAACTCAATCTCATCAGGAAGAAACTCTGAAAAAAAAAAAAAAAACAATTTCAGGAATATTCTTAAAAAGGATGGCTCAGCAGTTTTCTAATATGTCCAGATGAAGGAAATAATAGCGATAGATTTAGATGAATGAGAATAAATGTGGGAAACAGGGCCTGAAGTTTCTCCTCTCCTTCCTGCATACTTGAGGTGGTGGCCTAGAACACTGGGCTCCTGCCAAGATGGAACACTGTCAAGGCACACCTCATTAAAGTATGCACAGATGTGAGAATGCAGCTAAGAGACTGTTTTCCATTATTGTCCTTGAGATTAAGATAAGAACCATTTGTAGACTGATGTAAACAACCATGTGAAAATGTCTACATGCACAGTAAAGCATTACTCTTCCCTAAAAGCCTAATAATTAAGAGTCTTGGGAATGGGACACACACACTCACCCAATAGGCAGTGTGTCCCCTGCTCCCAGTCTCTCAAAGATATTTTTGTCTTGGATTTTATTTCTGCATCATCCGCCAGCAACAAGTGGCACCCAATGTGGGGCTAAAACTCAAAGCAGCTGGTCCTCTCCATTCCAGGGAAGGCTGGTTCAACCGACTGAGGTGTGTGATATCGGCACAGGAACTTAGGTGGAGTAGAGGCCTCACTATGTTCTCTAGGTAAGAATGCTTCCGAGTATCAGCAGGGTATAATGGAGAATGGAGACAGCTCCACAAAATACCATCCCTACATTTCTCTTTTGAAACAGTTTTTAAGGGTGGGCAGAGAAAAAGCAAACGAAAGCAAAATATCGGTATCAACCTTAATGACCTGGGGACTAGTTTGTACTGCCCTATGTCCCCTTCAATCATCTGTTCAGCCCAGGGCTCCCCCTGAGGAATCTGACAAAAAAAAAAAGAAAGTAATTAAGAAGGAGAAAGATTGGCCACCTCCACCTCCTCCACCTATTCAGGACAAGCAACACCAAAAACAAATTCCTATTCCTAACAATTCTGGGCATCCTCTAGTGGAACAATCTAACACCTATACATTCCATTAATCCCTGTGAAAAGATTGTTTTATTACTATTTCAGAATGCATTAACTAAAGTGTTTTGAATGTTCAGCCATTGTTCTAGCAAGTTTGATTTTAATGGTAATAGCATGTTGTATAAAAAGTATAAAGAATGTTTTTCTAATTGAAAAAAAAAAAAAAGAAAATAGCTTTGTTCTAAATGACTTGATTGTTTAAGAATGTAGGATGAAGCCTGAATGAATACAGGAAGTTGCAGAAGGTTTGTGAATGGGAAAATTTATTTCTGTAGTCAAAGTTAAAAAATAAATACAGAAAGCTGTAAAAAGTTTATAGAAACATGGATACAGAAAGTTGCAAAAAGTTTGTGAAGTGGGAAATTTATTTCTGTAGTCAAAGTTAAAAAATACAGAAAGCTGTAAAAGGTTTGTAGAAAAAATTATTTCTGTGATCAAAGTTAGAAAATGGTAAAAACTAGTAATAACTGCTTAACAATAGAACCTCACAACTTGAACAAAAAAGTGGTTTTGTAAAACAAAATAGCATTAAATATTCTAAACACCACCTAAAGCAGTAATTAATATTCAATGTTGTATGTATGTGCCTAATAATTCACAAAATATACTCCTGCTGTTTTACTATCAACCCAGCCATTCTCTTCTTACTTCTCCTATCCTACTTCTTATCATAATAATTGTATGTTGTAAAAGGTTTACTTAAAAACAATTTCCAAAATCATTTTAGTAACTTCTAATATGAAATATTTTTTTAAAAATGTGCTTTTATAAAAAATTTCCTTAAATTATTAAGGTATTACTTCTTAGTAAAAGGATATAAAAATGTTTTCCTGAATAATCAATGTGAAAGGCAAAAAATCTGTTTTGTCAAAATAACTTCTTGCATTTCATGTTAACTTTATCATGTCCTTGGTAGTTTAAAAATATTGTCTTCTCAGTTTTAAAAGAGCTAAGCCTTTTCCCTAACTTTAGTTAACTAACAAAAAAAAAAAATACTGTTTCAAGCCTAACAGCTTTTAACATTTTACTTTATCAAGTTCAAGCTTAAAAAAATATATTTTTATTCCCAACAGTTAAAAAGAATTTGTTTGTTCACCCCCTCTAATTTGGTGATAGCTTTATTTGCTATTGTAACTACTACTGTAAGTATGCCTCCTTTAGTAGATGCCCATGCTTGTAATTATACTTATTGGGCATATATCCCCAATCCTCCTCTATTATGGCCTGTGGAATGGAGTGATCCAGCCCCTCTTATTTATCTCAATGATACAGCATGGCTTTCCTGGCCTGGAGGATTACAGGCTACCAGAACATCCTAAAGAGGAAGGCACTCAGTATAATTCTACTTTGGCCTTTTTAAATTTACCACTACGTTTGGGACACAGGAAAGAATGTCTTTCAAGCAAGAAGCATGGCTTTCAATAATTCAAAAGCATGGAAATGTCTCTCATTCTATGTTATATTTATTGACAGGTCAGAGTTTTGCATACCAACATAATAGTAGTATAAATAATGGAACCCACAGCATCCTGTCTGCCAAGTGCCAAAGTATTTGTCTCCAGACTTAATGAGAATACATTGGGAAACTTGTTGAGGGACTAATGGCGTGCTACTGCTTAATGGTTCCTACAGAATTGTAGCTGACTGGTCCCCTAAGGGGTTCACAGTGCAGAACTGCAGTGGCCAAAATGAGTCCTGCTTGGCACATGAACAGTTAAGATGGAAAATTCACATGCATAATTTGGCATCCCTTCTAAATGATACTGATAGCCTGCAAACAGAAGCCAGAAAACCTATAATATGGCATGGTATGGAAATGGTCCCACCATGGCCTTTTTTAAACAATTTTTCCCTTCAAACATCTATTTGGAAAATTCCAATGGCTCTACAGTATATTAAAATATGGAGTGGAACATATTCCCATAAAAATAATTACACTTTAAATCTTACTGAGTTCAAACACTTCAGTGTGCAAGCTTGTGTTAGAGACCCATATGTATTTCGGATAGGTAATCTCTCTCTTAACATGAGTTCTAAGGAGGTTTCTTGTAATGCTAATGCCACTTGTGCATTATATTCTTGTGCAAATAGAAACTTAAGTAACAGCAATCTTACCTTAATTATCTTACAAAGATAAAAGGGCCTCTGGACACCGGTGACTCAGGAAAGGCCCTGGGAATCATCTCCTGATATGCATATATTATTAACATTATTAAATAAAGTGTTACATAGAGTAAAAAGATTTCTAGGTATATTAATTGCATTTATTATAGGTTTAATAGCAATAACCACTGTCACTGCTGTAGCTGGCACTGCACTTCATCAGTCAGAACAGACAGCACCCTTTGTACAAACATGGCTTGAGAACGCTAGCAAAGCTTGTGGAGAAGAGCTGAAAATTGATAAAGAAGTTAACCAGCATTTGGTTGACTTAGAAAATGCTGTTCTCTTCTTGGAGAAGAAATAGAAGATCTAAGGCATAGAATACAATTAACATGTGATTAGAATATAACCACCTTTTGCATAACTCCACATGAATAGAATTCTTCGACAGTAAACTGGGATAAAACTAAAAAACATTTAATGGGTCATCATGAAAATTTATCTGTTGATATTTCCCAGTTTCAAGTCAATGTTCACACAATTCAACAAGCAAATCTCCAAGTTTTATCCTCATCTGAAATCCTTCAGGGCATTGCTGATGGACTACAACAGCTAAATCCTTTACCATGTGTTAAAAGCTTAGGTGGTGAAATGTTAGGAAATGTCTTTATAATACTAATTTGTCTTTTATGTTTATGTCTAGTCCTCTGATGCATGAGACAAGCAGCCTCCAATTTAACTGAGAAATCTGCAATCCCAGCCATCAGGTCTGCAATAAGAAAACAAAAAAGGGGGACATGTGGGAAACAGGGCCTGAAGTTTCTCCTCTCCTTCCTGCATACTTGAGGTGGTGGCCTAGAACACTGGGCTCCTGCCAAGATGGAACACTGTCAAGGCACACCTCATTGAAGTATGCACAGATGTGAGAATGCAGCTGAGGGACTGTTTTCTGTTATTGTCCTTGAGATTAAGATAAGAACCATTTGCAGACTGATGTAAACAACCATGTGAAAATGTCTATGTGCACAGAAAAGCATTACTCTACCCTAAAAGCCTAATAAATAAGGGTCTTGGGAATAGGAAACACACAATCACCTGATAGGCACTGTGTCCCCTGCTCCCAGTCTCTCAAAGATATTTTTGTCTCAGATTTCATTTCTGCATCACCCGCTGGCAACAAATAAATATACCCAAAAAAGAAATGCCATGTTTGATATAAGTCTGGACACTATTTCTGTTTTGTGCCTTTCTACTTTTCTATCATTATTATCACCATTAACATTTTGCTTCGTCTATAGGGTAATTGTTGAGTTGGGGTCAAGGCCCCTTTTTGTACTACAACCAGGTTAATGTAATAATTATGGTAATGTTCCTGATAATACATAAGAGAATGTCTCTGTTCTTAAGTGAAATATTACAAGAATAATTAAAGAAACAGAAACTTTTTAAAATAAATTTCCTACTGTTAAAAAAACTTTATTATAGAAGGAATACAAAATGTTAACTCAGTGAAAAAAATAAATTAAATAAATGAACTTCACATGTGCTGGTTTTCCTCCTCATGAAGGCACAGGGTCAGATCAGGGTGAGATTACACTGACCTGCATTCAAGGGATACGAGAAGAATGCTCACATTCAGTGCAACTTGGGCCTACTGCCTTGGGCTTCAGCAAATTCGGGAACAGAGAGGTTGGGGAAGCCTTCTTACTTTGCTTATAAACTTGCTTTCAGATGTGGAACAAAATATTTGCAACATTTGTGGTTAATCTCCTGAGTCCAGCACCATGTAAAAAGGGGACTTGGGGTGGACATTCAGTTACATGTGGATCATTCTCACTTACAGAGCCAGGGTATGTTGGCTCCCAGAACAGGGATTTCCCTCAGGACAATAATTCCTGGAACAAGGAACAAACAATATTCAGTGTACACCATCATGCCTGCCCTCTGTGAGTCCCCATCCCTTTCCCCAATCATGCCTCCAACTCATTCAACATAAAAAATATCAGCCTGTCCACATATCATGTTGTCTCTGTATCACAGGACCACCTTGACTGTCACTCAGCATTTAGGCCCAGAATGACACTTCTAGCAAGGAAAAAGTGGACAGGACAGACACAACAATGTTGTCCAAATTTCCCTGACTACAAGTGTGTTCATTGACTGCACAGGGGCATGCCTCATGGTGAGCTCTGCTATGTGAGCACCCGGGATGCTAAGCTGCATGTCTTAGATCCAGCAGAAATTTCTGTGCCATTGGAAGAGAAAGGCAGGCCCAAGCTTGGCCAGGGTCACTCCATTAAAGCCCTGCCTACCCACACCCTACTGGAATTTGCCCTTGGGAATTCCAGTATAGCATCCTCCAGGAATACTCAAAACCTCAACGTCCTTCCTGGGTGCAGGTGATCCTCAGAGCTGCAGAATCATCCTCACATACCTACTCCAAATGGCACAGACCACAACACCTACACAATCACCTGCAAAATTGTGAAGCTCCTTATATTTTCAGACCACAGAGCAGCCATGGGGATACAGGCCTTTACTTAGCAACCTGATGCCTAATTTGAGGCAGGCCAGAGTCAGCATAATATGCACATGAACATTCCAAGCTTCCACCAGAATTCTAAGATACTTTGGAAACTGAGCTGAGTTGGTCTCCTCCATAGGTTCAAGCCCCAGTGAGATTCCGTCCCTGAGGTTTCTTAACTGGGGATTTACTGCTGTATATTGGGCACACCTGGGAAAAGGGTTTCCTATTTGGAGTAATGGGGAAGATTCAGAAACACTTGGTTTGCTGTGTAGAGAATTCTTCACACAAGTCTCATCAGAGAAGCCTGTATTTGAAAGCAGATATGAGGGATGTAAAGTCATGTAACTGGATCTGGATGAAAAGAGAGGGAAAAAGGAAAGCTAGGACTGTGCAGAAATAAAAAACACCCAAAGGAAAATACATGGACTGTATGAAGAGTACTGTTTATAATATTAGAAATCTTTAATCAAATGCCTTGAAGATAATCCATTAATGCAAACTTCTGCAATCCTGGAAGCAAACTAGTCATTTCGGGTTACTTGCTTTCCTGAAACTTTGCTTTGTTTTATTATAAAGTGGTGATTTTTGATATTTGCTTATTGTTGTAGCTTCTAGATAATGTTTAAAATGAATTCAATATAATGAAACAAAAATAATTAAACTTCTCATTTAAAAAATTATCACCGAGGCGGGGCAAGATGGCGGACTGGTGAGCTGTAAGTTTTAGTTACTCCTCCAGGAAAGTAGGTAGAAAGCCAGGAACTGCATGGACTGGACACCACAGAGCAATCTGACTTTGGGCATACTTCATACAACACTCATGAAAACATGCAACTGCTGAGATCAGTGAAATCTGTAAGTTTTTGTGGCCAGGGGACCCGCACCCCTCCCTGCCAGGCTCAGTCCCATGGGAGGAGGGACTGTCAGCTCCGGGAAGGAGAAGGGAGAACTGCAGTGGCAGCCCTTATCAGAAACTCATTCTACTGATCCAAACTCCAACCATAGATAGACTGAGGCCAGACAACAGAGGATCTGAGAGCAGGCAGCCCAGCAGAGAGGAGACAGGCATAGAAAAAAAAAACAACACAAAAAACTCCAAAATAAAAGCAGAGGATTTTTGGAGTTCTGGTGAACACAGAAAGGGGAAGGGCAGAGCTCAGGCCCTGACGCTCATATGCAAATCCCGAAGAAAAGCTGATCTCTCTGCCCTGTGGACCTTTCCTTAATGGCCCTAATTGCTTTGTCTCTTAGCATTTCAATAGCCCATTAGATCTCTGAGGAGGGCCCTTTTTTATAATCCTTTTTAGTTTTTCTAAAACAATTACTCTAAGAAGCCCAATACAGAAAGCTTCAAAGACTTTCAATTTGGGCACATCAAGTCAAGAGCAGAACTAGGAGAGCTCTGAGACAAAAGGCAATAATCCAGTGGCTGAGAAAATTCACTAAACACCACAACTTCCCAAGAAAAGGGGGGTGTCTGCTCACAGCCATCATCCTGGTGGACAGGAAACACTCCTGCCCATCACCAGCCCCATAGCCCAGAGCTGCCCCAGACAACCCAGTGTGACGGAAGCGCTTCAAATAACAGGCACACGCCACAAAACTGGGCGTGGACAATAGCCTTCACTGCAACCTCAGCTGATTGTCCCAGAGTTGGGAAGGTGGAGCAGTGTGAATTAACAAAGCCCCATTCAACCATCATTTCAGCAGACTGGGAGCCTCCTTACACAGCCCAGCAGCCCAGAACTACCCTGGGGGGATGGCACTCACCTGTGACATAGCACAGTCATCCCTCAGCAGAGGACCCAGGGTGCACAGCCTGGAAGAGGGGCCCACTTGCAAGTCTCAGGAGCCATACGCCAATACCAAGGACTTGTGGGTCAGTGGCAGAGACAAACTGTGGCAGGACTGAACTGAAGGATTAGACTATTGCAGCAGCTTTAAAACTCTAGGATCACCAGGGAAATTTGATTGTTAGAGCCACCTCCCCTCCCTGACTGCCCAGAAACATGCCCCATATACAGGGCAGGCAACACCAACTACACACGAAAGCTTGGTACACCAATTGGACCCCACAAGACTCACTCCCCCACTCACCAAAAAGGCTAAGCAGGGGAGAACTGGCTTGTGAAGAACAGGTGGCTCGTGGATGCCACCTGCTGGTTAGTTAGAGAAAGGGTACTCCACAAAGCTATAGATATTATAAATTAGAGATAAGGACTTCAATTGGTCTACACATCCTAAAAGAACCCTATCAAGTTCAGCAAATGCCAAGAGGCTGAAAACAACAGAAAATTATAAAGCATATGTAAAAACCAGACGATATGGATAAACCAAGCCCAAGCACCCAAATCAAAAGATCAGAAGAGACACAGCACCTAGAGCAGCTACTCAAAGAACTAAAGATGAACAATGAGACCATAGTACGGGATACAACGGATATCAAGAAGACCCTAGAAGAGCATAAAGAAGACATTTCAAGACTAAATAAAAAAAAATGGATGATCTTATGGAAATTAAAGAAATTGTTGACCAAATTAAAAAGATTCTGGACACTCATAGTACAAGACTAGAGGAAGTTGAACAACGAATCAGTGACCTGGAAGATGACAGAATGGAAAATGAAAGCATAAAAGAAAGACTGGGGAAAAAATTGAAAAAATCAAAATGGACCTCAGGGATATGATAGATAATATGAAATGTCCGAATATAAGACTCATTGGTGTTCCAGAAGGGGAAGAAAAGAGTAAAGGTCTAGGAAGAGTATTCAAAGAAATTGTTGGGGAAAACTTCCCAAATCTTCAAAACAACATAAATACACAAATCATAAATACTCAGTGAACACCAAATAGAATAAACCCAAATAAACCCACTCCGAGACATATTCTGATCACACTGTCAAATACAGAAGAGAAGGAGCAAGTTCTGAAAGCAGCAAGAGAAAAGCAATTCACCACATACAAAGGAAACAGCATAAGACTAAGTAGTGACTACTCAGCAGCCACCATGGAGGTGAGAAGGCAGTGGCACGATATATTTAAAATTCTGAGTGAGAAAAATTTCCAGCCAAGAATACTTTATCCAGCAAAGCTCTCCTTCAAATTTGAGGGAGAGCTTAAATTTTTCACAGACAAACAAATGCTGAGAGAATTTGCTAACAAGAGACCTGCCCTACTGGAAATACTAAAGGGAGCCCTACAGACAGAGAAACAAAGAAAGGACAGAGAGACTTGGAGAAAGGTTCAGTACTAAAGAGATTCGGTATGGGTACAATAAAGGATATTAATAGAGAGAGGGGAAAAATATGACAAACATAAAGCAAAGGATAAGATGGCTGATTCAAGAAATGCCTTCACAGTTATAACGTTGAATGTAAATGGATTAAACTCCCCAGTTAAAAGATATAGATTAGCATAATGGATCAAAAAAAAATGAACCATCAATATGTTGCATACAAGAGACTCATCTTAGACACAGGGACACAAAGAAATTGAAAGTGAAAGGATCGAAAAAAATATTTCATGCAAGCTACAGCCAAAAGAAAGCAGGTGTAGCAATATTAATCTCAGAAAAAAATAGACTTTAAATGCAGGGATGTTTTGAGAGACAAGGAAGGCCACAACATGCTAATAAAAGGGGCAATTCAACAAGAAGAAATAACAGTCATAAATGTCTATGCACCCAATCAAGGTGCCACAAAATACATGAGTGAAACACTCGCAAAACTAAAGGAAGCAATTGATGTTTCCACAATAATTGTGGGAGACTTCAACACATCACTCTCCCCTATAGATAGATCAATCAGACAGAAGACCAATAAGGAAATTGAAAACCTAAACAATCTGATAAATGAATTAGATTTAACAGACATATACAGGACATTACATCCCAAATCACCAGGATACACATACTTTTCCAGTGCTCACGGAACTTTCTCCAGAATAGATCATATGCTGGGACATAAAACAAGCCTCAATAAATTTAAAAAGATTGAAATTATTCAAAGCACATTCTCTGACCACAATGGAATACAATTAGAAGTCAATAACCATCAGAGACTTAGAAAATTCACAAATACCTGGAGGTTAAACAACACACTCCTAAACAATCAGTGGGTTAACGAAGAAATAGCAAGAGAAATTGCTAAATATATAGAGATGAATGAAAATGAGAACACAACATACCAAAACCTATGGGATGCAGAAAAGCAGTGCTAAGGGGGAAATTTGTAGCACTAAACACATATATTAAAAAGGAAGAAAGAGCCAAAATCAAAGAATTAATGGATCAACTGAGGAAGCTAGAAAATGAACAGCAAACCAATCCTAAACCAAGTGGAAGAAAAGAAATAACAAGGATTAAAGCAGAAATAAATGACATAGAGAACAAAAAAACAATAGAGAGGATAAATATCAGCAAAAGTTGGTTCTTTGAGAAGTTCAACAAGATTGACAAGCCCCTAGCTAGACTGACAAAATCAAAAAGAGAGAAGACCCATATAAACAAAATAATGAATGAAAAAGGTGACATAACTGCAGATCCTGAAGAAATTAAAAAAATTATAAGAGGATATTATGAACAACTGTATGGCAACAAACTGGATAATGTAGAAGAAATGGACAATTTCCTGGAAACATATGAACAACCTAGACTGACCAGAGAAGAAATAGAAGACCTCAACCAACCCATCACAAGCAAAGAGATCCAATCAGTCATCAAAAATCTTCCCACAAATAAATGCCCAGGGCCAGATGGCTTCATAGGGGAATTCTACCAAACTTTCCAGAAAGAACTGACACCAATCTTACTCAAACTCTTTCAAAACTTTGAAGAAAATGGAACACTACCTAACTCATTTTATGACGCTAACATCAATCTAATACCAAAACCAGGCAAAGATGCTACAGAAAAAGAAAACTACCGCCCAATCTCTCTAATGAATATAGATGCAAAAATGTTCAACAAAATACTTGCAAATCGAATCCAAAGACACATTAAAAAAATCATACACCATGACCAAGTGGGGTTCATTCCAGGCATGCAAGGATGGTTCAACATAAGAAAATCAATCAATGTATTATAGCACATTAACAAGTCAAAAGGGAAAAATCAATTGATCATCTCAATAGATGCTGAAAAAGCATTCGACAAAATCCAATATCCGTTTTTGATAAAAACATTTCAAAAGGTAGGAATTGAAGGAAACTTCCTCAACATGATAAAGAGCATATATGAAAAACCCACAGCCAGCATAGTACTCAACGTTGAGAGACTGAAAGCCTTCCCTCTAAGATCAGGAACAAGACAAGGATGCCCGCTGTCACCACTGTTATTCAACCTTGTGCTGGAAGTGCTAGCCAGGGCAATCCAGCAAGACAAAGAAATAAAAGGCATCTAAATTGAAAAAGAAGAAGTAAAACTGTCATTGTTTGCAGATGATATGATCTTATATCTAGAAAACCCTGAGAAATCGACGATATAGCTACTAGGGGTAATAAACAAATTTAGCAAAGTAGCAGGATACAAGATTAATGCACATAAGTTGGTAATGTTTCTATATGCTAGAAATGAACAAACTGAAGAGACACTCAAGAAAAAGATACAATTTTCAATAGCAACTAAAAAAATCAAGTACCTGGGAATAAACTTAACCAAAGATGTAAAAGACCTATACAAAGAAAACTACATAACTCTACTAAAAGAAATAGAAGGGGACCTTAAAAGATGGAAAAATATTCCATGTTCATGGATAGGAAGACTAAATGTCATTAAGATGTCAATTCTACCCAAACTCATCTACAGATTCAATGCAATCCCAATCAAAATTCCAATAACCTACTTTGCAGACTTGGAAAAGCTAATTATCAAATTTATTTGGAAAGGGAAGATGCCTCGAATTGCTAAAGACACTCTAAAAAAGAAAAACGAAGTGGGAGGACTTACACTCCCTGACTTTGAAGCTTATTATAAAGCCACAGTTGCCAAAACAGCATGGTACTGGCACAAAGATAGACATATAGATCAATGGAATCGAATTGAGAATTCAGAGATAGACCCTCAGATCTATGGCTGACTGATCTTTGGTAAGGCCCCCAAAGTCACCAAAGTGGGTCATAATGGTCTTTTCAACAAATGGGGCTGGGAGAGTTGGATATCCACATCCAAAAGAATGAAAGAGGACCCCTTCCTCACACCCTACACAAAAATTAACTCAAAATGGACCAAAGATCTCAATATAAAAGTAAGTACCATAAAACTCCTAGAAGATAATGTAGGAAAACATCTTCAAGACGTTGTATTAGGTGGCCACTTCCTAGACTTTACACCCAAAGCACAAGCAACAAAAGAAAAAATAGATAAATGGGAACTCCTCAAGCTTAGAAGTTTCTGCACCTCAGAGGAATTTCTCAAAAAGGTAAAGAGGCAGCCAACTCAATGGGAAAAATTTTTGGAAACCATGTATCTGACAAAAGACTGATATCTTGCATATATAAAGAAATCCTACAACTCAATGACAATAGTACAGGCAGCCGAATTATAAAATGGGCAAAAGATATGAAAAGACAGTTCTCTGAAGAGGAAATGCAAATGGCCAAGAAACACATGAAAAAATGTTCAGGTTCACTAGCTGTTAGAGAGATTTTAATTAAGAGCACAATGAGATACCATCTCACACCAATTAGAATGACTGCCATTAAACAAACAGGAAACTACAAATGCTGGAGGGGATGTGGAGAAATTGGAACTCCTATTCATTGTTGGTGGGACTGTATAATGGTTCAGCCACTCTGGAAGTCAGTCTGGCAGTTCCTTAGAAAACTAGATATAGAGTTACCATTCGATCCAGCGATTGCACTTCTCAGTATATACCTGGAAGATCGGAAAGCAGTGACACAAACAGATATCTGCACGCCAATGTTCATAGCAGCATTATTCACAATTGCCAAGAGATGGAAACAACCCAAATGTCCTTCAACAGATGAGTGGATAAATAAAATGTGGTATATACACACGATGGAGTACTACGCGGCAGTAAGAAGGAACGATCTCGTGAAACATATGACAACATGGATGAACCTTGAAGACATAATGCTGAGCAAAATAAGCCAGGCACAAAAAGAGAAATATTATATGCTACCACTAATGTGAACTTTGAAAAATGTAAAACAAATGGTCTATAATATAAAATGTAGGGGAACTAGCAATAGAGAGCAATTAAGGAAGGGAGAACAATAATCCAAGAAGAACAGATAAGCTATTTAACATTCTGGGGATGCCCAGGAATGACTATGGTCTGTTAATTTCTGATGGATATACTAGGAACAAGTTCACAGTAATGTTGCTATATTATGTAACTTTCTTGGGGTAAAGTAGGAACATGTTGGAAGTTAAGCATTTATCTTAGGTTAGTTGTCTTTTTCTTACTTCCTTCTTATGGTCTCTTTGAAATGTTCTTTATTGTATGTTTGTTTTCTTTTTAACTTTTTTTTCATACAGTTGATTTAAAAAAGAAGGGAAAGTGAAAAAAAAAAAAAGAAAAACAAGGAAAAAAAGATGTAGTGCCCCCTTGAGGAGCCTGTGGAGAATGCAGGGGTATTTGCCTACCCCACCTCGATGGTTGCTAACATGACCACAGACATAGGGGTCTGGTGGTTTGATGGGTTGAGTCCTCTACCATAGGTTTTACCCTTGGGAAGACGGTTGCTGCAAAGGAGAGGCTAGGTCTCCCTATGGTTGTGCCTAAGAGCCTCCTCCCGAATGCCTCTTTGTTGCTCAGATGTGGCCCTCTCTCTCTGGCTAAGCCAACTTGAAAGGTGAAATCACTGCCCTCCCCCCTACGTGGGATCAGATACCCAGGGGAGTGAATCTCCCTGGCAACGTGGAATATGACTCCCGGGGAGGAATGTAGACCTGGCATCGTGGGACGGAGAACATCTTCTTGACCAAAAGGGGGATGTGAAAGGAATTGAAATAAGCTTCAGTAGCAGAGAGATTCCAAAACGAGCCAAGAGATCACTCTGTTGGGCACTCTTACGCACACTTTAGACAACCCTTTTTAGGTTCTAAAGAATTAGGGTAGCTGGTGGTGGATACCTGAAACTATCAAACTACAATCCAGAACCCATGAATCTCGAAGACAATTGTATAAAAATGTAGCTTATGAGGGGTGACAATGGGATTGGGAAAGCCATAAGGACCACACTCCACTTTGTCTAGTTTATGGATGGATGAGTAGAAAAATAGGGGAAGGAAACAAACAGACAAAGGTACCCAGTGTTCTTTTTTACTTCAATTGCTCTTTTTCACTCTAATTATTATTCTTGTTATTTTTGTGTGTGTGCTAATGAAGGTGTCAGGGATTGATTTAGGTGATGAATGTACAACTATGTAATGGTACTGTGAACAATCGAAAGTATGATTTGTTTTGTATGACTGCATGGTATGTGAATATATCTCAATAAAATGAAGATAAAAAAAAAATTATCACCATGAGAACAAAATAATTTTCTGCCAGTCCAGCCTAATGTTCATACACTCAATTTCATCAGGAAGAACCTCTGAAAAAAAAAAACACAATTTGAGGAATATTCTTTAAAAGGATGTTTTAGCAGTTTTCTAATATGTTGGATGAAGGAAATAATTGATATATATTCAGATGAAAGAGAATAAATATACCTAAAAAATGCCATTTGATATGAGACTGGACACTATTTTTGTTTTGTGCCTTTCTACAGTTCTATCTTTATCAATACTATTAACATTTTGCAATGTCTCTAGGACATTGTTGGGTAATTGTTGAGGTGGGGAGCTGCCCATAGATGAGATATTTGTACTACAACCAGGTTAATTTAATGATTGTGTTAATGTTCCTGTGAATATATAAGAAAATGTCTGTGTTCTTATGAGAAACACTACAATAATAATAAAAGAAACTGACATTTTTTAAAACATAAGTTTCCTATTGTTAAAGAAAACCTTATACAAGGAATATGAAACAATGTTAACTCAGTTACAAAGTAAATTAAGTAAACACACTTCACATGTGTTGGTTTACCTCCTCATGAAGGCACAGGGTCAGAGCAGAGTGAGATTACACTGACCTGCTTTCATGGGATATGTGAAGAATGGTCACAGTCAGTGCTACATGGCCTACTCCCTTGGGCTTCTGCAAATTTGGGAGTTGAGAGGTTGAGGAAGCCTTCTTCTTTGGCTAATAAACTTGCTTTCAGATCTAGAACAAAGTATGCACCACATTTGTGGTTATCTCTCTCATTTCCAGCACTAATTGAAAAGGGGGACATGTAGTGTGCATTCAGAGTTACCCGTGGATCATTCTCACTGACATAGCCATGTTATGTTGGCTCCCAGAACAGGGATTTCCCTCAGGGTTATGATAATTCTGGAACCAGGGTACAAACAATATTCAGTGTACACCATAATGTCTGCTCTCTGGGTGTCTCTATCACTCCCCCAATCATGCCTCCAACCCACTCAATGCAAAACATATCAGCCTGTCCACATATCATGTGGTCTCTGCATCACAGGACCACCTTGACTGTCACTCAGCATTTAGGCCCAGAATGAGGCTTCCGGCAAGAACAAATAGAGAAAGAAATCCCACCATTAAGACAGATGTGAGCCAATCCCCAGGTCAGCTATAAACAGTGACCAGGGAGGACACATCAGTATTGTCCAAATTTCCCTGACTTCAAGTGGATTCATTGACTGCACATGGGCATGCCTCATGGTGAGCTCTGCTAAGTGAGCATGTGGGATGCTAAAATGCATGTCTTGGACCCAGGTGTAATTTCTGTGCCACTGGAAAAGAAAGGGAGGCCCAAGCTTGGCCAGGGCACTTCAATAAAGCCCCATGTAACCCACAACCAATTGGAATTTGCACTTGGTTATTCTTGTATAGAATCCTCAACATCCATCAGGGTGAATCAAAACCTCAACATCCATTGGGGCTGCAGGTTACCTTCAGAGCTGCAGAATTATCCTCATATGCCTATTACAAACCTCACAAACCACAATACTGCCACCATCACCTGCACACTTGGGGAGCCTCATATTTTCAGACCACAGGGCATCCAGGGGATAGAGGCCTCATTATTTTCAACCTGATGACTATTGTGAGACAGATGAGGGTCAGCAGAATCTGCACATGCACATTCCAAGCACCTGCAAGAAATTCAAGGTCATTTGGAACCTGGGCTGACTCTGTTTCCTCCAAAGTTTTGAGCCCAAGTGAGATTTTCTCCCTGAGGTTTCTTAACTTGGGATTTCCTGATGTATATTGGGCACACTTGGGTACAGGGATTCCTATTTTGAGTAAGGGGAAAGATTCAGAGACACTTGATGTGGTGTGTAGCTGATTCTGCAGACAACACTTGGCAGAGAAGCCTCTATTTGAAAGTGCATATGAGGGATGTGAAGTCATTTAACTGGAACCAGATGACAAGAGAGGGAGAAAGGAAACCATAGACAGTGCAGCAATGAAAAGTACCCCAATGAAAATACTTGGACTGTATGATGAGTAAAGTTTATAGTATTAGAAATCTTTAATCAAATGCCTTGAAGATAACCTATTAATGGAAACATGCAATGTGGGAAGCAAAGTAGTTATTTCAGGTTAATTGCTTTCCTGAAAATTAGCTTTGCTTTATTATAAAGTGATTTTTGATATTTGTCTTTTGTAGCTTATAGATAATGTTTAAAATGAATTCAATCCATTGAAAGAAACAAAAATTAAACTTCTCATTTAAAAAATAATCACAATGAGGGCACAATAATTTTCTGACATCCAGCCTAAAATTCATACATTCAAATTCATAAGGAAGAACCTCTGGGAAAAAAAAAAACATGAGGAATGTTCTTTAAAAGTATGGTTCAGCAGTTTTCTAATATGTCCAGATGAAACAAACAATTGAGATATATTCAGATGAAAGAGAACAAATATACCTGAAAAAGAAATGCCATGTTTGATATGAGACTGGACACTATTTTTGTTTTGTGTCTTTCTACATTTCTATCGTTATTATTACTATTAACATTTTGCTTGTTTGATTCGATATGACTGGGTAATTGTTGAGTTGGGGGTCCAAGCCCTTAGATGAGATATTTTTACTACAACCAGGATAATTTAATGATTTTGGTAATGTTCCTGTGAATACATAAGAGACTGTCCCTATTCTTAAGTGAAATACTACAAGAGTAATTAAAGAAACAGTCATTTTTTAAACATAAATTTAAAATTGTTAAAAAATACCTTAGTATACAAGGAATATGAAATAATGGAAAATTGGTGATAAAAGAAATTGAATAAAGATACTTCACATGTGTTGGTTTCCCACCTCATGAAAGCACAGGGTCAGATCAGGTTGAGATTACACTGACCTGCTTTAATGGGATATGAGAAGAATGGTCACAGTCAGTGCAACTTGGGCCTACTCACTTGGGCTTCAGAATATTCAGGAATGGAGAGGTCGGGGAAGTCTTCTTCTTTTGCTAATAAACTTGCTTTCAGATCTGGAAAAAAATATGTGCCACATTTGTGATTAATCTCTCCCAAGTCCAGCACCATGTAAAAGGGGGACATGGGGTGGGCATTTACAGTTACATATGTATCATTCTAACTGTCAAAGCCAGGGTATGTTGCTTCCCAAGACAGGGATATCCCTCAGGGCAATGTTAATTCCTGGACCAAGGAACAAACAATATTCAGTGTACACCATCATGCCTCCCCTCTGGGAGTCCCCATCCATGTCCCCAATCATGCCTCCAACCCATTCAACACAAAAAATATAAGTCTCTCTGCATATCATGTGTTCTCTTCATCACAGGACAACCTTGACTGTCACTCAGCATTTAGGCCCAGAATGAGACTTCTGGCAAGCATAAATAGAGCAAGAAATCCCACCACTAAGACAGCCATGAGCCAATCCTCATGTCAGGTGGACAGGGCATTCACATCAAATGTGGGTATTCACATTTTCCTGGGGATCAGTCTCACTGTCAGAGCCATGGTAGGTTGGCTCCCAGAACAGGGATTCTCTCATGGCAATGATAATTCCTGGAACAAGAACCAAACAATATTAAGTGCACACCGTCATGCCTGTCCTCTGGAAGCCTCCATCCCTGTCACCAATCATGCCTCCAAACCAGTCATCTCAAAAATATCAGCCAGACCACATGATGACATCACTGCCTCTCAGGACCATCTTCACTGTCACTCAGAATTTAGGCCCAGTGTGAGACTTCTGGGAAGCACAATTAAAGGAAGTAATCCCACCACTAAGACAGCCATGAGCCAAACCTCATCTCAGCTAGAAGCTGGACAGGGCTGACACATACCAGTTGTCCAAAATTTTGCTGATGTCATGGGGGTTCATTGACTGCACATGGGCATGCCTCATAGTTAACTCTGGTATGTGAGAACCCAGGATTCTAAGGTGCATGTCTTAGAGTGGCAATTTCTGTGCCATTGAAAAATTTAGGCATGTACAAGTTCAGCCAGGGGCAATTCACTTAAAGTCCTGCCTACCCCATATCAACCTGGAATTTGCCCTTGTGCCTTCTGGTATGGGATCATCCTGGGAGAGTCAAAAGCTCACCATCCATTGTGTGTTCATGTGGTTCTCTGTGCTGCAAAATCATCCTCATATACCTACTTCAGCATGAACAGGCCACAACACCTCAACCATCACCAGCACTCTTGGTGTGCCCTTTACATTTTCAGACCACAGGGAAGCCATGTGGATAGAGGCTTGTTGCTTAGCAACCTGATGCTAACTGTGAGGCAGATGATGGTCAGAGTAACTTGTGCATGTGCTTTCCATGCATGTACCAGAATCCTAGGCTGCTTTGGGAACCTGGGCTGACTCTGTCTCCTCCACAGACTCTAGATGCAGTAAGATTTCTTCCCTGAGGTTTCTTAGCTTTGGATTGCCTGCTGTAAATTGGGCACACCTGGGTACAGAGATTCCTATTTGGAGTAATGGGAAAGATTCAGAAACACTTGGTGTGGATTGTAGCTGATTCTGCACACGAGGATCAGCAGAGAAGCCTCTATTTTAAAGTGGATATGAGGGATGTGAAATAGTGTAATTGGAACTAGATGACAAGAGAGGGAAAAAAGAAACAAAGGGCTGTATGGCAACAAAATACACCAAAGTAAATACATAGACTTATGAAGATTACAGTCTATTATATTAGAAATATTTTAGCAACTGCCTTGCAGGTAACCCACTAATGCAATCTTGTGCAATGGGGGAAAAAAGTAGTTATTTCAGGTTATTTGCTTTTCTGAAACTTTGCTTTGTTTTGTTATAATGTTCTGATTTTTGATGTTTGTGTGTTGTTGTAGCTTATAGATAATGTTTAAAATAAATTCATTACAATGAAAGAAACAAATATACATCTTAACCTTTAAATAATCAACCTGAGGGTACAATAATTTTATGCCATTCTCACCTAAAATTCATGAACTCAGTTTCATCAGGAAAAACTTCTGAAAAACACAATTTGAGGAACATTCTGTAGAAGTATGATTCATTAGTTTTTTAATATGTCCAGATGAAGGAAAGAAATGAGATATATTCAGATGAAAGGTAATCAATATACATGAAAATAAAGCAATGCTTGATATGAGACTGGACAGTTTTTTTGTCTTTCTTAATTTCTATCATTATTATTAGTAATAACATTTTGCTTGGTCTAAAGCACATTATTGGATAATTGTTTAGGAGTGGACCAGGCCCCAAGATGAGACATTTTTACTACCACAGGGTTAATTTAATGATTGTGGTAAAGATCCTGTGAATACATAAGAGAAAGTCTCTGTGGCTACATGAAATTCTAAAAGAATAATTTTGTTACACATAAATTTCCAACAGTAAGGAAAACCTTATTACACAAGGAATATGTACCAATGTTAACATGGTGAAAAAAATAAATTAGATGAACCAGCTTCACAAGAGTGCTTTATCTCATCATGAAGGCCCAGGTTCAGATCAGGGTGAGATTACACTGACATGCTTTCATGGGATATGAGAAGAATTCTCATAGTCAGTGCCACTTGGGCCTACTCCCTTGGGCTTCAGCACATTTGGGAATGGAGAGGTTGGGGAATTCTTTTTTGCTAATAAACTTGCTTTCAGATCTGGAACAAAATATGTGCCACATTTGTGGTTAATCTATCCCAAGTCAAGCATCATGTAAAAGGGGGACTTGGGGTGGGCATTCATGGTTACGTGAGCATCATTCTAACTGACAGAGCCAGGGAATGTTGGCTCCCAGGACAGTGAAAGCCCTCAGGGCAATAATTCCTGGACCAAGGAATAAACAATATTCAGTGTTCACCATCCTGCCTGCCCTCTGGGAGTCTCCATCCCAGTCCTGAATCATGCCTCCAACCCACTCAACACAAAAAATATCAGGCTCTCCACATATCACGTGTTCTCTTCATCACAGGAGCACTTTGACTGTCACTCAGAATTAGGCCCAGAATGAGACTTCTGGCAAGCACAAATAGAGCAATATTTCCCACCACCAAGACAGCCATGAGCCAATCCTCATGTCAGCTATAAACAGTGGACAAGGCAGACACATCAAAGTTGTCCAAATTTCCCTGACTTGAAGGTGGTTCATTGACAGCACTTGGGCATGCCTCATGGTAGGCTTTGCTAAGTGAGCACCTGGGATACTAAGCTGCATGTCTTGGATCCAGCAGTAATTTCAGGGCCATTGGAAAAAAAAAGGCAGGCCCAAGCTTGGCCAGGGGCACTTCATTAAACTTACACCTACACCACACCCAATTTGAATTTGCCCTTGGTCATTCCTGTATAGCATCCTCCAGGGAGAGACAAACCCACACCTTCCATCAGGGATGCAGGTGATCCTCAGTGCTGCAGAATCACCCTCATATAACTACAAAAACTGCACAGATGACAACATCTCCACCATCACCTGCACACTTGGGGAGTGTATTGTATTTTCAGACCACAGAGGGGCCATTGGGATAGAGCCCTGTTGCTTAGCCACCTGATGCCTATTGTGAGGCAGGAGATGGTCAGCAGAATTTGTGCATGCACATTTCAAGAAACTGCCAGAATTCTAGGCCACTTTGGAATACGGGCTGCCTCTGTCTCCTCCACAGGTTCAAGCCCCAGTGAGATTTCTTCGCAGAGGTTTCTTAACTTGGGATTTCCTGCTGTATATTAGGCACACCTGGATACAGGGATGCCTATTGGGAGTAATGGGAAAGATTCAGAAACACATGATGTGGTGTGTAGCTGATTGTGCACACAAGGCACAGCAGACAAGCCTGTATATAAAAGTGGATATGAGGGATGTGATGTTGTGTAACTGGAACTAGATGACCAAAGGGGGAAAAGGAAACCTAGGACTGTGCAGCAATATACAATACCCCAAGGAAGATACATGGACTGTATGAAGAGAACTGTTTAAAATACAAGAAATTTTAATCAAATGCTTGAAGATAACCCATTAATGCAAACTTATGCAATGCAGTAAGCAAAGAAGTTATTTCAGGTTACCAGCTTTCTTGACACTTTGCTTTGCTTTATTATAAACTGGTGATTCTTGATGCTTGTGTGTTGTAGCTTATAAAGTTTAAAATGAATTCAATTCAATGAAAGAAATGGAAATTAAACTTATCATTTAAAAACAATCACCATGAGGGCACAATAACTTTCTGCCAATACAGACTAAACTTATCAACTCAATTTCATCAGGAAGAACTTCTGAAAAAAAATATTTGAAGACTATTCTTTAAAAAGATGGTTCAGCAATTTTCTAATATGTCCAGATGAAGGAAATAAATGAGATATATTCAGACGAAAGAGAATAAATATACCTGAAAAAGAAATGCCATGCTTGATATGAGACTGGGCACTATTTTTGTTTTGTGCCTTTCTACAATTCTATCATTATTATTACTATTAACATTTTGCTTTTTGACAGGACAGGATTGGGTAATTGTTGAGGTGGGGTCCAGGCCACTGGATGAGATATTATTACTACAAGCAGGTTTAGTTAATGATTGTGGTAATGTTCCTGTGAATATATGAGAGACTGTTTCTGTTCTTAAGTGAAATGCTACAAGAATAATTAAAGAAACTGGCTTTTTGAAACATAAATTTAAAATTGTAAATTTCATGCGTTCAATTATGTAAATTTTGCCAAAATCAAAATGAGTCATACACAAATGATTAACTGCTTTTTATAATACGTATCTTGAAGTGTTTATGGGTGAAGATTACTGATGTGTACAACTTACTATAATATGGAAAGAAATTTATAAAAAGGAGAAAAACAAAAATGATGCACTGATAGCACAATGGATAAATGGATCAAAATATGACAAAACAATTGTAGCATAATAATCATGTATAGTATAATTTAAAATGGATATATGGGTTTTCACAGTATGATTCTTTCATCTACAATATATGTTTAAATTTGTCAATGAAATAAGATTAAAAATTCAAAAAATTAACAATTGTAAGGAACATATCAAGTCTGCTACATATTTACCAAATAGTTTCTGTGATTTTTAAATGGAAGAACAGCAAATTCTTATGACACTTCAAAGTATCAGAAGTATTAGCAAAACATGTCTAATAAAGCCAAATTTGTCTTCAGAAAAAATGTTATATTTAAAATATTTCCTTAATGTTATCTTTTTTATTCATTTTATTGAGATATATTCACATACCATGCAGTCATACAAAACAAAGTGTGCATTCAGTTGTTCAGAGTACCACCACATAGTTGTGCATTCATCACCAAAATCAATCACTGACACCCTCATTCCCACACACGCAAAATTGACAAGAATAAAAATTAAAGTGAAAAAGAGGACTTAAAGTAAAAAAGAACAGTGGGTGGCTTTTTGTTTGTTTCTTTGTTTTTTTCCTTCCCCCATTTTTCTACTCATCCATCCATAAACTAGACAAAGGGGACTGTGGTCCATACGGCTTTCCCAATCACATTGTTACCCCTCATAAGCTACATTTTATACAATTGTCTTCAAGACTCATGGGTTCTGGGTTGTAGTTTGATACTTTCAGGTATATACTGCTAGCTACTCCAATTTACTAGAAACTAAAAAGGGTTGTCTAAATTGTGCATAAGAGTGCCCACCAGAGTGAACCTCCGGCTCCCCCTGGAATCTCTCTGCCACTGAAGCTTATTTCATTTCCTTTCACATCCTGCTTTTGATCAAGAAGATGTACTTCATCCCAGAATGCTGGGCCCAGATTCCTCCTCAAGAGCCATATTTCACATCACCAGGGAGATTCACTCCCCTGGGTATCTGATCCCATGCAGGGGGGAGGGCAGTGATTTCAACCAACAAGAGTTGAGTTAGCTAGAGAGAGAGGGCCACATCTGAGCAAAAAAGAGGCAATCAGTAGGTGGCTCCCAGGCAAACTACAGGGAGGCCTATCCTCTCCTTTGCAGCAACAGTCTTCCCAAGGGCAAGTCCTGTGGCAGAGGGCTCAACCCATCAAACCACCAGTCCCCTATGTCTGTGAGCACATCAGCAACCATCAAGGTGGGGAAGACCAATACAACTGCATTCTCCATGAGCTCCTCAAGGGGGCTGTGCATATTATTTCATTGTTTTCTTTTAATTAACTGTTTTTTTTAAATCAACTGTATCAAAAAAAATTTCAAAAAATTCAATAAAAAAACATTTCAAACAAACCATAACAAGGGAATAAGGAAAATACAACTAACCTAAGATAACTACTTTACTTCCAACATGTTCCTAACCTACCCCAAGAAAATAACCTAATATAGCAACATTTCTGTGAACTTTTTCCTACTATATCCATCAGAAATTAACAGAGCATAGACATTCCTGGGAATTCTCAGAATGAAATTTACCCACAATAGCTTATCTGTTCTTATTGGGTTATCATTCCCCCTTCCTTAATTGCTCTCCATCAGTAGTTCCCCTACATTCTACATTATAAAACATTTGTTTTACATTTTTCAATGTTCACATTTGTGGTAGCATATAATATTTCTCTTTTTGTGCCTGGCTTATTTTGCTCAGCATTATGTCCTCAAGGTTCATCCATGTTGTCATATGTTTCATGAGATCGTTCTTTCTTACTGCCGTGTAGTATTCCATCATGTGTATATACCAAATTTTATTCATCCACTCATCTGTTGAAGGACATTTGTGTTGTTTCCATCTCTTGGCATTTGTGAATAATGCTGCTATGAACATTGGCATGCAGATATCTGTTCATGTCACTGCTTTCAGATCTTCCAGGTATATACTGAGAAGTACAATTGCTGGATCGAAGGGTAACTCTATCTCTAGTTTTCTAAGGAAGTGCCAGACTGACTTTTAGAGTGGCTGAACCATTATACAGTCCCACCAACAATGGGTAAAAGTTCCAGTTACTCCACATCCTCTCCAGCACTGGTAGTTTCCTGTTTGTTTAATGGCAGCCATTCTAATTGGTGTGAGATGATATCTCATTGTGGTCTTAATTTGCATTTCTCTAATAGCTAGTGAAGCTGAACATTTTTTCATGTGTTTTTTGGCCATTTGTATTTCCTCCACAGAGAACTGCCTCTTTGTATCTTTTGCCCATTTTATAATTAGGCTGTCTGTACTATTGTCATTGAGTTGTAGGATTTCTTTACAGATGCAAGATATCAGTCTTTTGTCAGATACATGGTTTCCAAAAATTTTTCCCATTGAGTTGGCTGTCTCTTTGACCTTTCTGACAAATTCCTTTGAGGTACAGAAACTTCTAAGCTTGAGGAGTTCACATTTTTCTAGTTTTTCTTTTGTGGCTTGTGCTTTGGGTGTAAACTCTAGGAAGTGGCTGCCTAATACAAGGTCTTGAAGATGTTTCCCTACATTACCTTCTAGGAGTTTTATGGTACTCTCTCTTATATTGAATCTTTGAACCACTTTTAGGTAATCTTTGTGCAGGGTGTGAGGTTGGGTTCCTCTTTCTTTCTTTTGGCTATGGATATCCAACTCTCCCAGCCCCATTTGCTGAAAACTCTATGTTCCAGTTCAGTGGCTTTGGGAGTCTTATCAACTATCAGTTGACCATAGATCTGGGGATCTATTTCCAAATTCTCAATTTAATTCATTGATCAATATGTCTATCTTTCTGCTAGTACCATGCTGTTTTGACTACTGTGGCTTTATAATAAGCTTCAAAGTCAGGGAGTGTAAGCCCTCCAACTTCATTTTTCATTTTTAGAGAGCCTTTAGCAATTCAAGGCATCTTCCCTTTCCAAATAAATTTGATTACTAGCTTTTCCAAGTCTGCAAAGTAGGTTGTTGGAATTTTGATTGGGATTGCATTGAATCTGTAGATGAGTTTGGGTAAATTGACATCTTAATGACATTTAGCCTTCCTATCAATGAACATGGAATATTTTTTTTCCATTTTTAAAGTCCCCTTCTATTTCTTCTAGTAGAGTTACATAGTTTTCTTTGTATAGGCCTTTTACATCTTTGGTTAATTTTGTTCCTAGGTACTTGATTTTTTTAGTCACTATTGAAAATGGTATCTTTTTCTTGAGTTTCTCTTCAGTTTGTTCATTTCTAGCATATAGAAGCATTACTGACTCATGTTTATTAATTTTGTATGCTGCTACTTTGCTAAATTTGTTTATTAGCTCTAGTAGCTTTATCATTAGTTTCTCAGGGATTTCCAGATATAAGATCATATTATCTGCAAACAATGACAGTTTTACTTCTTCCTTTCCAATTTGGATGCCTTCTATTTCTTTGTCTTGCTGTATTGCCCCAGCTAGCACTTCCAGCTCAATGTTGAATAACAGTGGTGACAATGGCCATCCTTGTCTTGTTCCTGATCTTAGAAGGAAGGGTTTCAGTCTCTCACCATTGAGTACTATTCTGGCTGCAGGTTTCTCATATATGCCTTTTATCATATTGAGGAAGTTTCCTTCACTTCCCACTTTTTGAAGTGTTTTTATGAAAAAGGGATGTTGAATTTTGTCAAATGATTTTTCAGCATCTATTGAGATGATCATTTGATTTTTCTCTTTTGATTTGTTAACGTGTTCTAATACACTGATTGATTTTCTTATGTTGAACCACCCTTGCATGCCTGGAATGAACCCCACTTGATAAAGGTGTATGATTTTTTTAATATGTCTTTGGATTTGATTTGCAAGTATTTTGTTGCAAATTTTTACATCTATATTCATTAGGGAGATAGGCCTATAGTTTTCCTTTTGTGTAGCATCTTTGCCTAGTTCTGCTATTAGATTGATGTTAGCTTCATAAAATGAGTTAGGTAGTATACCATTTTCTTCAATGTTTTGAAAGGGTTTAAGTAAGATTCATGTCAGTTCTTTTTGGAAAGTTAGGTAGAATTCCCCTGTGAAGCCATCTGGTTCTGGGCATGTATTTGTGGGAGGAATTTTGATGACTGATTGTATCTCTTTCCTTGTGATTGGTTGGTTGAGGTCTTCTGTTTCTTCTCTGGTCAGTCTAGGTTGTTCATACATTTCCAGAAAATTGTCCATTTCCTCTATATTATCCAGTTTGTTGGCATACGGTTGTCCATAGTATCCTCTTATAATTTTTAAATTTCTTTGGGATCTACAGTAATGTTACCTTTCTCATTCATTGTTTTGTTTATATGGGTCTTCTCTCTTTTTGATTTTGTCAGTCTAGCAAGGGGCTTGTCAATCTTGTTGATCTTCTCAGGAACCAACTTTTGGTGTTATTTATTCTCTCTATTGTTTTTTTTTCTTCTCTATGTCATTTATTTCTGCTTTAATCCTTGTTATTTCTTTTCCTCTACTTGGTTTAGGATAGTTTTGCTCTTCATTTTCTAGCTTCTTCAGTTGCTCCATTAGTTCTTTGATTTTGGCTATTTCTTCCTATTTCATGTATTCATTTAGTGCTATAAATTTCCTACTCAGTACTGCTTTTTCTGCATCCCATAGGTTTTGGTATGTTGTGTTTTCATTTTCATTTGTCTCTATATATTTAGAAATCTCTCTTGTTATTTCTTCTTTAACCCACTGATTAGGAGTGTGTTATTTATCCTCCAGGTATTTGCAAATTTTCTAAGTCTCTTATGGTTATTGACTTCTAATTGTATTCCATTGTGGTCAGAGAATGTGCTTTGAATAACTTCAAAACTTTAAATTTATGGAGGCTTGTTTTATGTCCCAGCATATGATCTATTCTGGAGAAAGTTCTGTGATCACTAAAGAAGAATGTGTATCCTGTTGATTTGGGATGTAATGTTCTATATATGTCTGTTAAATCCAATTCATTTATCAGATTGTTTACATTTTCAATTTCCTTATTGGTCTTCTGTCTGGTTGATCTATGTATGGGACAGAGTGATGTGTTGAAGTCACCCACAATTATTGTGGAAAAATCAATTTCTTCCTTTAGTTTGCCAGTGTTTCTCTCATGTATTTTGTGGCACCTTGATTGGGTGCATAAACATTTATGATTGTTATTTCTTCTTGTCAAATTGCCCCTTTTATTAGTATGTAGTGGCCTTCTTTGTCTCTCAAAACATCCCTGCATTTAAAGTCTATTTTATCTGAGATTAATATTGCTACACCTGCTTTCTTTTGGCTGTAGATTGCATGAAATATTTTTTTCCATCCTTTCACCTTCAATTTCTTTGTGTCCCTGTGTCTAAGATGAGTCTCTTGTATGCAACATATTGATGGTTCATTTTTTTTTTATCCATTCTGTGAATCTATATCTTTTAATTGGGGAGTTTAATCCTTTTACATTCAATGTTATTATTGTGAAGGCATTTCTTGAATCAGCCATCCTATCCTTTGGTTTATGTTTGTCAGATATATTTTTCCCTCTCTCTATTAATGTCCTCTAATGTACCCATACTGAATCTCTTTAGTACTGAAACTTTCTCCATCTCTCTCTCTCTTTTCTTTGTTTCTCTGTCAATAGGGCTCCCTTTAGTGTCTCAAGTAGGGCAGGTCTATTTTTTAGCAAATTCTGTCAGCAATAGTTTGTGAAAAATTTAAGCTCTCCCTCAAATTTGGAGGCAAGCTTTGCTGGATAAAGAATTCTTGGTTGGCATTTTTGCTCTCTCAGAATTTTAAATGTCATGCCACTGCCTTCTCCCCTCCATGGTGGCTGCTGAGTAGTCACTACTTAGTCTTATGCTGTTTCCTTTGTGTGTGGTTAGTTGCTTTTCTCTTTCTGCCTTCAGAACTTGCTCCTTCTCTTCCATATTTGACAGTGTGATCAGAATATTTCTCAGAGTGGGTTTATTTGGATTTATTCTTTTTGGAGTTTGCTGGGCATTTATGATTTGTGTATTTATGGTGTTTAGAAGATTTGGGAAGTTTTCCCCAACAATTTCTTTGGATACTCTTCATAGACATTTACCCTTCTCTTCCCCTTCTGGAACACCAATGAGTCTTATATTTAGATGTTTTATATTATCTATCATATTCCTGACATCCATTTTGATTGTTTTGATTTTTTCCCCATTCTTTCTTTTGTTCTTTCATTTTCTCTTCTGTTGTACTCCAGGTCACTGATTTGCTGTTCAGCTTCCTCTAGTCTTGTACTATGAATATCCAGAATCTTTTGTTTTTGGTCAACAGTTTCTTTAATTTCCATAAGATTGTATATAATTTTTTATTTACTCTTGCAATTTCTTCTTTATGCTCTTCTAGGTTCTTCTTCATGTCCTTTATATCCTGTTCGATGCTCTTCCTCATGTCCTTTATATCCTGTGCCATGGTCTTGTTGTCATCTTTAGTTCTTTGATTAATTGTTCCAAGTCCTGTGTCTCCTCTGATCTTTTGATTTCAGTGCTTGGGCTTGTGTTATCCATATCATCTGGTTTTTTCATATGCTTTAAATTTTTCTGTTGTTTTTGGCATTTATCATTTCCTTAACTTGATTGGAAATCAAGCTCTTTTAGGATTTGTAAACCAATTAAAATCCTCATGTTTAATTTGTCAGATCTACAGCTCTGTGGAGTACACATTCTCTAACCAGCAGGTGGCATCTGTGAGCCACCTATTCCCCTCAAGGCAGTTCTTCCCCACTTTGTCTTTGTGGTGATTGGGGTGTGAGTCTTTTGGGGTCCAATTTGTGCACCAAGCTTGCATGTGTTTTTGGTGTTTCCCACCTTGTATATGGGATGTTTGTCTGAGCAGTTGGGGTGGTGGATTTAATAATCAAATCTCCCTGATGTTCCTGGAGATTTAAAGCTGTTGCAATAGTCTAATCCTCCAGTTCAGTCTTGCCACAGTTTGTCTCTGCCACTGACCCACAAGTCCTTGGTATTGGCATATGATCCCTGGAACTTGTGAGTGTAGCCCTCTTCCAAGCCATACTGTCCTATGTCCTCTGTTGAGGGATGACTGTGCTATGTTACTGGTGAGTGCCATCACTCAAGGGAGGTTCTGAGCTGCAGGACTGTGTAGGGGTTTTCCTAGTCTGCTGAAAGGATGGCTAAATGGAGTATGGTAATTTTCCCCTCTTCACACAGCTCGACCTTCCCAACTCTGGGACAATTAGCTGAGATTCAGGAAGGGCTAATGTCCACACCCAATTTTGTGGTGTGTGTGTGCTGTGGTA
The DNA here is from genome assembly GCF_015220235.1 of Choloepus didactylus. Taxonomy (NCBI): domain Eukaryota; kingdom Metazoa; phylum Chordata; class Mammalia; order Pilosa; family Megalonychidae; genus Choloepus; species Choloepus didactylus. Next base: position 21,118,217 of record NC_051330.1, on the reverse strand, counting down.
AACACTTCCCATCACACTGGGTTGTTTGGGGCAGCTCTGGGTTGTGGAGCTGGAGCTGGGTAGAAGCATTCCCAGTCCACTGGGAAGATGGCTGTGTGCCAGTTTGATGTACTGTGTCACCCAAATGCCATTATCTTTGATGTAGTCTTGTGGGGCAGATGTTTTGGTACTGATTAGATTTGCTTGGAATGTGCCCCACCAAGCTGTGCGTGATGACTCTGATGAGATATTCCCATGGAGGCATGGCCCCACCCATTCAGGGTGGGCCTTGATCAGTTGAGCCATATAAATGAGCTGACTCAAAGTGAAGGAAGTCAGTGCAGCTGTGAGTAATGTTTTGAAGAGGAGCTTCAGCCAAGAGGGACACTTTGAAGAAAGCACAGGAGATGCAGATTAGAGAGTTTGAAGACAGCCATTGAAAGCAGACTCTTGCTCTGGAGAAGCTAAGAGAGGACAAATACCCCAAGTGCAACTAAGAGTGACATTTTTGAGGAACTGCAACCTAGAGAGAAAGATCCTCTGAGAAAGGCATTTTGGAACCAGAACTTTGGAGCAGATGCCAGCCACATGCCTTCCCAGCTAACAGAGGTTTTCTGGACACCATGGCCATCCTCCAGAGAAGGTACCGAATTGCTGACGTGCTACCTTGGACATTTTATGGCCTTAAGACTGTAACTGTGTAACCAAATAAGTCCCCTTTATAAAAGCCAATCCATCTCTGGTGTTTTGCATTCTGGCAGCATTAGCAAACTAGAACAGGCTGTAAGGGGACATTCCCCTTTTCTTGGGAAGTTGTGGTGTTTAGCAAATTTTCTCAGCCACTGGATTTATTGTCTTGTGCCTCAGAGCTCTCTTAGCTCTGCTCTTTTCTGGGCCCAAATTGCAATTCTTTGAGGCTTTCTGTAATGGGCTTCATAGAGTAATTGTTTTAGAAAAAGAAAAAGATTAAAAAAAGGAAGGACCCTCCTTGCAGATCTAATGGTCTATTGAAATGCTAAGAGAGAAGGAGATTAGGGCCATTAAGGAAGGATCAAGGGAGCAGAGAAACCAGCTCTTCAGACAGAGAAGCTCACCTTCTGGATTTGCATATGAGCCTGACTCTGCCTGGGCCCTGCCCTTCCCCATTCTATGTTCAAGAGAACTCCAAAAGTCTCTGCTTTTATGTTTGGATTTTCCTTGTTGTTTTTCCTATCCTTATCTCCTCTTCACTGGGCTGACTGCTCCCATATTCTCCAGTGTCTGGTCTCAATCTATCTATATTTGGAGTTTGGATCAGTAGAATGAGTTTTCAATAAGAGCTGCAGCTGCAGTTCTCCCTCCTCATTCCCAGCACAGATGGCCCCTCCTCCCATGGGACTGAGCCTTGCAGGAAGGGGCACAGGTCCCCTGGTCACAAAAACATACAGATTTTGGTGATCTCAGCTGTTCCACACATTCATGAATAATTTATGAAGTATGCCCAAAGTCAAATAGCTCTGTGATGTCTGGTCCATGCACTTCCTGGCTTTCTACCTACTGCCCTGGAGGAGTAACTAAAACCAACACTATACCACTCCATCATCTTGCCCCATTTCCCACCCTTAATGTTATCTTAAACCAAGGGAAAAGTAAATTGAGCTTTGAAAGTAAAAGGCGTTTTAAAGGAAAAGAAACATATCAGATTAAAACAAATGTGCTAATGCTGCCACAATTTTTACAAGAGATCAGTGCATTTTTCTTTGAAAAGCATGTAGTTATTTGCCAAATTTGTCACTTGATAATATCATTGGAAAGTTCTGGACAATACAATCATGCAATAAATATGTGAGATACGTACATAAGGAAATGGTAAAAATAATGCTATTTTTTGAATTTTGAAATGGAAATAAAATATTCTAAACATTAGTTTGAAAGCAGAGAGATGGCCACTCTTTCACAGTAGTCTTCTAATCTAAAATTATTTATGCACAAATTATTTAGTAAAATCCATGGCAACAGTTCCAAGTAGAGAAGAATATGAATTGGGGAAATAAAATCAAAACAACAGCATCTAAGTACGACTATTTTAATTTAAATATATACCTAATGATTACACACATGTTAATTACAAAATTAATTGTACCTATTTATTATTTATCTTTCCAAATTTACATAAAAATGGAAATTTCTATTGAAAAATTACCTATGCATTTCTGATTTTCACAGGTCTATTGAGCATCCTAATTAGTGTTTTGCTCTATTACTGATTTTAAAATAATGAATGCATGCAATATGAACAATAAAATTTAATTTTTTGCTCAGCTCAAGTCACAACTATTCTAATTGTATTTATTTACCCACCAAAACATTACCCTTACATTATGAATCAACTCTGAAAGGATGAAGAGAATGAGCTGTAGGAGTAAGAAATGAAAAGGAAAGGAAAAGATACAAAATACACCCAATGGAAACATATTTGTGAAACTGTTTGTATTAAATGAAGAATTTCTTTATTTAGAACCCTCAAAAGGGCATAGAATTTGACATCACACACTCCAGAAAAATATATATTTTTTAGGGATAAAAACAAATTCTGAAGAAGAGGAAATATAAATGTCTTGCTCTTGATCTATACATGGCAGTGTAATCTGCATCTTTGTTTTTGAAGGCAAATAAAATGTGTATCCATATGATACTGAATATATTCAGTAGATTGTAAAGAAATATATCTGATTCAACAACTGTTGGTAAGTATGTGAAGAAAAGGATATGAGGAAATACTGCTTCTTGTTTGTGCCCTAGTTGGTTCAACTGCTTTGGAAAATCATTTGATATGGAATTAGCAAGCTAAGAGTGAGTTTCACCCATTGGGCAGAATGCCTTCATTTAGTCACTGTGGGTAGGTGACCTCTTTGAAACTGAGGGTTGCAGTACCCAGTGGACTGTATTGGTCATCAATTTTGTAGATTTAACTGGGACCCAAGCCATACTATTAGCTGGAACATTTTCAAACCATGGAGTTCCTCTTAAGCAGGGGAGGAGCAGGAGCATACTCTGCAGACCATTTAGCTCCCACCAGTAAAGCAGCTATTTATGGATTCAGCAGACTCCCTGAAGCTTGAATAGTGCTGAGCCTTAGATAGACCATTTTTATTTAATTATGGGGCTTTTTTGAGCTTGTCCTACTTCATTAGTTGGGTTAGTGAGTACAGAGATGTGGATGGGTTGTTTGGCCTTAGAATTACATATGGCATGTCAGTGGTTAAATGCTTGGTTTCCACAAAGGCCCAAAAAGAAGATAAAAGCTGCATTTGAAGTGGGTGAAACTAGGGGCTGCCTGGGGTAGTCTGTGTGTCCTAAACTCCATGTAAGGTCTTTGTTGCCACAGTCTCCAGTCTGCATGTAAATTTGTTGCTGAGAAATAATAATTTTACATGACTGATGCCATTCACCCTTGTGACAGAGCTTGTGGGTGACCTTAAGCAGAAGGTCCAAAGGAAAGCCCAGATGCAACACATTGTCTCCAGTGGCCACACAGACCTATCAGCTGTTCAGCCTCCCTCTTGGTAGCAGGAACTGCCATTGACAATAACTTCTGTTAGTATTTGCCTGGTGTGCTCCTCTGAATATTGGCTTAAGTGGACCCTAAAAATTCTAACTTTTGGGTAAACCAGGGTTGATTGCCCATTCTGTAACTTTTTATATATTTAAAATTTTTGTAAAGCCTGCTAAACCAATTTTAGTGGATCCTGCAATGAGGATGTCATCACTGTAGTGGCAGATGTGTGCTTTTGGAGCAGTTGGACTTTATGTAAATCCAGCCCTACCCACTGGGGAAAAGTTGCCAAAGACTTAATGTAACCCTGTGATAATATATCAGTATATCAGTCTGATACACCTGAATTTAAATTGATCTTAGTCTTAACCTGCAGAGGGATGGAGAAGAAAGCATTATCCAGATCAATAACTACATCCCCTGTAGGGGCTGCCACCACCTCAGTGAAAGCATCTATATCAGTTACTGCAGTGGCCAAGGGTATTGGTTCTTGATTCCCAAGGCCCTTTTTATAAACCTAACTGGGCTGTTATCTGCAACAGGATGTTTCTTGACTCTACAGCTTGCACTATGCCTGAACCTACAAAACATCTTTTTTCCCACTGGGGTGACAGTGCTGCTTTTGTTGAACAATTGTGTAGGGCTCTGGCAATGGTGGTGGTGGGCCACAGTGGACACACTGTAGGGTTAAGCCTCAAATTCCTCATTGGAATTTGGCTAGTACCTCACATGATGCTCAACATGATGCTGGCCCCTAAATTATAAATACTTTTCCACTCAGCTGTTGGAACAATTATCACTGGCCCCAGAAATGGCCTGAAAGTCCCTGCCCACACCTATATGTTCACTTGTCTATCAGAAGTCAGTGTGTCCACTCTAAGCCCCTCCTATGCCACTAGTCTTCCCTGTGCCTGCAGGAGACTGGGATTAACATCACTGGGCAACTGTATCTATGAGTGTCATAGGGGTCTGGTTAAAGCACAGAGTCTCTAATCCCCTTGGCCTTCCTTAAGAATTTCTTTTAAAGGGAATAAGATCAGGGAACAGGTGAGGGGGCTTATCCTCCCTATCTGACACATCATGCTCACAGTCAGAATTGTCTTCTTCTCTGTCCTGGTTGAAGTGTAGGAAGGACTTATTAAGTGTTATTTTCCTCCTCTGCTGACTGTGTTCAGGGCCTCAGAGAGCAGGGCTGTAGGATTCTAATCTTTTCACTCCTGTGAGCCTCTTATTCCTGCTCCATTATGCTCTTACTAGTGCCTTAAACCTGAACTCAAAGGGACCCCATTTTGTCCAGCAGTGTTGGAGGAGTTATGACATAGGCATCCCATTAAATGCTGCTCTGTTATATCTCTTCAATTAGTAACAAAATCCTCATTGCCCAGTGAGTTGTTCCTGTACTTTCCTTTATCATTTCTTGTTTGTTCTTTGTGTCCCCCTTAGGGCCCATCAGGGGGACAGATTCCCATTGCTCAGCTCCTGGGTTCTGGCCCTCCTGACCTGCCCCAGTGAATACAACTGATAACTCCCTGTTATTTCCACTACAGAGCTTGTGTTAGGGCAGACTTTTCTTATCCTTCCCCCACTACCATTCCCAGGGAAAATAAAAGGGTCAGGGAGCCTTCAGTTGGGGGTAGCCCTCCTTTATGAATGCCTAGAATACTGAGACAGGATTTCTTCATCCACCTCCTGCCCCAGGGTGGGGTTGTAAAGTCAAATGTCTATAACCTTTACCCTCAGGGTGGTTATAGATTCATGAACATATTTTGTAGTTTGGAAATTCTCCCACAGTTGTGAATATGACCCTCATGATCCTTACAAACCAGACTGAATGTCTGCTCTGACTCTATCTCTACCCTGTCAGTTGTCCTGTTTGTTGTAGGAAAACCTGTCTTGTAGCAGAGGGTCAGTAGATAATTTTTCCATACTGTCCCAGTCAGACCCAGATTTCTGAGTCTGCTACATCCCCTCTAAGAACAGAGACACCAAGCAAAATGGATGATCTTCCCCTGGCTTCTGTCAATATCTATCTTTAACTACCATATATTGTTGTCAGTAAAAGACCGTATTATTATGGTTTGCATTTCATCAATGTGATTGGTAGTTGAGTGCAAACAGGCCTACCCTGGGCCTTTCAAACAGCCTGGAACAGGCAGATATTCCTGCATGGGGTCTCAAGACTCTCCTCTGGAGTCATTTGTTTCCCTTGAGGAACTGTGGGGGTCAGTGAGTAGTGGGGGAGCATGTAGGTGGTCAGGAGCCAGGGTTTAGTTTCCTACTCTCCCTAAAACCCACCTCACTCACCTCCACCCTTATTTAAGACACCAATTCCTTCCTGTTTAACAGGCAGGCTGCTTAAATCCCACCTGAGCCCACTTGAACACAGGGAAACCAGCTTCTTGGTCACCCAATCACACCTTGGGGTGCTGGAACCACCAGAGAACTGACAATCCTTTAAGCCTTGACTATGCAATGGTGTGCTTTCTTTGGTGACCCAGCTTATTAAACCAATTTGTCTCTCAAAAAGAGAGATACTTAAATGTGTCAACCCTTTCCAATAGAGGTGTCTGTGTCACCAACAGAAGGATGTCTCACATAGCACTAGATGGAACCAAGTTTTACTCATATAGAGAAGAGAGAGAGCAAGGTCAATTTCACTAGGGAGCATCAGGTCCCCATAACCAGCAGGCCTCAGTGGCTCCCACAGGGAGATAAGTTAAGTGCAGCATAATTGTCTGTGTTTGTGTGTCCTAGTGGAGTAACAGGGCTCACTCCTAAACTGGGACAGATATTCTACCAGGTGTGAGCTGGATGTCATAGAACATGGACACCAGAATCAGACTGTCTCCAGTGAGTATTTACAAATGCTTGCAGCTGTAGGGGAAGGCATGTACTTGCAGCCTCTTTTCTACCAGGAGATTGTATTTTATTTGCCAGGCTGACACACCAAGTCCTGAGCAAAAGTATTTGTTGGTCTTAGAGAAAGGAAACAGGCCTTTCTAAGACTGTCCTCCAGCCCAAATTCCCCTCTGAAATTATTTTTCACATACACAAGATTGAATGAATAAAACACAGCATACACATTTTCAGCCAGATAGCATGGAGAAAGAAAAAGCAAACAAAGGAGAGTCTGTGTTGAAAGTCATGTGTTTATAGTACACGTTTCAATGAGGAAAGCAGATTTTGCATGGATCCAGTGCTATAAACTTTTTGTGTCCTTATTCTGCAGTTGTGTACCAATTCTAAACATTTTATTTTTTGTGTACGGATATTTATACAAAGATAAATGAAAATGCCAAATGAATTGAATTGTCTGATTCAAAACACTCCATATTCTCTTCCAAGTTGGCAGTATTCAGTACCTAGAAATTGTCTGAAATGCATAAACACCTGTGAATGGACCCATCCAGGTCTTCGAGGGATATCATTGTTTGCTTTAAGTTAAAAACCATCTGAAACAATATTGAAAAATATTTAACAATGTGGAAAATGTTTTCCAGAAGTATCCATGAATTTACACTCAAGTATGGATTTGATAAACTATGACACAGAAATTCATAGTTCACTATCACATATGCAAAAAAACATATTACATATTAACCAAACTAGATACATAATAGGGATAGTTTCAATTTTAAAAACATATATAAAATATAAGTTAAACTGCATTAAATATTTTTCAAAATACTTTAATTTAAAAAACCCTGCTTGAGAGCTCAAAATACCTGTGTAACATTCTGCATAGAGCAGTGTTAACCTCTCTGTTCCATAGGCTATATATGATGGATTTATGAATGGGGGCACCACAGCATAGAACAGGGCTGTGAGAAGATTACTGAGAGATGCTTCATTTGCAGTGGGACCAAAGACAGCAGTCAAATAAGAAATTAAAAATAAAACTAGAATTGCCAACTGGGGTACGTAAGTGGACAGGGCTTTGTTATGGGCTTCCACAGAATGCACCCTAAGCACCATTGAAAATATATCAATATAGGACTTAAACACAAATGCAAAGCATACAAAGACCATACAAGCACTGACAGGTAAGCCTATCAACTCTGAAAATCTAATATCTGATGAGGAGATCCTCAAAATTTGTGGCACATCACAGAAATATTGATTGATCAAATTGGACTTTGTGAAGGGAAGCCTGAATATGATACTTGTGCGGATAGTAGAATAGACCAACCCACTTTCCCAAGAGCCATCAGCTGCCTGTGTGCAAAGATGTGGAGTGATTGTGAGTTCATAATGCAGAGGGTGGCAAATGGCAACACAGTGGTCATAAGACATCACCAGAAGGAAGAAAAACTCCATGTTTGCAAACAAAATAAACAAGAAAATCTGAGAGGCACATGCTAAGAGAGAAATTGATTTATTGCCTGTCAGAGAATTCATGATCATTTCAGGAAGATGAACTGAAATGCAGCAAAGATCTAAGAGAGATAGATTGCCAATAAAGAAATACATTGGAATGTGTAGATGTGGGTTAATTACAATGGCAGTAAGAGTTAGAAGACTCCCAGTTAGGGCACCTAGATAAATCACTAAGAACAGCAGACCTTGCAAGACTTGGAACTCCCGGGAGGGTGAGATATCCATGAGGAGGAATTCTGTGAAGATACTGAGATTGTCCATGTCTTCTAATATGCTAAAGTCTCCTTGTAGTAAATGTATATGATAAAAACTAAATGGAGACAATCAACATTATTCACAAATAAAATATAACCATTCTATAAATATATGGCTTTTCACCAAGAAGTCAATATAAAGGAATTAGATAAGAAAACACTGTATGTGAAATCAATGAATGGGTCTACTTCTCTTTTCACTTTTCCCTTAACTATTCTGATATGTTAGTTTCAACTTTCAGAGTATTATAGAATTAGGGAATTCATAGGGTTAAATTCATTGATTTAAATAAAACCAAATCCATTAATATTATGGATATTGAGTCACATTTGCACCATTTCAGTAAAACATATTTTCAAACTCTGCCTGGACACGTCCAGTGATTATTTTCATCTTTTTGTCCTTAGTGAATATTCATCCTAATATTCTCTGTAAGAGCCAATTGTGAGCCCAGTAGTTTGCATGGTCTACAGCTGTTGATGCTCTTTATGTATAGCTGACTAAGATGGTTACAGACACCTCCCATTCTTTGTCCATACGACTTACAAACTGTTCCAATTACAAAGTTACCCAATGTTTATGAGGCTCTTTTGAGAAGGACTAATCAAAGGAAGCCCAGATAGAGTATGTCTCACCATTCTTTCATTTCAGTTGTAATATAAGACATCCATGTGAGACCTTTGTTTCCTCCTTTGCCCCACAGCCCAAAAAAGAATTTTATTTGATTGCTGTCTCTCTAGTTTACCTATTCACCCTCACACAGTGTTTAAGAAAAGCCTTCCACCTGATATTACTCCTCCTCAAAGCACCCTTCCTGCAATTGGGAATGTTTGATGAATATTAATCAATATTTAATGAAGGACTAATTTCTGTCCAGATATCTTGTCTCCCTGCTTTCTAGATTTTACTGAAATCTCCTTATTGAATATAACTATTGTAACCACAACTACTTTACTGTGCTTGCCTTAAAGCATTCCAAATTATACAGTTTCAGTGTTAATTATACATTCAAATCTAAAACTACTTATCTTGAGGGGTATTATTTCAGAATTATTCAATTTCTAAATGTGGAAAACTTAGAGGGCTAATAACTGTATTAGAATTTGTATTATTAATATTTTATTTATAAATGATCTTTTTGTAATTAAATATAGTATATAATTTGGCTAGCATTTTATGTGGACAATAAGATTAATGTTCATTTACAGTCCTTGATTATGTGCATATGAACTTCTAGTATTTTTCTAAAACATTTTTTGCAAATTGTTTTCCTATAATAACCTTTTCATTATGTATGCTTCTTTAATCAACTTCATTTTTATCAGGAAGAAAAGTACTTTAAGCAGAGAATTTTAATAAATAGCAAATACAATTCTTTGTTACTAAATTGATACTATTAATCTAAGGACAGGTTATTGAACATGTCCCAAGTTCCAGATTATTTTTAAATTTTCTTTAACCAGATCTTGTATTGTAATTGATCCTTAGAATCTCATTTCTCTCTTCACCTCCAAGTTTATCCTTTGTTCTTGGAAATTGTCACATTTCCCTAGGCTAAAATTACCATGCATCTGCCTCAGAGTGCATTACAATGGAAAAATACATAGTCTTGGGTTTAGCAGAGAGGTAGAGAGAGAGAGAGAGAGAGAGAGAGAGAGAGAGAGAGAGAGAGAGAGAGAGAGAGAGAATTTTCAGTGATTTTTTTCCCCTGCTCCTTTTCACCTCAGGGATATTTATACATTATTTCCTTTGCAGTTTTAAAATGGGGATTAGAAATGAGTGAAATAATTTTTCCTCATGAGTTTTTTAGCACATGAAATATAATAGAATACTCAAAATATACATAGAGCATATCTAGTGCTTATATCCAATAAATAAATATAAAAATTGTTCATAGTAAAAACTTCACTGAATATCTCCAGTGAAATTTTTTGTTTATCTGGACTGATTTCTCAGAAATGCTTTGCTCATTGTTGCCTATGAATACCTTAGTGATCTTTTATAATCTAGTTCAAGAAACATTTCATTCTTAGTGCTTCTACTGGTTCAATTTTGTTCATTTCTGTAAAATTATATTTTCCATTTTTGAGTACAGCCTATGTAGCACATGCTTTTAATCAGTCACCATTTTTAAAACAAATCATCTATAAGTAACCCAGAATCAATAACATTCAGACTCTCTAGGAGTAACAATTTAAAATATGGAGCAGAAATAAAATATGATAAACATCTTGAGATATATACAGTGGTTTACAATTATGTGGATTTATCCTTAGTTATTTTAAAGAAAAACATAAATTTAAGCATACAAACATACCTGATAAATGATGAATCACATTTATATTCTGTAACATGAACACTTATTTTGCATAATTTAGAGACTTTACAAAATTCATGATTCTGCCTTTTTTTCATTCAATAAAATTCATGGAGTCACTTCTCAGGGAGATATATATTTACCCTTAATCATACAAACAATTCTGCTTACAGACACAGGGTTATTCCCTATGAAACACACATATGGGACATCTCTCTCAGGAGACTTAGAGGAATGGTGATTTCATCCTCCAGAGAGGACAGTTTTTCTTTAAATTCTGATTAGTAAGGTTTCCCTGGGTCTGTTTTTCAGATTAGTTAAATTTGAAATACTGCTTATTATCATTAAAATTAACATAGATTTTTAAAAATTTTATTGTTGAGAACATTATTTAACTTTTTGTGACAAATATTAACCTGCTCTGAGCTCATACCTGAAAAATCAATTGTTAAAAACTGATAGTTTCCCAGAAAATGTGAATTGTTCTTAGTCTATTTTTTAAGCAGTTTTATTGAGATAAATTCACATAGTATACAATCCATCTTTACATATCTTTTTGTTGTTGTTGTTTTGTTTTGTTTTTTGTTTTTTTTTTTTCATTTTTATTGAGATTGTTCAGATACCATACAATTATCCAAAGATCCAAAGTGTACAATCACTTGCCCCTGGGTACCCTCATACAGCTGTGCATCCATCACACTTAATTTTTGTTCAATTTTTAGAAAATTTTCATTACTCCAGACAAGAAAGAAAGTGAAAGATGAAAAAAGAAAAAAAGAAAAGGAAACTCTAATCCTCCCCTATCCCTAACCAACCCCCCTCAATTGTTGACTTGTACTATTGATATACTACGTTTGTTGCTGTTTATGAAAAAATGTTGAAATACTACTAACTGTAGTATATAGTTTGTAATAGGTATATAGTTCTTCCCTATATGCCACTCTATTATTAACTTCTAATTGTATTGTCATACATTTGTTCTGGTTCATGGGAGTGATTTCTAGTATTTGTATAGTTGATCATGGACATTGCCCACCATAGGATTCAGTTTTATGCATTCCCATCTTTTGATCTCCAACTTTACTTCTGGTGACATATATGACTCTGAGCTTCCCCTTTCCACCTCATTCACACACCATTCAGTGCTGTTAGTTATTCTCACATCTTGCTACCAACACCCCTGTTCATTTCCAAACATTTAAGTTCATCCTAATTGAACATTCTGCTCATACTAAGCAACCACTCCCCATTCTTAAGCTTCATCCTATATCTTGGTACCTTATATTTCATGTCTATGAGTTTACATATTATAATTAGTTCCTATCAGTGAGATCCTGCAATAATTGTCCTAATGTGTCTGGCTTATTTCACTCAGAATATTGCCCTCGAGGTTTTGTCATCAATCCATTTTTTTTTAATATGGTTTTGTTCACTCAACATAGATTCCATCCCAAGTAAATAATCGATGGTTTTCTGCATGGTCATACATTTATGTGTTCACTACCTTCACCACTATCTATATAAGAGCATCTACATTTCTTCTACAAGGAAGGAGGGAGAGTCAAAGAAGGGAGAGAGGCAAAAGAAAGAGGAAAAAAAATGACAGCTAGGAAGCAGCAAAAGGAAAAATAACCTTAAATCAAAGTAGAATAAAGAATCAGACAACACCACCAATGTCAAGTGTCTAACATGCCTCCCCATCCCCCCTCTTATCTGCATTCACCTTGGCATATCACCTTTGTTACATTAAAGGAAGCATAATACAATTATTCTATAAGTTACAGTCTCTAGTTTATGCTGATTGCATCCCTCCGCCAATGCCTCCCCATTTTTAACACATTGCAAGGTTGACATTTGCTTGTTCTCCCTCGTAAAAGAACATATTTGTACTTTTTATCACAATTGTTGAATACTCTAGATTTCACCAAGTTACACAGTCCCAGTTGTTATCTTTCCTCCTTTCTTGTGGTGTCTCACATGCTCCCCCCTTCCTCTCTCAACAATATTCATAGTTACCTCTGTTCAGTGTACTTACATTGTTGTGCTACCATCTCCCAAAATTGTGTTCCAAACCATGCACTCCTGTCTTCTATCACCCTATAGTGCTCCCTTTAGTATTTCCTGTAGGACAGGTGTCTTGTTCACAAAGTCTCTCATTGTCTGTTTGTCAGAAAATATTTTGAGCTCTCCCTCATATTTGAAGGACAGCTTTGCTGGATACAGGATTCTTGGTTGGTGGTTTTTCTCTTTCAGTATCTTAAATATATCACACCACTTCCTTCTTGCCTCCATGGTTTCTGCTGAGAGATCCGCACATAGTCTTATTAAGTTTCCTTTGTATGTAATGGATCGCTTTTCTCTTGCTGCTTTCAGGATTTTCTCTTTGTCTTTGACATTTGATAATCTGATTATTAAGTGTCTTGGCATAGGCCTATTCATATCTCTTCTGTTTGGAGTACACTGCGCTTCTTGGATCTTGTAATTTTATGTCTTTCATAAGAGATGGGAAATTTTCATTAATTATTTCTTCTATTATTGCTTCTGCCCCCTTTCCCTTCTCTTCTCCTTCTGGGACACCAATGATAAGTACATTATTGTACTTTGTTTCATCCTTGAGTTCCTGGAGACGTTGCTCATATTTTTTCATTCTTTTCTCCATCTGCTCCTTTGCGTGTAGGCTTTCAGGTGTTTTGTTCTCCAGTTCCTGAGTGTTTTCTTCTGCCTCTTGAGATCTGCTATTGTATGTTTCCATTGTGTCTTTCATCTCTTGTGTTGTGCCTTTCATTTCCATAGATTCTACTAGTTGTTTTTTTGA